>NC_089260.1:67200255-67549967 GCF_963930625.1 Muntiacus reevesi
ATTCCCCTTGAGCACCATTCAATATTTCTCCCATATTGCTGGAATTCCAACTCCATTTCTGATATGTGAATATATTTGATCAAGTCCCATATCCAGTGGGACACAGATATGGGACTTAGTCAAATATATTCATATTTGATTCATATTCATATCTGATTCATGTTTATCCATGAATCAGACGAGACTTTGCACTAACCTTCTAGTTTCTATTATCCTGCTCCAATGTTATCTTCCATCTTGCTGCCAAAGTTCATTTACTGAAAGATCAACTCTAAAAATCATGCTATGCAGCCAACTGAGAAATGGAATATTTCCTACCATGTTGATAAACAAGGATGTCAGAGTCATCAGCAATTGCAGCCCTCCAATGTGAGCTAGTAAGCCCTAAGGACCTTTAGGAAGGAGAAAAATACTTGTGATCTAGCAGCCATCAGACTGCAGCTGCTCCCTACGGTGAGCCTCAAGGAAGCTCAGAATGTAAAAATCACAATACCAGCCCAGATAGGTGAGACGCATATCAGAGGATTGATCTCAGTATGCCCAGACTCTTATATCTTTCCGTACATACAAAAGCACTAAATTTCTTAACTTGGGATATCTGGTCTTCTATAATTAATAATAATCTTTTGATGTTCAGACCACCTGCACTTCATTGCAAAACTTTTATTTAACATGTCTCCCTCCCTCACCTCCTTGGAGCAATTCTCTCAGGATTACTTGAGATGCTGTCTCCCAGACTTGAAGTCCTAAAAATTTCTACCAAATAAAACATAACTCTCAACTTTTAGGTAGTGAATATTTTCTAAGTTGACACAACATTGGCTCCATATGGCTTTGTCTGGCATTCAAAGTCATAGAAAATTTGGTTTCACCATAGTTTTCCAGCCCACCTGTCTTTCAAGAGTTTAACTCCAAACTCCTTCAAAAGTTTTCTCAGATCCTCCCAGGTAGAAGTCCTCTCTTCCCCTGCCACAAGCTCCCTTGTGCTTCACACATCTGTAAATTCATAATACTCTCCATTTAAGAGTTCTTCATGCTTGTCTGTCTCCTTCATTCATGTGAGAACCACAAGGGAACTGAAACTAATCTTTCCATCATTTCTGTATCCTCGAGGCCCAAAATGCAATGGTACCCTACAGGCAAAGGAAACAGAAGGTGTACAACACAAGAAAAAATAGACTCCAGAAAAGAACCGGACAGAATAGACACAATTTGGTCAGCCAGTGGTTCTTGGCCTATTAGAATCACTAATTAATCAGAATCTCTAGAAGAGGACTCCAAGTATCAGTATATTTTTAATTCTGCAGGTGATTTCAGTTGCAGAAAACTAGTTGTACAGTTATTTATAATGCCTAAGAATGGTTTCCTCACCTAACCTGACCGTTTTTTAGACCAAGTCTAATTAATTGAGGGCGGCTGCCTGAGCAATGCCTTAAGGAGGATTTTGAGGATCCCATGTCTCTGCAGAAGAGACAATGATGATTGGTTTGTCATGTCTGCCGAGAGCAACTAATCAGGGAGCTGCAACAATCATGCTGCTAATTGACGGCTGTGATTGATGCATTAATGAGGAGAAACTGGATAGACTTGATAACTATAACTTATATATGTATATGCCCATATGTAACACTATCATTTATATATAAGCATACATAGAGACATGTTTGTTATATATATTTGTTATATTCAATATATTTGTTATATATATAGTAATAGCTACCATCTTTAGCTATGGGCTAAGCACTGTGTTAAACACTGGAGGTATTACTGAGCACCACTAATGTGGGCTCTGGCCTCAGAGTATGGACCATTAAGGGCAAGGCAAGTATTTATAAAATAATCTCACAAATAGATAACTAAAAAGTAGGAAAGAAAATTAAAGGATGATAAGAAATCTCCGAAGTGGGGGTACTGAACTAGTTTGGAGGGCAGCAAAGCCACCCTAAACAGGTGGCACTTGAGCTGAGATGTGAGTTATGAGAAAGATTTAGCAAGAGAAGTGTGGAAGAGTTTTCCAAACTGGAGGCCAACACATGAAGAGAGGATTAGAACCCAGATTCCCACACATAGAGCTCTGTGTTCTTAGCAAGTTATTTCAACTCTGTTGAACTCATCTGTAAATGGGAAACTAATCAATCATACCACATTGAATCATTTCAAGGGCACAACCAGCTATTCTGTGTTACGTATGTGGCACTGTATTTAGCACCAGACAGCAGTGGGGAACTGCTCCTCAGCAAAAAGTATGAACACTGGAGCCAGAGAGACCTGGGATCAGGTGTTGGCTCCGCCATTTCCTAGCTGTGTGGCTCAGTCAAATAATTTCACCCTGTTGAGCCTCAGTTTTCACACCTGTAATTTTAAGGTAGTAGTGAATTAAACTGAGAAGCCTGCAGTGGTGAAGAGTCTGCTCTGCAGTCTAACTGCCCCTATTTAAACTCTGGCTCCACTTCTTTGTAGCTATGTAGCTTGAGCGCATTAGCTTCCCTGTGCTTCAATGGCCTTATCCATAAAATGGGATGTAACTGGGTCATTTGTGAACAATCAATAAAGCAATGTAAGGAAAGAGTTTAACACATAACCTCCCAGGACTTCTCTGGTGGTCCAGGGGCTAAGACTCCACACTCCCAACACAGGGGATCCAGGTTCCATTTCTGGTCAGAGAAGCAGATCCCAAGTGCAGGAACTAAGACCCAGAACAGTCAAATAAATAAATATTTTTTAAAAATACACAAAACCTCTTGCCAAGAATGTAATTGGCAAAACTGACTCTGTTGGTAATTCCTTACCTGGTGGGATTTTGCTCTGCATTATGATTCAGAGCATTAAATTACTCACGGGAGATAATTCTGATTACGCCAAAATGAAAGCTACCGAAAGTCTTGAGCTTTCAAGAACTTTCAAGCTAAGAGACCCACAGCAGAGGTGCCCCTCAATATGTTTCTGTTTGTGACCAAGGAGACCTGTCATTCGATGATGCTGCGGGTTCACCTGGCTCCTTGCTTCTGTGGTCCCAGCTACAGCTCTAGAAGTTTTGAGTTTCACTCTCCACAAAGCCAGGGGCCTGCTCAGAGCCTACATGCTTTATGAGAGACAGCAAGCCTGACTTCCCATGGCCAGCACAAAGTCAAGGGAGGCCTTGGAATCACTTGTCATTGTTTTTGAAAGCCCAGTTATGAAGAAAAGAGTTGCAAGAGGTATATTTTGAGCTTTTCCAAGTATTGAAGCCCAAAGCCCAGCTCACAGCAGCAAGAAAAACAAGAAACTCAAGCTATTTCCAACCAGCACAATTTGTATATTTCGGCACTCAATAAATATGTACTGAGTTTCTGAATAAATGACTGAATGAACGAAAGGACAGGGTGAAGAAACAAAAATAGAATCATACTGTGTTGACCCTTTATGTGGATTCTCTTACTGGATCCTCAAAACAGCATTCTAGATAGTGACTAATCACCTTATTTTGCAAATGAGAAAGCTTAAATTTGCCAGGTAAGAAGCAGAGACTGTCTGACTTCAGGGCTTTGCTTTAAAAACACAAAATCGGCATCTCTCACCACATGCTTCATGGATATTAATAGATGTTAGTCAACAAAGGGCTGCAGAGTTAAATCCCAACCTTGTAAAATGCCTGCTCAGATAACTTTAGACAAGTTTCTCTCCTGCAGTCCTTCTCAGAGTCTTTAACATAAAAGTGCATACTACAAATTTGCAATGAGGCATTTATATACTATAGGACCTCAGAGACCATGCATCACAGAATATCTTTCAGGACTAGTATTTAGCAGAACACATGCTGGGAAATTTCACAGTATGTTAGACTACTTTCTGATTGATAAGTAAATATAATGAAAGGACGAGTAAAGGAATGAATGAAAATTCTAGCAGTAAACTCCAGGCATCAGCTCTGGAATATAAGGCGTGATCTGTACCTTAGTGAATAGTTTACTAGGGCTTGACAAGGTACCTCTGAGCATTGATTTCTTCATCTGAAAAATACACATCATAAAAAGACCTCTCTCTTCAAAGCTTCACAAGTATTCCAAGAGATCATGCAAGAGCTGGGCATTGCCAATTTTATGAGTGGTTCTATTAATGTACATATTAATTAATGGCTGTATTAATAATCATTGTACTAAAGAAAAGTCTCTGATGTCCTCAGACTGAGCAAAGTATCTGACTCATTACAAAGACTGTCAGAACCCCTGCCCCAGATCAAACCAGCCAAGAATTCAATTAAAGAAACCATATCGAATTCATTTCTAATCGCAACAGAGATCCTTAAAAAAAAAAAAAAAAAAAGGAGATCCTTAACTTTGGTGGCCCGAGGCTCCACGAACAGACAGCTCCTTCCTAGCTGTCATTCAAGTTTTCTTCCCATTCCTTTTTTTTCCCCCAGAAAAAGAACTAGTCTCTAACCATGCTCCATGCTCAAGCAGTAATAACTACCCATCATGTCAGCTCTTGGGTTAAAAACTTATGGTTTTTCATTTCTGCTCCAAAGAAGACACCATCCAGAAATATGATCACAATATTCCAAACGGAATGTATAATCACTTTTCATATCTCTCAGATGCCTGTGACACTATCTCCCAATTTGTGCATGTCACAAACCCAGCTTTCAACATAAAGATGGACTTTACAGACCTCCTCCAATACCACTTTGATTTTATTGAGTAAAGTGTTGTCATCTTAGCTTTGCTATTAATTTGCAGTGCAACCTTCACCATGTCACTTCCCCTTGCTGGAACTCACTTTTCTTCATTCAGGAAATGAGGGATTAGGCACTTCCTTGGTGGTCCAGTGGCTAAGACTCCACACTTCCAATGCAGGGGGCCCAGGTTCGATCCCTGGTCAGGAAACTAAATCCCACATGCTGCAACTAAAGATCCCACCTGCTTCAGGGAAAACTCGGCATAGCCAACTTAATAAATGAAGACTAGTTGATTACTTGGATTCATTCTAGTAGCACCACTGGCAATTTTTAGCTCAAATTCTCATTACAAACTCAGGTACCTGAGCCTCAGTAAGATGACGTCTGGGTTTGAAGCCCAGCGTGACGGTATACTGCTCCTTCAGACATTATGATATAATCTCAAAAGTCTGCTCTTTTAATATTTTATCATGTTTTAATTTTTCTAAGTAAGTCGCTGATTCCTTCTTGGTCTGGATTATGATCTCGAGCCATGCGACAGGCTGTAGAATTTAAGTGTCACTTCCAATAGCTTCCTACAAAGGAAGAGTCCAGGGTGGAAGAGTGGGGGTGTCCCAAAGGGATGCAGAGTGGAAAACTCCCAGAACACTGAAGCAACCATCTTCTTGATGGGCAGCAGTCATCCAGCTGACTCCTTGCCCCACCTACTCACTAGAAGCAACCCAAGCCCCTCTAAGAACTAAGGTGAGGAGGCAGGCCTTTCCCCGAGCCCACTTCCCTTCGTCAGCTTCACAAAGACTCTCTCTAACACAGGTCATTCCAAGGGATTAAGCCCCAGAGCTCAGGGGGCCCCGAGGCGGGGTCACCTCCAGCAAAGCCCTCCTTTACGTCCTTTCCCAAGCACAGTGGGCTAGCGTCTTCTCCCCTCCTGGCCTGAATGCCTGCCACAAAGAGTGCGATGGAAGGGAGGGGAAGAGAGAGGTGATGCCCATTCTCAAGTCAGACAAAGATGAAATGAAATGATTCAAAGGAAAGTCCCTCCAAGTTGTTGAGGGGGTCTCAGTGCAATTAATGTACTTCCCTAGGCCTGCGGAGAAAGCCGCTCCCTCTCTAAATCCATATGCATGAGAATGTCAACCCAGGAACCTGGTTTGAGATTGGCTTAATGTCGGGAAGAGAAAGAGCTTCAGGACGGGATCCAAGATCTTTGTCTTTCTCAAGTCATCTGTGGGACTTCCGTTGGAACACAGGTACTCAGCAAAGACACTGATTTCACCATTCTTAACACTCTTGAGAATGCAAGCAATAATCTGGGAATCTGGATTCCAGCTTTGTGAGTTCCCTCAAGAACAAAAACACCACTACTTGGCCACAGTGTGACCTTCAGCAAGTTGCTTAACCTCTCTGATCTCAGGTTCTTCAACAGTATCTCTCTTACCCAGTTGTTGGAAGGAATAAACATGAGACAAGATATGGAATAAGCATGAGATAAGGTATCCATTTCTTCTAAGTTTAGAAGAAATGGAGTAGTCCTCATCGTCAACAAAAGAGTCTGAAGTGGACTACTTCTGTGCAATCTCAAAAGTGACAGAATGGTCTCTGTTCATTTCCAAGGCAAACCATTCAATATCACAGTAATCCAAGTCTATGCCCCAACCAGTAATGCCAAAGAAGCTGAAGTTGAACGGTTCTGTGAAGACCTACAAGACCTTCTAGAACTAACATCAAAAAAAAAAAGAAGTCCTTTTCATCATGGGGGCTGGAATGCAAAAGTAGAAAGTCAAGAGATACAATAACAAGCAAGTTTGGCCTTGAAGTACAAAATGAAGTAGGGCAAAGGCTAAGAGAGTTTTGCCAAGAGAACCCACTGGTCATAGCAAACACCCTCTTCCAGCAACACAAGAGAAAACTCTACACATGGACATCACCTGGTGATCAATACCGAAATCAGATTCATTATTTTCTTTGCAGCTGAAGACGGAGAAGCTTTACACAGTCCGCAAAAACAAGATTTGGAGCTAACTGTGGCTCAGATCATAAACTCCTTATTGCAAAATTCAGGCTTAAATTGAAGAAACAGGGGGAAATATTAGACCATTCAGGTATGACCTAAATCAAATCCCTTACAGTGGAAGTGACAGTCAGTTCAGTTCAGTCACACAGTCATGTCCGACTCTTCATGTCACCATGGACTGCAGCACAACAGGCTTCCCTGTCCATCACCAACTCCCAGAGCTTACTCAAATTCATGTCCGTTGAGTCAGTGATGCCATCCAACCAGCTAATCCTCTGTCATCCCCTTCTCCGCCTGCCTTCAATCTTTCCCAGCATCGGGATCTTTTCAATTGAGTCGGTTCTTTGCATCAGGTGGCCAAAGTATTGGAGTTTCAGCTTCAGCATCAGTCCTTCCAATGAATATTCAGGACTGATTTCCTTTAGGATGGACTGGTTGGACCTCCTTGCAGTCCAAGGGGATCTCAGTCCAAGTCTCAAGAGTCTTCTTCAACACCGCACTTCAAAAGATTAACTCTTCAGTGCTCAGCTTTCTTTATAGTCTAACTCTCACATCCACACATGACTACTGGAAAAACCATAGCCTTGACTAGATGGACCTTTGTTGGCAAAGTATTCTCTCTGCTTTTTAATATGCTGTCTAGGGTGGTTATAACTTTTCTTCCAAGTAACAAGTGTCTTTTATTTTCATGGCTGCAATCACCATCTGCAGTGATTTTGGAGCCCAAAAAAATAAAGTCTCTCACTGCTTTCATTGTTTCCCCATCTATTTACCATGAAGTGATGGAACTGGATACCATGATCTTAGTTTTCTGAATGTTGAGTTTTAAGCCAACTTTTCCACTCTTCTCTTTCACTTTCATTAAGAGGCTCTTTAGTTCCTCTTCATTTTCTGTCATAATGATGGTGTCATCTGCATATCTGAGATTATTGATATTTCTCCCGGCAATCCTAATTCTGGCTTGTGATTCATCCAGTTTGGCATTTCACATGATGTACTCTGCATATAAGTTAAATAAGCAGGGTGACAATATACAGCCTTGATGTACTCCTTTCCCGATTTGAAACAGTGAAAGTGACAAATAATTTAAGGGATTAGATTCAATAGAGTGCCTGAAGAACTATGGACAGAGGTTCACAACATTGTACAGGAGGCAGTGATCAAGACCATCCCCAAGAAAAAGAAAGGCAAAAAGGCAAAATGGTTGTCTGAGGAGGCCTTACAAATAGCTGAGAAACGAAGAGAAGCTAAAGGCAAAGGAGAAAAGGAAATATATACTCATCTGAATGCAGAGTTACAAAGAATAGCACGGAGAGATAAGAAAGCCTTCCTCAGTGATCAAAGCAAAGAAATAGAGGGAAACAATGGAATGGGAAAGACGAGAAATCTCTTCAAGAAAATTAGAGATATCAAGGGAACACTTCATGAAAAAATGGGCACAGTAAGAACAGAAACAGTGTAGACCTAACAGAAGCAGAAGATATTAAGAAGAGGTGGCAAGAATATACAGAAGAAATAGACAAAAAGATGTTCATGACCCAGATAACCATGATGATGTGATCACTCACCTAGAGCCAGACATCCTGGAATGCAAAGTCAAGTGGGCCTTAGAAAACATCACTATGGAATACGTGTAACTCTATGGCTGATTCATATTAATGTATAACAAAACCCACTGAAATGTTGTGAAGTAATTAGCCTCCAACTAATAAAAATAAATAAATGAATAAAAATAAATTTAGAAAAAAAGAAAACATCACTATGAACAAAGCTAGTGGAGGTGATGGAATTCCAGTTAAGCTATTTCAAATCCTAGAAGATGATGCTGTGAATGTGCTGCACTCAATATGCCAGAAAATTTGGAAAATTCAGCAGTGATCACAGGACTGGAAAAGATCTGTTTTCATTCCAATCCCAAAGAAAGGCAATGCCAAAGAATGTTCAAACAACCACACGATTGCACTCATCTCACACGCTAGCAAAGTAATGCTTAAAATTCTCCAAGCGAGGTTTCAACAGTATGTGAACCATGAACTTCCAGATGTTCAAACTGGATTTAGAAAAGGCAGAGGATCCAGAGATCCAATTGCTAACATCTGTTGGATCATCGAAAAAGCAAGAGAATTCCAGAAAAACATCTACTTCTTCCTCATTGACTATGCTAAACCTTTGACTGTGTGGATCACAACAAACTGTGGGAAATTCTTCAAGAGATGGGAATACCAGACCACCTTACCTGCCTCCTGAGAAATGTGTTAAAAACAACAGACTGGTTCCAAATTGGGAAAGGAGTACATCAAAGCTGTATATTGTCACCCTGCTTATTTAACTTATATGCAGAGTACATCATGAGAAACACTGGGCTGGATGAAGCACAAGCTGGAATCAAGACTGCCAGGAGAAATATCAATAATCTCAGATACTCAGATGACACCACCCTCATGGCAGAATGTGAAGAGGAACTAAAGAGTCTCTTGATGAAAGTGAAAGAGAATGAAAAAGTTGGCTTAAAATTCAACATTCAAAAAAACGAAGATCATGGCATCTGGTCCCATCATTTCATGGCAAATAAATGGGGACACAATGAAAACAGTGGCAGACTTTATTTTCTTGGGCTCCAAAATCACCACAAATGGTGACTGCAGCCATGAAATTAAAAGACACTTGTTCCCTGAAAAAAAATATGACCAACCTAGACAGCATATTAAAAAGCAGAGACATTATTTTGCCAACAAAGGTCCATCTAGTCAAAGCTATGGTTTTTCCAGTAGTCATGTGTGGATGTGAGAGTTGGACTATAAAGAAACCTGAGCACCGAAGAATCTATGTTTTTGAACTATGGTGTTGGAGAAGACTCTTGAGATCTCCTTGGACTGCAAGGAGATCCAACCAGTCCATCCTAAAGGAGATCAGTCCTGGGTGTTCATTGGAAGGACTGATGCTGAAGCTGAAACTCCAACACTTTGGCCACCTGATGTGAAGAACTGACTCACTGGAAAAGACCCTGATGCTGGGAAAGATTGAAGGTGGGAGAAGGGGATAAGAGAGGATGAGATGGTTGGATGGCATCACTGACTCACTGAACATGAGTTTGCATAAGCTCCGAGAGTTAATGATGGACAGGGAAGCCTGGCGTGCTGCAGTCCATGGGGCTGCAAAGAGTCAGACACGACTGAGCAACTGAACTGAAGATATGGAAAGCAAATAACTGGTCACTAGGGTGCTGTTTCCTCCCTTCCTCCCTGCCTTCTTCCCTTCCTTTCCTCTTTCTTTCAACTGAACACAAATTTCAGTACCTGCTTGGGAAAGTGATTTTTCAAAGAGCCAAGGTTACCAAGGTAAGTGTTACACCACATCTGCCTTATTGTCCAATGAGGAGACAATTTGAATTGTGTGATAAGAGTGACAGAAATTATTCCCTGAATAGAATGTAAAAATATTAAGTCCCTTCATCCTAAGAGTTTTAGGTGATGTTTCTCAGGCTCCCCTAAGCAGTTGCTAAGTCTGCAATTCACCAAGCAATTACTCATATGACTCCCACATGCTACCAGGGTGCAGTCAGGACCAGAACTCACATCTGGAAACTGCTGGCCCAAGTTTTTTCAATGTAAGCCCAATGACAATAAATTTAAAAGGCCATAAGCCATGATTTTAAAATCTACCATTGAATTCATGGTCAAACAGGAACCTGCACTCCTTTTTGTTTCTATTCTTCTGTCTCAAAAGAATAAAAGATATATTGATTATTTTAAAAGTAAGATCCCTTTGGTGATAACACAAGTCTATACACAATGTAGCTTTGAAAAACAGCTCAGGGAAATGTAGACCCAGAGGAAAAAGATCATTGGCAGAAGAAAGTATCACACTTACCCCACCCTTCCTGAAACCAAACCACATAGCACCTTCAGTGGGTAGCTCAAATTCTGACATCACAGACTGAGAGAGGTGCTTAAAAAAAAAAAAAAAAATCATACACACAGCTGGCCTTTGTAGTGGTGGTGATTGTGTCTAGAAGGGCAGTGTGGGAAGGGCGATATGCATGATGTCATCAGGGACCTCTTTAACTGCTAGCTGGGGGACCTGGGCTAGCCTTCATCTCACATCTATGATGTTCGTTTCCTCACATGTTAAGATACTGAGACATGCACACACACAAGGTATTGAGAGGATCCATGTCAGCAGGTAAGAAAGTACTTCAAAAACATACAACTGTGTCGTCCAACATGGTGGCCACTAGCCACATGCACCTCTTCAGTTCAGTTCAGTTCACTTGCTCAGTTGTGTCCAACTCTTTGCCACCCCATGAACTGCAACACGCCAGGCCTCCTTGTCCATCACCATCTCCTGGAGTTTACCCAAACTCATGTCCATGGAGTCAGTGATGCCATCCAGCCATCTCATCCTCTGTCATCCCCTTCTCCTCCTGCCCCCAATCCCTCCCAGCATCAGGGTCTTTCCCAATGAGTCAGCTCTTCGCATCAGGCGGCCAAGGTATTGGAGTTTCAGTTTCAACATCAGTCCTTCCAATGCATGAACCTACTAAACCTTAAATTCAAATGAAATAAAATTTAAAATTTGGTTCTTCAGTCACACCAGCCACATCTCAAATGTCCATTATTTAACACATGCCTCACTCTTACTGCATAGAACAGTGCTGAAATGGAACACCCCTTCATTGCAGAAAGTTCTATTGACTTTTATGACCTAAAAGGATGTACTATACCACCCTGTTAATAGCTGCTACCCCTGAGAAGAGGATGGGAGCTAAGGGAAATTTTACACAGTCACTTGGTAAATTTCCATATTGTTTATCTTGCCGTGAGCAGACATTTCATTTATAACTTTAGAAATAAAGGGCCACAAAGACGTGATTAACATTAAAGACAGAATAATAGTTACCTCCAGGGAAAGGGGAGATGATAATCTGGAAGGGATTCAGAGTAGACTTCTAGGATGCTGGCAGTAGAATATGTGGACACAAACACTCAGCACAAGAAATTGATTTTCCCATTCCTAATAACCATTGGTATGGATAAAGTTTTAAATATATAATACGTTTGTGTGTATATGTGTGTGTATATGTATATGTCCACTTTTAAATTTTTTATAATATCTTTGTTTTGTGCATCTTTTTCTATGTGTTTTATTTTGCAACATATTTTAATAAGACTTTTAAAATTATACATAACTTGGGGGCTGTCGTTCTTGATAAGGAGGTACCACCTTGAGCCTTAATTAAAGACCTCAGGCTTGGTAAATGAGGAACAGGGGTCAGCATCCCCTTCAACTCATCTCTTTCAAGCTGCCCTTAATAAGGGCAGCCCAGCACACATCTGCTCCCCACAGTCTCCCTACCTGGCCCCCACCAAGCACGCTCAGGAGAAGGGGGCACTCTGACAAAATATAGCCCTGAATTTTAAAATATGCCTATGCTTTGATACATCTATTTTAATTAGATGTTTACCTAGAAAAACATAACTATACAAAGATTTAGCTAGAAGAATGTTGATAGCAGTGATTTTCATCACATCCAGGAAAAATAATTGGACACACTTTAAAATGGCCAAGCTAACAAACGGATTAAATTCTGCTATATGCAGACAACTTGATACTGAACTATTGAAAGTCATGCTATGGAGGACTATTCAACGTGAAAAATCCTTTCAGGCTATATTACTAAGAGGAAAATGGCAGATTGCAGAAAATCATACACACAAAAAATCATGTGTATGATTCCTTTTTGGTGAAGAAAAATTTGCACTAGAAACTACCTTTGCTAATATATTAATATGTAGGTCATCCCCACTTTAGGAGGTGGGGCTTATTGTTCTTTCTTTGAGTGTGAGCTGGACTTAGGGGCTCACTTCCAGGTAGTGTATGGACAGAGAGAGAGCATCTTATAGTGAAGAAATTTTTTTATCAAGATTAAGTCATGGCACTTGTCATCTTGTAAAGGATTAACAAAGTAGACCCTAAAGAGCAAATGGAGATGGGGAGAAACTAGAAAAGTAAAACAAGCTGATGATGCTCCACAGTGGACATGCCTTCAGTGAAGCCAGTAACAAAGTCTCTGAAGGTAGGAACGGGTGGATGGAATCCAAAGGACTGATGCTTCTTCCATTATGATGAAAAGAGAAGGGTAGATGAGAAAGTCAAGTCTGAAGGCTGGTAGCCAGAAAATGGTGAGTTTTCTGGCTAAGACAATAAAAGTCTTTTATCTTTAAAAAAACAAAAAGAATACATCATATACTCATAGACACTGAAAACAAACTTAACAGTTACCAAAGGGGAGAGGGGGGGAAATCAGGAGTTTGGAATGAACATGTACACACTACTGTATATAAAATAGACAACCAAGAAGGGAACTATATATCTCGTACATACACAACTATAGAACTGGGAACTCAATATCTTGTAATAGTCTATAATCAAAAAGAATCTAAACAAGGATATATATGTGCAACTGAATCACTTTGCTGTACACTTGAAATAACACATTATATATTAAATATACTTCAATAATTTTTTTTAGATAAGTGTTTTTTAAGAAAGAATAAGTCCTGTTAATTGCATATAACCCTGAAATGACATAATGACAAGGGCACTTCACCTCTGTGGCATTCTTTCCCAAAACCTATAACCCCAACTAATCATGAGAAGAAAACATCAGACAAATCCATGCCAAGGGACAGTCTACGAAATACTTGATTCATACTCCTCAAATCTGTTATGGTGATGAAAAACAAGGAAAAACTAAGAAGCTGTCATAGAGAGAGAGACAAAGATGTGATGACTATAGACAATGTAGTATCCTGGGTTAGAATCTGAGGCAGAAAAAGTGCACTCATGGAAAAAAAATGTTGAAATTCAGAAAAATATCTTGAGTTAATAGTATTGAACTATTTTAACTTCTTAGTGTAACAAGTGCACCATGATTATATAAGACACTAACATTAGAGGAAGTCAGGTGAAGGGTCTAAAAAAATTCATTTTACAATTTGTTTATAAATCTGAAATTAGTCCAAAATAAAAGTGTTTGTTTTTTTTTAAAGAACTACCTTTGTGGTTGTTTCTGGATAGCATACATCTTTGTATTGGGTTGGCCAAAAGGCTTGGATTTTTTTAAGGAAAGATCTGATTGATCTTTTTGGCCAACCCAATACTGTGTATCTGGAGGAGGAAATGGCAACCGACTCCAGTATTCTGCCCTGGATAACCCCATGGACAGAGGAGCCTGGCAGGCTACAGTCCAGGGGGTCAAGACTGAGGAACAGAGCATGCACAAACTTTTGAAATTCCATTTTCTAATTTGTCTACAGTGAACATGCATTGTTTTTTTAATCAGATAAGCAATTCATTACATTGGGAACCTCTCCTCTTCCCCATTTGAATGTGACATATGAGTCGAACAGGAGTCTACAAGTTAATTTTTTTTTTTTTTTTTTTTTTTTATTTTTTATTAGTTGGAGGCTAATTACTTCACAACATTTCAGTGGGTTTTGTCATACATTGATATGAATCAGCCATAGTATTACACGTATTCCCCATCCCAATCCCCCCTCCCACCTCCCTCTCCACCCGATTCCTCTGGGTCTTCCCAGCGCACCAGGCCCGAGCACTTGTCTCATGCATCCCACCTGGGCTGTTGATCTGTTTCACCATAGATAATATGCATGCTGTTCTTTCGAAACATCCCACCCTCACCTTCTCCCACAGAGTTCGAAAGTCTGTTCTGTACTTCTGTGTCTCTTTTTCTGTTTTGCATATAGGGTTATCAAAAAGCAGGTCAATTGACTCATCTTATGAAATGGATAGTTCACTGCAGTTGACCTAAGCTGGGCCAGTCAGAGCCCTTCCCTGGGATTTGACAACTAGAAAACCAGGAGACAGAGCCTCGGCAGCTCTACAGTGATGGAAAGCAGGACTTCGGTGCCCAGTTCCTTTACCAGGAGGAAGAGCCAGGCTGGAGCAAGAAATGATGAACTCATCAAGACAGAGAGAGAAAACGTGCAAAGCAAAGCTAGTGACATTTCATTTCTCTTTGGCCTTAATACACACGGCCCTGTTACATGTGCCATCCCAAAATTAACTTTCCAGCCTAAAATTGTTAGAGCTGGGTTTCTATCTCTTGCAACCCAAAGTGTTTGGTCTTAGCTTTTACACAGAGAAAAGAAAACTCCTCCTTCTGATTCAAGCCCCTGGAAAGCCCGCAAAGGCACATTGGTCCAGCCTCTAACAAGACCAAAGTGGATCAGATTATGCTATCAAGAAAAAATGAAGGGACTTCCCTGGCAGTCCAATGGTTAAGACCTCACCTTCCAGTGCAGGGGCTTTGGGTTCCATCCCTGGGCAGGGAGCTAAGATCCCACATGCCTTGCTGCCCCAAAAAATCAAAACATAAAACAGCAGCAATATTGTAACAAACTCAATAAAGACTTTTAAAGTGGTCTACATCCAAAAAAGTCTTAAAAATTAAAACAAGTAAAATTAATTCAGAGGAACATGGAAATTATCTAAAGAAAAAAGACCAACAGTCGTGCAGGCCTCTCTGTCAGAATCTAAAAATAAACCTGATGTGGTCCTAGCCCCTTCCGTAACCTTCTTTGGTGTCTGTGTATCTCTGTAGTTCTAAGAACCTTCCACTGCTAAGGTGTGGTAGGGGACCGCCTCTGATCTCTTCTACAAGGTGAGAAGGCCTGCAAGGGTGGGACCGTGACTTGTTGGTCTCTGCATCCCCCAGTATGTAGCTCTTGGCCTTGTGCATGCTAGGCACCCATGAATTTGAGGGCTGTTACGCTTCCCTGGTGGCTCAGATGGTAAAGAATCTGCCTGCAATGCAGGAGACTCAGGTTCAATCCCTGTGTCAGGAAGATCCCCGGCGAAGGCCAAGGTACCCACCTCCAGTATTCTTGCCTGGAGAATCCCATGGACAGAGGAGCCTGGCGGGCTACAGTCCATGGGGTCACACAGAGTTGGACATCAGTAAGTGACTAACACACACACACAAGCTCTTCTTTAATAGTGTCTACATTCCTGAAACACAGCACAGGGCCTGGAAGGCAGGAGGCACTTAATCAGCATCCGCTGGGTCCACCGACTGACGGGAACTGAACTGCCACAACGTCACTGTTGTGCTTTGACTCCCCCCTACTGAAATTCTTTCAAACACCTTCAAGAAAGCTAAGCACAGTCTGCTATGCACTCCACAGACTTGACTGTGCATCTAAAGCCAGCCAGTGTTATCTCTAAACTGCTCACTAGAACCATAAAAGGTAGGCATGCCTTTCTCCTCTTTCATGATGAAGAGACTGGAGCATAAGGAGTTGAATACTTCTTCCGAAGTCATGCAGATACTAAGCGACAGAACAAGGTTTGGGATGATGATGTGTGCGAATGCAAAAGCTCCCTCATGTCCATTTTGCCTCCCAGACTCTCAGATATGTTTGTGTGTGCGTGTGTTCAGTCTCTAAGTCATGTCTGACTCTTGTGACCCCATGGACTGCAGCCCCCCAGGCTCCTCTGTCCATGGGCTTTCCCAAGCACGAATACGGTAATGGGTTACCATTTCCTTCTCCAGAGGATCTTCCCAACCCAGGGATTGAACCCACGTCTCCTGTGTCTCCCGCATTGACACGAGGGTTCTTTACCACCGAGCCACCTGGGAAGCCATGCGTGTGCACCTGTGTGCACACAGAAGTGGTCCTAGTTTGCCTGAAAGATGTATGGATTCAACAGACACACACACTCAGAGTCAAAACCAGTCACAACCACCTGTATTCCCTCACTGATTAAATTCATTTGATGAACATTTACTGAGCACCACCATATACTTGGGACATCCCAGGAATCAGCAGTGAATAAGGCAGGTAGGGGGAAGAGCAGGGGTCCACAAATGCTTTCTGTGGAGGGCCAGAAAGTAAATACTTTAGGCTGTGGGGCCAACAAATTTGTCACAACTCCAGCTCTGCACTTACAGAGCCAAAGCAGCCACGAGAAATATGTAAACAAATGGGCATGGCTGCATTCCAATAAAACTTAATTTACAAAAAATGGGCAGAATTGATTTGAGCCACAGTACTTTGCCAGCCCTTGAGAAAGACAATAGACATGGAAATACATGGAGAGGAACAAAAAGTCTGGAGATAAAGGTAGATTCTCTAAATAGACTAAAACAGTAAAATTAATAAGAGAGAGAGCGTGTGCTGTAGATTACGTAGCATGGGAGAAGACATTTGCGGGAAGGCCAGCGTGCTGATGAACCAGCCATGCCAAGATCCTGAGAAGGAGTTTTCCAAGCAGTAGGAAGAGCTTGAACAAAGAGCCTGAGATAAACTGTATCTGGGGAACAGAAAGTCCAATATGTCTGGAACAAGGTGGCAGCAGATAATGTCAAAGGCTGAACAGGATCAGGCCTCAGGCACATTAAGGGTATGTGGAGGAGGTGGAATCTTCTAACTGGGATGGAAAGGTTTTGGAGGAATCTTTGCAGCATTATGGAGCTTCTTGGTAACTCAAATGGTAAAGAATCTACCTGCAATGCAGGAGGCCCAGGTTCAGTCCCTGGGCTGGGAAGATCCACTGGAAAAGGAAATGGCAACCCACTCCAGTATTCTTGCCTGGAGAATCCCATGGGCAAGAGGAACCTGGCAGGCTACAGTCCATGGGGTTGCAAAGAGTACACGACTTAGCGACTAACAGTTTCACTTTAGCAGCATTATGGCATGCTTTAATTTCCAGGTTTGAAAATATTAACTCCAGCCGCTGCTTGGTAAATCAACACTAGACACAAATGTGAAAGGAGGAAAACCAGGGAGGTGGCTGGCAGATGGAGGCAGCAGGGAAGGGTGGAAGATAGGGTTGGATTCCACAGAGATGGTAAAGATGGTGGAGCCACTGAAAGTTGCTGGAGGCTTGCACAAAGGGGAAAGACAATGAAGGATTCCAGCCTGGGTTCTTCTGGCTTGGTGTATCCACACAGAACAACTGCTGGGAAATGAACAGAGTCTGCATAGGTCAAAAGTTCAGTTCAGTCGCTCAGTCACTCAGTCGTGTCCAACTCTCTGCAACCCCATGGGCTGCAGCATACCAGGTCTCCCCATCCATCACCAACTCCCGGAGTGTACTCAAATTCAAGTCCATTGAGTCGGTGATGCCGTCAAACCATCTCATCCTCTGTCATCCCCTTCTCCTCCCACCTCAATCTCTCCCAGCATCAGGGTCTTTTCCAATGAGTCAGTTCTTTGCATCAGGTGGCCAGAGTATTGGAGCTTCAGCTTCAGCATAGGTCAAAAGGGAGCCGTGCCAACAGAAGGCACGATAGGCTGAGTGTCCTGAAGATTGACCCTAACTGACTTCAAGGTGGCTCAACTCAGAGCCATCGGCTAAGAGGCCACAGCAGAGCTCCCAAGCACACCCTCTTGTATCACACAGCATTATGAAACATGCAGACCAGATGAGTAGGAACTATTTGAAGACTGTTCCTATTTCTTATCATCAAAACACCAAACTGAGGAAACAACAACTCTCCATGGCCCAGTTGAGCCAGGGCCAATTTGACCCAGGGAAAAAACTCAAACATTCAAGTGTATTCTCCACTAGAAGTCCCTCTTTGGGTTTCTATAGGACCACATGTTTAGAAGATCTTAAGAGTGATTGTAAGGAATGTGAATATAACACATTTCCTGGGGAGGGGGGTGCAGAAACATGGGGCCAGGGAGACAGCCTGAGGAAATCAGTGGCTTCTCTAACGCTCTAAACGGCTCAAGACCAGACTAATTCCATTTCAAGGAGCTTGAAAGCCTTTCCCTCAGAGAGAGGCATACTTTCTGTTCTCTCATTATCAGAAACATTGTCAGGCACAGAGTAAGAGTTATGTAATAGGAAGCAATACTTTCCGGCCTTTCTCCATCCTCCTGTTATATAATAGTCATGCCAAGATGAAGTGCCCAACGTCTAACCACAGAGATGCAACCCTGTCAATTAAATTTATAGTTTACACTTCCTTTTCTCTTTTTTAGCAAGAGCTCCCTCCCCTTCCCTTCACCCTCCCTCATGCCTTGCCAACAGGCCAGGTTCCAAGCTGATTTTTTTTCTCATTAGGTGGACCTGCTCCATTCATGAAAAAAAGAAGGGAAAGTTACTTTCATTCATTCATTCATTCATTTACTCATTCTGCCAATCAACCAACAATCATTTAATAGCCTATCATGTAAGAGATTCTGCAACAAGGAGGAAAGAGAACAAGCGTCAAATTATGGATCTGTGCCCACCAGCTATGTGACCTGGGATCTCTTAAATGGGCAAAGAAGGGCAAGCTAGTTGGGTTTGGGGGGAATTAGAAGTAATAGAGGCAACACACTTCTTCATAGCTATTATTCCTCTCCATATTATCATGATTTTGCATCAAAATGAGAAAGATAAAGTATCAGCTCTTAGAAAATTTAAATCTAGTGAAGGAAGATACTAAGATAGGACAGGAAAGGAACCACTGCAATCTGTTATAAAATTTACAGGCTAAAAAATAATAGGGTGCTGTGGGGATGATGAGAAAACTGAGTTAACTCAACCTGGTCTCTTTCATATCAAGTGGTATCATTTCAGATCATGTGTGCAATTTTAGGATCTAAAAAAAAAGTCTTATAACTTAAAAAGGGGGTCAAGACCATGGTAGGAATTTAAAACAGGAGGTACCAATCAGCCAATCCTAAGAATTCTAAGCTCATTTAAGATTCAAAATTAACCAGTGCAATTCACCATATCAATAGATTAAAGGGCAAAAATAAAAAGAAAAGCATAGCCAACTCAATCCATACAGAAAAAAAATCTGACAAAAGTCAAAACTCATTCGTAATAAGAAAAAAAGAAACTCAACAAACTAAGATTAGAAGGAAATTCCTCAAGCAAAGAGCACCTATGAAAAACCTACTTTAAACATCATCCATAATAATAACGATTGAATGTTTCTCTCTACATTTGAGAACAAGGCGAAAATATCTACTCTCAACATTTTCAACCAAAATTTACTAGAGGCCACAGCAGTGTTATAAGGCTAAGAAACAAAAGGCAAAAATATTGGGAAGGGAGAAGTAAATGTCTTTAGTTATAGGTGGCTGGTCATACATAAGAAAAAAGTAAGCCAGAAAGAAAAACACCAATACAGTATACTAACGCGCATATACGGAATTTAGAAAGATGGGAAAGGTAACCCTGTATGCAAGACAGCAAGAGAGACACAGACGTATTGAAGAGTCTTTTGGACTCTGTGGGAGAGCGCAAGGGTGGGATGACATGGGAGAATGGCATTGAAACATGTAAATTATCATGTGTGAAACGAATCGCCAGTCCAGGTTCATTGCATGATACAGGGTGCTCAGGGCTGGTGCACTGAGATGACCCAGAGGGATGGGATGAGGAGGGAGGTGGGAGGGGGGCTCAGGATGGGGAACACGTGTACACCCATGGCGGATTCAAGTCAGTGTGTGACAAAACCAGTACAATGTTGTAAAGTAAAATAAATAAATAATTTAATTTTTTTTTTTAATTTAAAAAAGAAAAATCTTAAAGAAATCTACAAAAATAGAAAGGTCACAGGGTAGGAGACCACGTCATAAATTGTACTTCTATGCATCAGCAGGAAAATTTTTAAAATACCATTTACAATAGTATCATAAGTACGAAACACAGAGGTAAATCTGAACTATATGCAAGACGTGTACATACAATTTAAAGAAAACCTAAATAAATAGAAAGATGTGCT
This sequence comes from Muntiacus reevesi, assembly GCF_963930625.1. NCBI lineage: Eukaryota > Metazoa > Chordata > Mammalia > Artiodactyla > Cervidae > Muntiacus > Muntiacus reevesi. The sequence continues at coordinate 67,220,680 of NC_089260.1, forward strand.
GATTTTCATGGATTGAAAGATTCAATATTGTTAAAATGGTCATTCCTCCAAAACTGATCAACAGATTCACACAATTCTCATCTTAATCCTAACAGGCTTTTTTGTTTGGAGAAACTGACAAACTAACTCTAAAATTTATATAAAATCCTACATGCCACAACTAAAAGACTGTCACATGTAGCAACAAATATCACAGATTCTACACACCACATCTGAGACCTAGCATGGCCAAATGAATAAATAAGTTTTTTTAATGCTTCCATTTAAAAACAAAAACAAAAAAACCTTCAAAGCACCTAGAATAGTCAAAAAAATCTTGAAAAAGAGCACAGTTGGAGTCTAGCACTATCTAAGTTCAATAATTATTAAAAACTTATATTAATCAAAACCCATGTGAAACTGGCATTAGGACAGACTTAAAAATAAAAGGAGAAGGAAAGGGAATTAATAAATGAATACTTCAGCTGGTTAATTAGTGTTTGACCAAGAAGCCAAGGTTATTCAATGGCAAGACAGTAAGTAACCTTCACAACAAATGGTGTTAGAAAAACTGAATATTCAACTGCAGGAAAAATTACCCTCAACATTTACCATACATCATTCACAAAAATTAATTTGAAATAGATTATAGGTCTAAACATAACACTAAAATTACAAAACTTTCACAAGAACACACAAGAGAAAATCTTTGTAGTACTGAGTTACGCAAAGATTTCTTAGGGGAAAAAAATAAGATATAAGGAAAACAGTTGATAAATTAAACTCTATCAAAATTTAAGACTGCTGCTTTTTAAAGACACCATTGAAAAAAAATGAAAAGGCAATCCTAGAAAAAAAAATTGATAACACATCTATCTGACAATGGATTTGTATTCAGAAATACATAAAGAACTTTGCAACTCAATAATAAGCAAAACAGGGACTTCCCTTGTGGTCCTGTGGCTAAAACTTTATGCTCCCAGTGCAGGGGTCCCAGGTTCAATCCCTGGTCAGGGAAACAGATCCCACAAACCAGAACTAGAGTTCGCATGCCGCAGCCAAATAAAGAAGGTAAATTTTTTTAAAATAAGCAAAACAGTCAAACTTGGAAGGAAAAGGCAAAGCATTTGAACAGATGTGCATCACAAAAGATATAAAAATGACCAATAAGTACATGAAAACAATGCTCAAAATTATGACTTATCATGCAAGTGCAAATTAAGATCACCATGGACACACTATTACACACTCATGAGAATGTCTAAAAATCAACAAAACAGACAACGCTAAGTGCAGAGAGGGAAGTGACCGCTATTCTCCATGACTTCACCTCTCTTAAAATCTGCAACCTCCCATCCAAGTACTAACCAGGCCCGACCCTGCTTAGCTTCCAAGATCAGACGAGATCGGGCGCGTTCAGGGTGGTAATGAGATGGACGAAACTGGAGCCCATTATACAGAGTGAAGTAAGCCAGAAAGATAAAGAACATTACAGCATACTAACACATATATATGGAATTTAGAAAGATGGTAACGATAACTCTATATACAAAACAGAAAAAGAGACACAGAAGTACAGAACAGACTTTCGAACTCTGTGGGAGAAGGTGAGGGTGGGATGTTTCGAAAGAACAGCATGTATATTATCTATGGTGAAACAGATCAACAGCCCAGGTGGGATGCATGAGACAAGTGCTCGGGCCTGGTGGGCTGGGAAGACCCAGAGGAATCGGGAGGAGAGGGAGGTGGGAGGGGCGATCGGGATGGGGAATACGTGTAACTCTATGTAAGTCTATTGATTCATATCAATGTATGACAAAACCCACTGAAATGTTGTGAAGTAATTGGCCTCCAACTAATAAAAAATAAATAAATAAAAATAAAAACATAGAACAAGTAAAAAAAAAAAAAAATCTGCAACCTCTTCTTCCACAAGGGTTCCCAGAACCCACATAAAACCGTAACTCAACATCCAAGGCGGCTTATACCTCACATAGCCTTTCTTTCCCTTTCTCGCACTCACTGCTTTCTCAGGCTCTCTAGACTCTGGACACACAGTTGAGTTCCAGTTGGCCCTTTGATATTAGCTGCCTTTTGAGATAGCAGGCCTCCTTTAACCTAGTTTTATCAAGAGAGAGGGATTTCAAATAAGTAGCTTTTCCAAATTATATAATCTTTTAAATTTTTTAAATATGAATTAAATATCTTAGCTATATTGAAAGGAAAAGTGTCTCGCCTCTCTTGGCTTTGTAAATTGGGGGTATTAAATGTAATTTTAGTCCTGTTCAGTGACCAAGGGTCATTACTCATTGCACTGCAACAGCCAAGGGAATTTACTGACTAAGAGCTCACTGCTGGCACTAGTAAGGAACCCGCCTCACAATGAGGGAGACATAAGAGATGCGGATTCGATCCCTGGGTCAGGAAGATCCCCTGGAGGTGGGCATGGCAACCCACTCCAGTATTCTTGCCTGGAGACTCCCATGGACAGAGAAGCCTGGCGGGCTACAGTCCACAGGGTCGCACAGAGTCAGACATGACTGAAGAGACTTACGCACGCATAGCTCACCGTTGTCTTTGCAGGAAATGCCAGAAGATGGCCACTCACTGAGTTTTCTCTGCTGTTTCCTGGTTGGTCAAGGTCAAGGTCTCTGGATTTTATGCAGCTTGCTTGAGCTGAATCTTACAGACCTCTCCTCTTCACACTTTTAATTTCTGTATCTAATCAGCTATGTCTTGGGAAACCAGGTTGCCACGTTAGAACTGTTCCTTAAGAAAAAAAGTTCTGCACCCAAGTCAGAAAGTGCTTTACTCCATGGCCTTTATGATGCTGTTTGCTTTGACATCACCAAGTCTTTTTTTTTTTTTTTTTACCCATTTCCTGGTTCTCAGATGTTTGTCCCATACTCAATGTGGCCAGATAAGTGACCTCTGAATGAGAAAGGTTTCATTCACAGCCTAATAAATTAGTAAGTGGCTCCCCTAGCCTTGGCTCATGAAACTGTTCAGGCTAATATTCACATCAGTTCCCTCATTTCAGGGGTATTTTCCAGAAAGTTTCTGTCTCCCCTTCTGTCACCTTTGCAAAACTGAATTATTACAGGAAACAAATATGCTACAGAAAGAGCAACCCTGCCATCCTGCAAGAAGGGCATTCTTAATTGTCCCAGTTTCTGAGATTTACCTGGGTTTATGCTCATGGACCAAGCCAAAAAAGGCCTCCACTAGTCTGTCTTTCCTCTCAGGCCGGCACGTTAATGTGATGAGTAGGAAAGTGTCCTTCCTGGAAACAGCATAACTGGATCTTCAGCAAAAATTATACAGGGAGTGCTTGGCACTAATAACGAAGAGCAAAAAAGTTTTTAATTTTTCAGCATCTTTCAAGATTCAGCTGAAACTTCAATGAATCTCTTCCTGAATCTTCTCTTCTCTCATCTGCAATTAATTTTTCCTCCTATTTGCCCTTGCTATTATCTGTAAGCCCAACAAAACAACCATGATTCTTTATTGAACATGTGTATTTACCACAATACTTTAGCCACCTGATGCGAAAAGCCAACTCATTAAAAAAGACCCTGATGTTGGGAAAGACGGAGGGCAGGAGGAGAAGGGGGTGACAGAGGATGAGATGGTTGGATGGCATCACCGACTCCATGGACATGAGTTTGAGCAAACACGGGGAGATGGTGAAGGACAGGAAGCCTGGCATGCTGTAGTCCATGGGGTAGCAAAGAGTCAGACATGTCTTAGTGACTGAACCACAACAGCAATTTACCACAAGGCAGGCACTCAAAAATACCCTTGGAATTAATGAATGAATAATGAATGTAACTTGGGCTTCAGCTGTTGCGGTCACTCACTGTCTTTATGCTCTTCCTCTCTCATGTTTTTAAGAAAACCTCTCTTTGAGAGGATTTTCATTGATTACTCCACTTCAGGGAGTACATAAGAGATTCTCAAAATTTTAGAGAGCTAGGAAATAAGAAAGTCTTCCCTGGTGGCTCCGCGATGAAGAATCCACCTGCAACACAGGTGACGTGGAGACACAGATTTGACCCCTGGGTCAGGAAGATCCCCTGGAGGAGGAAATGGCAACACACTCCAGTACTCTTGGCTGGAAAACCCCATGGACAGAGGAGCCTAGCGGGCTCCAGTCCACGGGGTCGCAAAAGAGTCAGACACAACTGAGCAACTAAACAAGAAGCTGAATTTTTATTCCATCTTTGCTGTTTACTAGCTTTGTGACCTCAGACAAATGACTTGAAGTTTCAAAATCTTGGGGAGCGGGGAGGTGTCTGTAAAATGAGATAATTGTATCTTCCCTGACCTTACAGAATTGAGAGAATCATATGAGCTAAAAAGTATTAAAGCCCTGGGGGATATCTAAAATTCTGTAAAGCTACTAGAGGCTATCACTTTATAAATCATGGAGGAAACTAAAAAGAATCAACCATTTGCCCAAGAATGTGGCAAAATGAGACTCTCGTTCCAAGTCCTTCTCTCTGTCCATAGAACGTACTCTCAGCTGGAGCTCTCTGTCGGCGGGGAAAGAGGGGGAAGGCGTTGCCCAGAGGCAGGTTCCAAATCTCTCTGCCTGGTTTGATACCTGTCCTCCTGTGTTCTCATCTCCAGCTGATCTCTCAGAAAGCCACGCAACCAAGGGGTCACAAAGCTCCGCACAAGTGCCATTTCCTCCTCCGGCATAACAGTCACCAGGACCCCGTACGTGGAGAGCAGCCGGACGAGGCTCGGGAGACCAGAGCCAACACAGGTTTGCATGCCCATTCACCCTTCATGATGATTAACTCTTCCATCACAGGCCAAGACGTGAGCATTTATCTTCGGGGGTTCTTCAGCTATTAGTGCTCAGGCCTCTTCCCAAGCCATACATCATGGCCCTGGAAGCGGGAGGTGCAGACAAAAGTCGTCCCTTGTGCTGATGTGGTGTGAAGAGGGTGATTAATGACAGTCACACACGGCCACCCGGCTTCTGACTCACTCAAGCTACTCAGACGTCGACTTCGCTGACTTTGCTATTTTCCATGAGCCATCTTTCGCACCTCTTCCCCACTGCTGCTTTCAGCGATAGCTTCAGATTTGGGGGTCTTATTTCAAAAGGGATGGAGGGAAAACATGTGCTGTCATCCCCGCAATCACACATCTCTGACAAGATGGCATGCTCGACTTGGGGTTCTCGCTGCTCTTACGGAATTTGAAATTCAATCACACGTTCAATAAACATGGTTGAGCATCTCCACTAGGTGTTGGGGACACATCAGGAAGGAAAAACAGACTAACAATTCTTGCCCTGGTGAAGCTTCCATTCAGGACATGAAGATAGGTATTGATAAGTAAACCGTGAAGGATGCTAGAAAGTGGCAAGTGTCATAGGAACCAAAGGGCAGAGAATGGGAGGTAAGTACTGGGGTATGGGATGGGAAGCAATTTTGATTAGAGAGTCAAAGTAAGCCTCATGGATAAGATGATGTTTGACTAAAACCTGAAAGAGACAAAAGGGGTGAGTCAAACAGATAACTGAGGGAAGAGGGTTCCAAGGAATATCAACAGCCACTGCAAAAGCCCAAAAGTGGGACTGTGTCTGAATTTCTTGAGCAGCAGTGAAGCTAGTCTGGCCTGGGGAACACGTGTGAGGAATGGATGGAGTAAGGATGCTGTCGATATGAAAGAGGGGCAGGATGTTGTGGGGACACTAGTTTGATTTCCCTTCACAAGACAACAAGTCATCGAAGATTTTAAATTTGTGTTTTAAAGGAATCAAACTAAGCCTTCAATTAGAACAGACAATGGATTGCCAAGTGAGACAGAAGGGGACCACTCCAGAAGCTGCGACAGTCATCCAGGTGAGACACGATGGTGACCCTGACCTGAGCAGTAACAGCAGAGAGCTGAGAAATGGCCAAATCCTTGCTACACCACATCTCATGAAATTTAAGATGCCAGTTCCTGGGGCACCTTCCCAATCTGGAGATATTAAAAGGTGACATAATCTGAACCTTGATATCAAGGAAATGAGATGTTTTAAAATTGAACTAAAGGGTTTCTGGCAGATTAGAGGTGGGAATGAGAGAGATAGAGGAGCCAAGGATGTCTCCAAGGCTCGTGGTCTAAGCAACAGGAAGGATGGGGCTACCCACAGGTGAGATGGGGAAGGCCACAGGAGACCCGGGTTGGGTGGAGTGGGTGAGGGGTGGATCAGGAGTGCAGTTCAGGGCATGTTGCCTTTAGATGTCCATCAAAAATGCAAATAAAGAAGGCTGAGAGACAAAGAACTGATGCTTTCAAATTGTGGTGCTAGAAAAGACTCTTGAGCGTCCCTTGGACTGCAAGGAGATCAAACCAGTCAATTCTACAGGAAATCAACCCTGAATATTCATTGGAAGGACTGATGCTGAAGCTCCAATACTTTGGCCACCAGATGGGAACAGCCAACACACTGGAAAAGATTCTGATGCTGGGAAAGATTGAAGGCAGGAAGAGAAGGGGGCGACAGAAGATGAGATGGCTGGATGGCATCATCAACTCAATGGACATGAGTTTGAGCAAACTCCAGGAGATAGTGAAGGACAGGGAAGCCTGGCATGCTGCAGCTCATGGTATTGCAGAGTCAGACATGACTTAGCAACTGAACAACAATAACAAATACAAGTGAGAATACCCTGCAGGCAGTTGAATATATGAGTTCAGGAAAGAGGCTTGGACCAGAAATACAAATGTGAACACCATGGGACATAAATAATAATTGAAGCCAAAAGACTTAATGAGATCACCAAGAGAAGGAGTGCAGATAGAAAAAAGATATCCCAAGCAGGGGCTTTCTAATTTAAGATAGGTGGGCACAGTCATCAAGACAGTATGGTACTGGCACAAAGACAGAAATATAGATCAATGGAACAGAATAGAAAGCCCAGAGATAAATCCACGAACCTATGGACACCTTATCTTTGACAAAGGAGGCAAGGATATACAATGGAAAAAAGACAACCTCTTTAACAAGTGGTGCTGGGAAAACTGGTCAACCACTTGTAAAAGAATGAAACTAGAACACTTTCTAACACCATACACAAAAATAAACTCAAAATGGATTAAAGATCTAAATGTAAGACCAGAAACTAAAAAACTCCTAGAGGAGAACATAGGCAAAACACTCTCTGACATAAATCTCAGCAGGATCCTCTATGACCCACCTCCCAGAATATTGGAAATAAAAGCAAAACTAAACAAATGGGACCTAATGAAACTTAAAAGCTTTTGCACTACAAAGGAAACTATAAGTAAGGTGAAAAGACAGCCCTCAGATTGGGAGAAAATAATAGCAAATGAAGAAACAGACAAAGGATTAATCTCAAAAATATACAAGCAACTCCTGAAGCTCAATTCCAGAAAAATAAATGACCCAATCAAAAAATGGGCCAAAGAACTAAACAGACATTTCTCCAAAGAAGACATACAGATGGCTAACAAACACGAAAAAATGCTCAACATCACTCATTATTAGAGAAATGCAAATCAAAACCACAATGAGATACCATTACACGCCAGTCAGGATGGCTGCTATCCAAAAGTCTACAAGCAATAAATGCTGGAGAGGGTGTGGAGAAAAGGGAACCCTCTTACACTGTTGGTGGGAATGCAAACTAGTACAGCCACTATGGAAAACAGTGTGGAGATTTCTTAAAAAACTGGAAATAGAACTGCCATATGACCCAGCAATACCACTTCTGGGCATACACACCGAGGAAACCAGATCTGAAAGAGACACGTGCACCCCAATGTTCATCGCAGCACTGTTTATAATAGCCAGGACATGGAAGCAGCCTAGATGCCCATCCGCAGATGAATGGATAAGGAAGCTGTGGTACATATACACCATGGAATATTACTCAGCCGTTAAAAAGAATTCATTTGAATCATTTCTAATGAGATGGACGAAACTGGAGCCCATTATACAGAGTGAAGTAAGCCAGAAAGATAAAGAACATTACAGCATACTAACACATATATACGGAATTTAGAAAGATGGTAACGATAACCCTATATGCAAAACAGAAAAAGAAACACAGAAGTACAGAATAGACTTTTGAACTCCGTGGGAGAAGGTGAGGGTGGGATGTTTCAAAAGAACAGCATGTATATTATCTATGGTGAATCAGATCACTAGCCCAGGTGGGATGCATGAGACGAGTGCTCGGGCCTGGTGCACTAGGAAGACCCAGAGGAGTCGGGTAGAGAGGGAGGTGGGAGGGGGGATCGGGATGGGGAATACGTGTAACTCAATGGCTGATTCGTGTCAATGTATGACAAAACCCACTGAAATGTTGTGAAGTAATTGGCCTCCAACTAATAAAATAAAATTAAAAAAAAAAAAATAAATAAGATAGGTGGGCAGAAAAAAGAAACCAGCAATTGAGACTTAGAAGTAACCAGTGAGATCAGAGGAAAAAACAGAAATAATTGAAAATGGCCATTCTCTGGACTGGTTGGGTCAGGGGGTTGGGGGGTGGGGGTAAAATCTGCTTAGAGGCTGCTAAAATAGGTACCATAAAAATGGCTTATGTCTGTGCTTAGATGATGCCAAAAGGAATGGGGTTACGGTGGGAATGGCCATAGCAAGGGGCGAAAAGAACTAGAGCAGGGGATAAAAGTAAAGCGAAAGGATTACACTTCTTATTTAATATATATCTTCACAAGCCAGCTTGTTCTGGAAAGATGTAAGGTGTTTGTGAGGGATCAGCTTGTTAGTTGCACTGATTACTTTTAGCCTCCAAAGCCATTTTACCTCCCATTTCTAGGGTCCTCCCCATCTCTTACTGTCATTCACTGATTCACTCACTGACTCATTCACTGATTCACTCATGCCACAAATACGTATTGACAACACTGTGGGCCAGTGTTCCCAGGGCTGGGTCTGGATGGCTGGCTGGAAGATACACGGTTCCAACCTCCTTTTCAACTTAAAACCAGACTAGATGCAAGACTAAGCACTGAACAAACCAATTTCTCAGACACTCACAAAATCCTGTCTTTAAATCCACGAAATGCAGAGAAGAAACCCAAAACACACAAGCCACAGGTCGCCAGGCCAGTAGACCCCAAAACCTCCCAGGCCTGGAGAGTCCACACTGCACCGAACTCAGGTGTCCTCCCCAAGGAGCGAGGAGGGGGAGAAGTCGGGAGTCAGCAGCAATAACAACAGCCAATATACACAGTGCCTTTCGAGTTCAAGCTCAATTTCATATCCTGCATTGAAGTTCAACTATATGACCGTGTCTGGAGATGAGGACAGTTGCCATCCTGTCTTGGATGAGAGAGCAAAGGCTCCAGGGATCCGGGGGGTCCCAGGCAGAAGGGGGCACAGCTGGAACTCAAGTCCAAGTCTTCAGCTGGTTTGCAAGCAGCGGCGGGGGAAGCTCCGAACAGATGAACCCTGGAGGGGCAGACCCAAAACAAGAGCAAGCGGGCCACGGAAACAGCTGCAGGGGGACAAGGCCCCGGGCAGTAGAGGAGCCGGCTCTTGGGATGGAAGGAAGAAGAGCACGTCCTGAAGGGGCTGTCAAGGGAGAGCCCAAACCACACACGCCGCTGGTGGTCAAGAGGGGAGCCAAGGACACGTCTCGGCACCGACGTGGCCCAGCAGACAGAACCCGACAGGCAGCCGGGGCCCAGGTGGTCACTGGGACGAGGGGCCTTTAGCCCTTCGTTTTTTAACTGGAGCATGATTGCCTTACAATGCTGTGTTATGTCATTTCTGCTGCACAACAGCAAATCGGCCATAAGTATATACATTATATATATGTATACACCCCTTCCCTCTCACCCCCATCCCCCATCCCCGGCTTTTCATCTTAAAACCGGGCAAGTCTTGCAACTTCGCTGGCGGTCCAGTAGTTAAGACTCCAAGGACTCAATGCAGGGGACCGGGGTTCAATCTCTGGTCAGGGAACTAAATCCCACAGGCCGCAGCTAAGACCTAGTACAGCCAAATTTAAAAAAAAAAAAAAATTTTAATTCTGTTGAGTGGGAAAGTCCTGAGCAATCTGGGCTGAGCTGGGCACCCTGGTTACAAGTTCAGCCCGGCTGCTCTCCGGCCATGGAAACCAAGGCAAACACCTTCCCCATCTCCCTGTCCTCCTCTCCACTAACTCGGGTATAAAACAGGACCCTGCAGGCTTGCCATGAGATTTCAGGGCAGTAAGTGAAAATTCCCTAACATACCATCTGGCACTTGGAAGGCATTCAGTTAATGGTGGCTATGATTATAACCGCGATGCTACGAACATGAGATTTTCAACTTACTTTCTCGCCGTTCTGGGAGCTGACACGCAGTCTCCGGAGCCCTCCCGGGAATGGTGCTTCTGGGGGCCCGGCTTGGAACCAGCTGTTTCGGATCTTCATTAAAACCGTAAACGTGGAGAAGCTGAGGCAGCACTCTACAAGAAGCCAGGGAAAACCCAGCCGGCTGCTCTTTGGAAGTTTCTGTAACTTCCAAGATAAAGCATATCCTAGATAAACTTGACCGCTGGAAAAAGTTTATCACACCAGATTGACCCTAGGGATTACGGAGAAGCCAACCAAGGGGCCTCGTGAAAGCTTAAATACCAGGCACTCAGGACTCTTTTTTTTTTTTTCATTTATTTATTTGTTTTGCCTGGGCTGGGTCTTCGTTGCTACACGGCTTTTCTCTAGTTGTGGTGACAAGGGCTGCTCTAGTTGTGATGTGCAGGCTTCTCACTGCAGCAGCTTCTCTTGTCGGGAGCACAGGCTCTGGGGCTCCCGGGATCTAGAACAGAGGCTCAGTAGTTGTGGCACATGGGCTTAGCTGTTCTGTGGCATGTGGGATCTTCCCGAACCAGAGTTTGAACTCGTGTCTCCTGCATTAGCAGGCAGATTCTTTACCCCAGAGCCACCAGGAAAGCCCACTCAGGGCTGTTAATCTGAGTCTGTTTATCCCAGACTCCCCCCCCCCCTCCTCTGGCCCTCCCAGCACACTCCCCCAAAGACTGAAAGGGGTCTTTGGTTCATCTGATAACATCCTAGTAACCACCCCTAGCACACACGTTTCTAAGTACCGCCTCTATGAATATCACTTTAATTTCCAGAAGCATTAGCTGCAATACTCCACAGCTCTTGTTATTAACAGAAAACTCAGGTCCTGTACAAAAACAATCCTTTCTCTCAGTAAAAGTCCTTGCTTTTAAATCTGTACTACATTGTAGGTCATTTGTTCTTTGGGCCTCAAACACCGTGCTTCTTGCATTGCAATGAAATACTCTACCTTGGCGCCAGCAGAATTCTTGGAATGTACAAGATATCTCCATGCTTCATTCATTCATGGAGCTGGACTGTAGTTCATCCACATTCATGTCCCTCCCAGAAATGGGTTTTGCTTTTTAAAAATGGCCCAGGTTTTTCTCTGAACCCAGAAGTTCTATTAAGCACGCCCAGGATCCCGCACTGATTCGTCACTGCAGGAACATCTACCAAGCACCAGACTCAGGTGAGGTCTTACCCCGATAAGGGAGGGAAGATGGAACTGGGCTCCAAGCACCAAATTGGTTCCAGTGTGCTGTGCCCTCCTGGGGCTGGGAACTGCAAAGAAATGCTTTTCCTTTACATGTTGCCCCTTTGTGGCTCATAAACGAGTAAGTTCAGACAGCAGCTGTCAAGCCCAGCAACAGAAAAGCCTGCCAGGGCAGCATTCCCAGGACTGCCAGTGGGGAAGATGAATCAGGTGAACCAAGAGCCCTGAAAGCCCAATTCAAAGGTCTCTAGCGCCACCTACTGACCCACTGTGTATTCTGTTGGCAAAAAGCCCAGAAACCACTGTTGGGTGGGAGGTGGGGTGTGGAGCATGGAAAACTAACAATTCTTCCCAGGCATAATTGAAGGGAATTTATAAACCACTGGGTCCACCCCTCATCTTCCTGATACAGTGTGTTCAGTCGCTCAGTCGCGCCCAACTCTGTGACCCTCTGGACTGTAGCCCACCAGGCTCCTCTGTCCATGGGATTCTCCAGGCAAGAAGATTGGAGTAGGGTGCCATTGCCTTCTCCAGGGGATCTTCCCAACCCAGGGATCCAACCCGGGTCTCCTGCATCGTAGGCGGACTCTTTACCATCTGACCCACCAGGGAAGCCCCCGATAGAGAAACTGAGGCCCAAAGTGATAAAGTGGCTTCTCTGAGGTCACAACTCTAGCCCACGGGAGCCTATACGTCCGAGACCCAGCTCTTACTGAGCTCTGCCCCAGACCACACTGTTCTGTCTGAAAACATGAGCTTGCAGCAACGAAGCTGGCTTGGAGAGAGGAGTTTCTGGGAGGCACCGGCCTCCTCTCCATATTCTGTTTCTCCTTCTTCCCTTTGTACCAACAGCCCCAGACAGGCCTGACATTCTCCTCGGCTTCTAGAACTCTGATGTCTTCTACTGTCCCGCAGTCCCTTTCAGGGAGAAAGTGTTGAACTACTCACTTGAAGGTGTTTGCTGAAGGTGTTTGCTTGTGTCTTTAAGAATGTGAAGGGCAGGGCAGAGACCCTGCTTAGTAGACACCCAATACCCGCATGTGATAAAGAAGGAAACAAAGGCTCTGGGAGATCAAAGAATTCGCTTGGGGCAGTGGTTCCCAACACACCTGACATTAGGATCACCTGGGGCTCTTTTACAAACTCCAACACACTGGCTGTGCCTTAGGTCTGCTCCATCAGAATCTTTGAAGATGAAAAAACATACAGCAGGAGTTTCTGAAGCCCGCCCATCCTCCAGGTGACTCCAATGTTCAGCCAACCTTGGGAGCCACTGACTTATGCACAGGCAATTAGTAAGTAAGACAGCAAAGACCCTGTCTTTCAACTCCCAGGCCAGGAGGAATGGTGTTGCCTACCTTTCAGTGGTTTGTTTGCATCACTTTAAAGATTTTTCCCAATGACACATTCTAACTACATTATTAATAACATTACAAATGATCCTATTTAACTTACATCAATGTACTCTTAAAAGAATATTGTTACTAGAGAAAGGTAAATATCATATGGTATCAGCTTATATGCAGAATCTTTTATAAACATGATACAAATGAATGTGTTTATGAAACAGAAGTAGACTAACAGAACAAGAGAACAAACTTACTGTTACCAGTGGAGAAGGGTGAAGGGGAGGGACAGAGCAGGTGTTTGGGATTGACATGCACACAAATGTTATATTTAAAACAGATAACCAACAAGGACATACTGTATAGCACAGTGAACTCTGCTCAATACTCTGTAATAACCTAAATGGGAAAAGAATTTGAAAGAGAACAGATACATGGACAGGGATAACTGAGCCACCGTGCTGTCCGCCTGAAACTGACCTACAATGTTGTTATTCAATTCCACTTCAGTAGAAAATATAATAAATGCTATTGCTTTAAGAAATGGAAAAACAATCTCACTCGCCATGAAACAAAATGCAACCAGAAAAAGAAAGACACTTAAATACAAACATTTTTTAATCACATTTGGTGCATATATATATATATATATATATATGCATAACTGAATCAATTTGCTGTGCAGTAGAAACTAACACAACATTGCAAATCAACTACAGTTTTTTTAATTACCTTCCAATAGGCAATTAAGTGACTTCAGTTTCCAGTTTTGGAGCCATTGCTTACTAAGAGCAAAGGAAGGTGGCCTCTCTGCTCCTGAAAAGAATGAGAGCGATGTGACAGAAATACACAGGAGAGTCTATGTGTTCTGTTGACGCCTTTATGCGTGCAATTGACGCCTCCACTTGTGTGCATGCCCTGGTTTCATCCTGGCTCCCTCCAATTCTACTAGGGAACTGAGGGGAAACGCCCCTTCAGGATCCTCTGTGTTGCAAGTCCTGAGCCCAGGGACTGTGGGTTCTCAGCCAAATTGCAACGACGTCCTGCCCACAGTCTTATCCAACAGCTGAGGCACTCTGGCTTGCTACTCAGAGCAACAGACATGCTTTTCCCATGGCTCTAGACCTTGCTTAACTGGCCGACCCACCTGTTGGAGGGGGACCGTCTGCTCTTTGTCCCCTAGCCTGCAGACCAAGCTCACCACCCACATTTCCTGCAGGTGAGTGTTATCCTGCTGCTGGCTCCGAGCACAGCTGTTTGGCAAAGGCAAGCGGCAGATGCAGCCCCCGAGCCCCCATGCACTTGGCAGCAGCATCCCACTGACCCAGGGGCAGCTGAAAGCGGCTGTCTTCGCTGAACAAAAAGAGGGTTAATCAGCGATTACTGGGGATGAGACACAATCTGTGTCTGTTTGGAAAAATTGGGGGACTCAGTCTCATTCAAGCACCACCTAGAAGTGAACTGGTTATCCAATTTTTCCCCCCAATCAAAGAGTCCTCACCTGCACAGCTTTAAAACAAAAGTTTTTTAAAAAACAAATTGCCACATAACATATAGTCAGTTTACACATTTAAGGAAAATTGGGGGCTTCCCAGATGGTGGTGAAGAACCCGCCTGCCAATGCAAGAGACGCAGGAGATGTGGGTTTGATCCCTGGGTTGGGAAGATCCCCAGAGGAAGGCATGGCAACCCACTCCAGTATTCTAGCCTGGAGAATTCCATGAACTGAGGAGCCTGGTGGGCTACAGTCCATAGCATCGCAAAGAGTCAAACATGACTGAAGTGACCTAGCATGCAGAAAGAAAAGCAACAAAGAAGTGAAAAGCACTGGTCGTACCAGGAACACCCCAAACCACAACTAGCCTGTGGTGATCCTTCTTTCTTCCTCGTATACCTTTCTTTACATTTTTATACAGAAAGAGTTCCTACAAAACATGCTACTTTGTACCATTTGTTTCCCATAGCAACATACCACAACCACCTTTCCAGCATTCCAAGCACCGACATGGCATCATTTCTAATGAATGCTGAATATTCCATTTACAAACAATTCAGACAAAATGAAGAAAGCAAGAGAACTCATGTACAAGTATCCTCAGATATGGTATCAAACATTGGATATGATATCACCCATTTTAAAGATGGAAAAATGAAGGTAAAGGAGCAGTGTTAATGGTGGACCGAGCGACTGGGCAGGCACGTACCGAAGGCCAAGCGCAGTGGGAATCTGTCTCTGGCAGAGACCAGCCACGGTTAGCTACAGCTTCTTGCTCTGTCAACACTTTAAGTGGCAAGACTGGAAGAACTCTGGTAGATATCTGAACTAGATATCATGAGATCTGGGGTTTTGTCTCACCTTGTCTGTCCACCAGCCAGAATGTTCTGGCTTTGACACTCAGCTGACCTGAGCCCCCGCTCCCTAATCTGTATGCTGGAGGAACACACAGCCCTCCTGCCACGCTCTGAAGCATCTCAACAACAAACGAGAATAGGAAGAACTCTACAGACATCGGGGATCCTGACAAACTCTGTGATGGATCTATCAATGGTGATGTATTTTAGTTAGTTCATCTAACACTTGAAAATACATCAGAGAATTTTAAATAGCGAAGAAAACTCTGAAGCCAACTAATTTTAGAAATAGGGAAGCTGACTTCCTGAGAAGTTAGGAGGTTTACTTACTGTTTCAGAGTGAGTAAGGGACCCAGCTAGTGCTAGAAGCTGGGGTTAGGATTCATAGGGCAATATGCCTCTTACGAGGCCAAGTTTAGAGCGACGAATATTCCAAACATGCTTACAAAAATGTGCTGAAGGCAATTCAGTTTATTTCCATTGATTTGAGTTCCCAAAATATAAACATGGGCCACTTACGGAAAGGTCATTGAGTTGCACTTCTGATTCTTTTTTTTAACTGAATGCCTTTTGACGTTAAGGGTTGTATATTCCTTCCCTAAAAAGAGCTGCCTGCAAAGAATATGGACATTCATAAAGCAACTCAGGGCTTGAGTTTTTCACATGCTCTCACACTAGATTCCAGAGACAGCTTTCTCCTGAAGCTGACCTGAAGTTGTTTGGTCACTTGATCATGTCCAGGAATTTGGAAAATCGCCACGACTGGGAGAATTAGTTACAGTGTCACAGGGCAGGGCAGACCCATCACGTGAGAGTCACTTTCAGCGTGGAACGGACCACAAATTTCTGCCTCCCAAGGGGTGTTTCGGATGACTGGGAGCTGGCTTGTTGGTGGGCCGTTCCCAAAGCAGCAGAAGGAAATCCAGGGGAGCCAGGTTCCTCTGACACCCCAGGCCTTAGACCTATCATCACAGAAAACAATGACCTTCTAATGCTCCACCCAGCCGAGCCTTGACTTCAAGTTTTTTATGAACAAAAATATCAAACTTCAATCTGCTTTCATCTTGAAACACAGAAAGCATTTGCTTTTCAGCCACATCAGGACTCTCCTACCAAAACCTGGAGCTTTTCCATACTCTCCGTGCCGCATACACAAGGATCACAGGCTTTCCCATTTGTGTGTCAGAACCTCTAAATGCTCCCTGGGTGCCAAGCACTGTGAAAGTGTTAGCGTTAGTCACTCAGTCGTGTCTGACTCTGCAACCCCATGAACTGCAGCCTGCCAGGCTCCTCTGTCCATGGGATTCTCAAGGCAAGAATACTGGAGTGGGTTGCCATTTCCTTCTACGGGATCTTCCTAACCCAAGGATCGAACCCAGGTCTCCTGCACTGCAGGCAGATTCTTTACTGTCTGTGCCACCAGGGAACCAGGCAGAAAGACCTCCAAATCCACTGGTGACTGTTGAGGATCCAGCCTCCACCTTGTTGGTTCTGGGGCCGTTTCGGGTTCCCAAGTCAATCACTGCAAGGTTTTACAGGTGTAACTTTCGAAAAGTCTTCCTGATGTCAAAAAATGTCATCACCCTTCATTCCCGCCCCAGGCACCCCCACCCCTGTCCTCCTGGTTCCCAAACTCCCCCCTGAGAAGTTGGTCTCAGGCACCTTTCCCATGAAACAGAACCCCTGACATCACAAGCATGCAGGAACTGTTGTCTAGCTTCCATCCTTCTAACTGAAGTGTAAGCAGTGCTCTTTGCTCTAACCTAAGGAAAAGAGCATGCCTGCCCCCTATTTCACATTGCCCTCGCAGTTACAATATGTGCTTATATCTGGTGCTATAAAACATGATTACATTTTTCCTAAAATCTTAGGCTTGAACGGGCTTCAAAATTTTATCTTTTCCTTCCTCCTGGCTTCAATAGGACCCCCTAAATCAACAAAACCTAGAAACACTCTGAGATCTGCAGGAAGAGCATCATTAACCTCACTTCACATCCTTGGGACGCTCAGCAGCATGACTGATCTGAAGTCCGTTAAGAAGGAAAGAAGGAGGCAGGAAGAGACTGAGGAAGCCTTCCCAAAAAGCCCTTTTCCATGGCATCGGTGCACTGCTGCTAATGACAAGCTGTGGACACCAGAAAGACAGGTGGGCATATGGATACAGTATCTTCTTATAGGCATGAAATTTCACTTGTCTGACATTTTCTGCGCTGTGCTCCAGATATAGAGGAAGGTAGGTCAGTTAGGTGGTGCAGAGGTCAAGAATCTGCCTGCCGATGCAGGAGATCCAGATTCGATCCCTGGGTCAGGAAGATCCCCTGGAGAAGGAAATGGCAACCCACTCCAATATTCTTGCCTAGAGAATCCCATGGGCAGAGAAGCCTAGCAGGCTCCAGTCCATGGGGTCGCAAGGAGATGGACACGTCTGAACTCACACACTGCTGCTACTACCACTACTACTGCCAGCCCCCTAGCCACTCAGGTCAAATCAGAACCAACAACCACCTTCATAACAGACTGACATTGGGCGCCGTCTGTGGGCAAACCGGAGCTTTGCATGCCGGATCACTAAGGACGGTCCCATGTTCTCTGAGGTTCCTTCCATTCATGCTCTGCCGTAGACTGTCTACAAAGCAAGCCTGAGGGTGAGTCCGAGCCCTGCTCTTGTCACCCGCCAGCTGAGTGACCATGGGCAAATCACCCCCATGCCTTGAATCCAGGTTTACTCATCTCCACAACAGGGCTAATAGTGCATGATAGTGGGTTAAACGGTGGCTCCCTCTCAAAAGATATGTCCACATCCTGACTTCCAACACCTATCAATGGGAGCCTAATTGAAGAAGAAGTCTTTGCAGATGTAATTTAGTTAGTGACCTTGAAATCACCCTGGATGATCCACCAATAAGTGTCTTTGTAAGAGATGCCAGGAAGAGATGGGGAGAAGAGATGTCTGTATGAAGACAAAGGTGGAGAAGGAAGTTATCCAGCCACAAGCCAAGGGATGCCCAGGGTCTTCATAACCTGAAAGAGAAGTTTCTCCCCAGAGCCTTCCAGGAGAACACAGCCTTACCAATGCCCTGGATTTCAGATTCTGGCCAGCGGTCCTCTGGGAGATTGAATTTCTAGAGTTTTTCTCAAGCCACTAAGTTTGTGGTCATTTTTTCAAGCAGCCCTAGGAAACCAATTCGTTCCTATTTCATGGACTGTTCAGCATGAAACCCATCCCAAGGTACACACTTCACGGTATCACTGGTGGGATTCCTGTCCTGTGTTCAGGGTCAACTTCAGTCCCCTTTCTTTCTGTGGGTTACCCACCGGACACCACTCACCCAACCAAAGAGCAAGAATAAAGGTCCTAGTGTTTCACTGGGAGGGAGTAGATTTACCTGTTTCCTCTGGATATTATTCAAAATGCAAGCCAACTCATTGGCAAAGACCCTGATGCTGGGAAAGACTGAAGGCAGGAAGAGAAGGGGACAACAGAGGAGGAGATGGCTGGATGGCATCACCAACTCAATGGACATAAGTTTGAGCAAGCTCCAGGAGATGGTGAAGGACGGGGAAACCTGATGTGCTGTAGCCCATGGGGTCGCAAAGAGTCGGACACAACTGAGCAATGGAACAACAACAACAAATCCCGCCCCCACATCCAGATACAATTATAATTCAAAACGACACATGCACCCCTGTGTTCCCAGCAGACTATTTACAATAACCCAGACATGGAAACAATCTAAATGTCCATCAACAGACAAGCAGATAAAGAAGATTCAGTATGTATTTTTTTCATTTATTTTTATTAGTTGGAGGCTAATTACTTTACAATACTGTAGTGGTTTTTGCCATACATTGACATGAATTCAGTACATTTTAATATATACAGATATGCAGATGATATCACTCTAATGGCAGAAAGTGAAGAGGAACTAAAGAGCCTCTTGATGAGGGTGAAAGAGAGTGAAAAAACTGGCTTAAAACTCAACATTCAAAAAAACAAAGACCATGACATCTGGTCCCATCACTTCATGGCAAATAGATGGATAAAAACTGGAAACAGTGACAGATTTTCTTTTCTTGGACTCTAAAATCACTGTGGACGACAACTGCAGCCAGGAAATTAAAAGACACTTGCTCCTTGGAAGAAAAGCTATGACAAACCTGGACAGCATATAAAAAAGCAGAGACATCACTTTGCTGACAAATGTTTATATAGGAAAAATGCTTACTCCTTGGAAGGAAAGTTATGACCAACCTAGATAGCATATTAAAAAGCAGAGACATTACATTGCCAACAAAGGTCCATCTAGTCAAGGCTATGGTTTTTCCAGTGGTCATGTATGGATGTAAGGGCTGGACTGTGAAGAAAGCTGAGAGCCAAAAAATTGATGCTTTTGGACTGTGGTGTTGGAGAAGACTCTTGAGAGTCCCTTGGACTGTCAGGAGATCCAACCAGTCCATCCTAAAAGAGATCAGTCCTGGGTGTTCATTGGAAGGACTGACGCTGAAGCTGAAACTCCAATACTTTGGCCTCATGTGAAGAGTTGACTCACTGGAAAAGACCCTGATGCTGGGAGGGATTGAGGGCAGGAGGAGAAGGGGATGACAGAGGATGAGATGGCTGGATGGCATAATCGACTCAATGGACATGAGTTTGAGTAAGTTCCGGGAGTTGGTGATGGACAGGGAGGCCTGGCGTGCTGCGATTCATGGGGTCGCAAAGAGTCGGACACGACTGAGCAACTGAACTGAACTGAACTGATGGTGTTTATAGTAGTCATGGATCATAAAAAAGGCTGAGTGCCAAAAATTGGCACTCAGAAAACTCTTGAAAAGTCCCTTGGACTGCAAGAAGATCAAGCCAGTCAATCCTAAAGGAAATCAACCCTGAATAGTCTTTGGAAGGACTGATGCTGAAGCTAAAGCTCCAATAGTTTGGCCACCTGATGTGAAGAGCTGACTCACTAGAAAAACCCTGATGCTGGGAAAGATTGAAGGCAGGAGCAGAAGGGGGTGACAGAGGATGAGATAGGTAGATGGCATCACTGACTCAGTGGACACGCATTTGAGCACACTCCAGGAGATAGAGAAGGACAGGGAAGCCTGGTGTGGTACAGTCCATGGAGTTGTAAAGACTCAGACACTACTTACTACCTGAATGACAACAACAGTATATACAATGGAATAATAATTAGTCCAAAAAAATAATGAAATAATGCCATTTGCTGCAACATGGCTGGACCTAGAGATTGGCATATTGGCATACTACACGAAGCCATAAAGAAAGAGACAAACACCATATGATATCACTTACGTGTGGAATCTGAAATATGACACAAATGAACATATCTGTAAAATAGAAACAGACTCACAGACATAAAGAGCAGACTTGTGGTTGCCAAGTGGAAGGGAGAGTGGGGAAGAGAAGGACTGGGAGTTCGGGGTTAGCAGATGCAAACTATTATATCTAGGACAGATAAACCGCAAGGCCCTACTGTATAGCACAGGGAACTGTATTCAACATCAATATCCTGTGATATACCGTAATGGAAAAGCATGTGTGAAAGAGTATATGTCTGAGTCATTTTGCTATACAGCAGAAATTAACACAACACTGTAAACATCAACGATACTTAATAAAAAAATTTAAGTAAAAAAAACAATTTATCAATAATAGCCCCCCAAATTTTTATTCAAAGGAATCTGAATGGGACTCAAAGAATGTATTTTGAAAATACCTCCCATATGATTCTAACACAAAAAAACACAACTGACGTCCAACCAGTTAACTAACAAGCATCCTTTCTATTCAGTTTGTGACTGGGTCATAATGGGTAAATTTTTTGACCCTTGTCCCTGTACAGAAGTCCTGCTCTGCCATCTCTGTTGACAGGGAGCATCACTGAAGCGGCCTGGGAGACCCAGAAGAGACAGCTGAGAATATCTAGCCCGTGGAGTTTCCATCTTGTCTGGGGAAGCCAGTTTTACACACATGCGCCTTGGGTACATGCCACACAGTAGCTCTGCAGGGCAGGAAAGAGCTTCTCTTTTTATCTGACTTACAAACTTGGAATATGTATACAATTCCTTTTTGTTTAAAAAAAAACCTTTAAAGCATTCTGATTTTTTGTTTTTTGGAAGATGTTTAAACATGGACAAGACACATTTATTTTTTAGGCAGGAAAGTGAGATGCAGAGAGTTTGAGTGATGCAACCTGGATCATACTTTGTCCAGGGGCCCTCTGCGCCAGCCATTACAGCCCCAGCCACCCAGCTCCATGGCTGAGGCCATGGAGAGCTGTCATCACTGGCCCTGGTGCTTCCGTTTTGGGTGCAAGAGCCCCCACACCCCTCCAGAGGCACGTGCCTGGGATGGCAAAGGAGCCAGCAGCCCCTCCTCTGGGGGCGAGCCTGGTCTTCACGTGCCCCCGGGCAGACCAGGCTCCCGCCCACCCCAGGCTCCCAGCCAGGGGTGCCAGAGGTGGTTGTTTCCCTGCCTGAAGAATCTTCCCACCGATGAGATCTTCTTTTCTGCTGTAGCTTTTCCTTCCTTAGAGCCCACCCCCAGGCCTTATCTCAGGTGAGGCCACGTCCAGGGCACAGGGCCGTTGCAATGTTTCCTGGAACACAGTTGCAAGGCTCCTGTTTTCACAGAGGAGAAAAAGAGAAGGAGGCATCCAACGATCAGTGAGCTGGTTCTGAGAACAAGCCCTTATCTGCTCTGGCCCAGCTCTGGACCCAGGGCCAGGCGTTAGCCTCACCGCTGGTGACTGGGCCAGCTGGGAGAGTCCACAGCCAGGGAGGGAGCGTGCACCGTGCCAAGCTAGAGATGCAACAAAACCCAACGCGTGAGAGAACGGGGACCGTGGAGCTCCAGCTGTGCCAGGGCAAGGTACCGCCATGGAAAGGCAAGGAGGTGCTGGAAAATCCAAGCCCCGCACGAGGCTCCTGGAACAGAGAAGGCTCTGGATTGCTCAGCAAACTGTAGTCAAGTGGAGGGTCTCCCCCAAGGACACCCCACTGCAGTGAGGAGGTTACTTAGTGTTTAGTCACCTAAGTCGTGTCTGACTCTTTGCGACCCCGTGGTCCTCTATCCATGGGATTTTCCAGGCGAGAATACTGGAAAGGGTTGCAATTTCCTTCTCCAGGGGATCATCCCAACCCAGGGATCAAACCCGCATCTCCTACGTGGCAGGCAGATTCTTTACCACTGAGCTAAGAAAAGGAGGATGCTAGGTATGTTCAAACAGCTAAGGGTCCATAAGATTCCAATAGTAGTTCCAAGCAAGTAGTGAGGAAAGGTGATACAAATTACTACATGGTCTACATGGTCAATAACTAACCAGATAAACATTAAAATCAATAATTACTAGAGTCCAGGGGGAAGTTCAGGCAGGAAGGACTAGCAAGATTTGGCTTAATAATATCTATCATTTATTAAGCACTGAATACCTGCCAGACTTTGAGGATTTCACTTTTAAGAACTCTACCAGGTCTGTATAAATACCTCCACTTCCCTGTCTTGGCTATTGTAAATAGTGCAGCTATGAACACTGGGTTGCCCATCAACAGATGACTCATTTTATATATACATATATACACACATGTATATGATAGTAATATATACAGTGGAATATTACTCAGCCATGAAAAAGAATGAAATCTTGCCATTTGCAGCCACATTGATGAACTTGAGTATCACCCTAAGTAAAATAAATCAGACAGAAAAAGACATATAATATCACTCATATGGGAGATGTAAAAAACCATACATATGAATCTATACATAAAACAGAACCAACTCACAGACATAGAAAACAAATTTATGGTTATCAAAGGGGTAAGCAGGGAGGGATAAGTTATGAGTATGGGATTAACAGATACAAACTATTATACACAAAATAGATAAGCAGCAAGGGTTTACTGCATAGCACAGGAAACAATATTCAACATTTTATAATAACACAATGGAAAATAATCTGGAAAAAATGTATATACATATAACTGAGTCACTTTCCTGTACACCTAAAAGTAACACAATATTATAAATCAATTATATATATATGATGTATGTATGTGTCCACTTCAGAGAACAGGGAACTAAAACCCAGAGGCCAAGCGATGTCCTGAGAGATTCAGCTGCAGAACCAGAGTGGCAGAGAGGGTCTATCTGGGTCAAGGCCTTTGCCCGAGTTTCCTCGGCTTCAAACAATAAGGAGGATTTGGATATAGGCAAAAAGAAGAAGTCATTCCAGGCTGGTGAAAGGAGCTTTTGAAAACAGAAGTAGTAAAGTAAACACACACACACAAGGCCATTAACAGAGATAGATTTAGGTGGGATGGAGATTTCTAGAATGAGTAATATTGATGGAGTACTCGCTACACCAAGTGAAGTTCCAAGAGCTTCATCATCAATGAAATGTATCATCTCATTTAACCCTCACAACAACCCTGGGAGGAATGAAGTATGATTCCCAGTGTGTGGACGACGCTATAGAGGCACAAAGAGGTTAAGTAACTCACCCAAGATCACACAGCTGGTAAGTGGGAGAGGTAGAATTTGAACACCGTCTAGATTAAAAGTCCACACTCTCCATCACCTTGTTATACTTGAGAGAGTTCCATCCTGACATCCCCAGAGTGCCCAGCACCAAGGATGGCACCTGAAAACACGAAGCATGTATTGCTGGCTTGTTGCATGAACTGACTGCTATAAATCATCTCTTTGGTGCAAACATTTCACTTCTTCAATCCAGCCTTCATGCTGCCTCTAGAGGCGTAATGCTAAAGTGTTTCTTTTCTTCAAAATGCAATCCTTTTCCTTCTTTGAGGCAGGTCTGTTCTCCCTGCTCTGCCCTCCACCCTGGCTCAGAGGCAGAGCTGCTTATTTGACCCCTCCTCCTGATACATCTGTATGAAGCTCAAAAGCCGTCTTGCCCATGGGTGCTTTGGCATCCTTACTGTGACAATCCCCTCCTACGCCGTTTGGCTGGTCCCACTACCCTGCGCTCCTGGATGTCTACTCTTTGAAGAGCTGTAATGGCCTTCCTTGTGTCCTTAATAAATGGTGGTGCATGTACACATAAAAGAATGCATGAATCAATAGATGGGTTGGTCTATGAATGAATAAATGTGCACAGAGATGACAGGAGGGAAGGATGAAGGATTGGGATGCAGGGCTTATGTGGTACCCTGCACAGAGTGGAAAAAGAGGCGAATTCTATGTCAGAGGCTCTGAAGGCTACACAGAGCTCTATCTGACTTGCCAGGTAATCTAAGAAAAGTCGCGTCCCCTCTCTTAGGCACTTTTTCCTTGTGCTTAAGAAAAAAATGTCTCAAAAGTCTAGAACTGGTGCAACTCCGCATTCTCCAGTTCTGTGAATGAAAAGTTCACTCTCGGACAAACTCATTAATGGATGTTTTGTACCTCCACTCATGAAAAACAGCCACTCTGCTCCACCAGCGTCTTATCTGAAGCCACCCTTCTCCACCTCATCTCCACCGGGAGCGTTGCTATCTCACCCGGGACCTCCTCTGGGTGTTTGTGAACGAAAGCCAGGGTCTTATCTGGACACTCTCTTGTGCACCATCCTTGGAAAATGTGAATGGACGCGCAGGGGCCTCTCAGAGTCTTTCCACCCCAGGAAAGGCGAGTAAGGCGGCCTTGGCTTTCTCAGAAAGATTGTGCAATTTCTTGCAGCTATCGGGGCTGACACGGAGGTAACTCAGAGCCCCGGACCCTCTGGCTAAGTTCAGCTTCAGGTCAAGTCAGGGGC
The DNA here is from genome assembly GCF_963930625.1 of Muntiacus reevesi. Classification (NCBI taxonomy): domain Eukaryota; kingdom Metazoa; phylum Chordata; class Mammalia; order Artiodactyla; family Cervidae; genus Muntiacus; species Muntiacus reevesi. The sequence continues at coordinate 67,245,669 of NC_089260.1, forward strand.
CCCCAGCAGTTCAGGGGCGCAGGATCCACAAGGAAGACATTCCAGGATGTGACCAGAAGCAACAACAGTTCCCAGCTGTTCCCAGCCGCCTCCTGCCAGCGAAGGAGTTTGGGGTCGGGGTCTTCACACAGATGCGGCAGAAGGAGGGGTCAGATGAGCGGCTGTGCCTCTGGGCCAGGATGGAGGGCAGGTCAGGGAGAACAGACCTGGCTTTGTTTTTGGCAGCTCCCGCACATCACCCCGAGGCCCTCTGCGGAGCCCTCCCTCTCTCTGGTCCCCGAGGGGACCCTGACATCAGTGGTTCTGATGTGCTGTCCTTGGGCAATAACTGCAAAACCTTCGCTTCCAGCTTGCCTGAGCCTGGGAGCCTGACTCCACAATGCATTTTGGAGCCCATGCTTTGAAACTCTCTTAATAAAAAATAGTTCTAGAGCCCTCCCTCGAGTGGAATTGAACCAACACCTACCTTAGAGTGAGCTCTGCTTGTAACCCTCACCCACCCCACCTTCTCAATCTTTGGCCAGCTCCTTCTCAGCCTCCAGGTCTCACCTGTGACATCCCCAACCTCAGAGACACCTGTCTTGGGACTTCCCTGGTGGACCAGTGGCTAAGACTCCACACTCTCAATGCAGGGGCCCAATGCCTCTCAATGCAGAGGTTCAAGCCCCGGTCAGGGAACTGGATCCTGACTGCCATAACTAAGACCCAGTGCTGTTAAACAAATAAGTAAACAAATATTTTAGAGAAGGATGTCTGTCTTGCCCACTCTCCCAACACCTACTCATGCCCTTCCTCATTCCCAACACATTCATCCATTTTTCCTGTGGTTTTTTATTTTTTTCCTTCTTGGAACTCAAATTGCACTTGTGTACGTGTGTCTGTGTAGTGATTATACCCCATGAGTACTTCCATCTCAGAATAGGGAAGGATATGTTGGCTTTTTCATCCTCATCTACCAAAAAACCTACACGTTGCCTAGTACACAGTAAGGGATTGATAAATCATTGACCAAATGAATAGAATCATGAATTCATTAACATAGAAGAGTATTATAATCAAAGTCCTAAAAGAAAACTTTGTAAGAGCTATAAAGCCTTTAATATCTATATCTTAACTGTTTGGTTTTATGTAAAAGGATTATGGAGATGAAAAAGGCAGTTGTATGTCTTCATGGAGTAACACAGGTGACTGGGGGACCAGACATGTGATTTGTAGATTTCAACCGTGAGCCTCATTTAAAAATCCGCGTTGAGTGACCGTAAGTGTTAAGATCCACATTTAACCAGAGGGGCTCTGAGGCTCAGAGACACCAAGTTCTTGGCTCAAACCATAGAGCACCTGAGTTATCAGAGCTGGAACCCAGATCTCCTGAATCTCAGTGCAGAAGGTTTTCTACTTCCGGTCCTCTTGCCCTCAACTTGGATGGTTTATTAATTCTTGCACTTGAGAGCAGATGGGGCCAATGTTCTGGGGACCCACATCATTTGCCAACAGTGCTTCTGATAAGACCGGGATATGGTCTTGCTTCTGGACCTGTTCCTCTGTTCCCTCCTGCAAGCCAGGGACTGGATCAGCCTGAGCAGGAGGCTTGGGGGAGTGCTGTCATCCCTCAGATATGCAGCTGATATCCCTTTAATGGCAGAAAATGAAGCGGAACTAAAAAGCCTCTTGATGAGGGTAAAAGAGGAGAGTGAAAAAGCTGGCTTAAAACTCAATATTCAAAAAACTAAGGTCACGGCATCCTGTCCCATCACTTCATGGCAAATAGAAGGGGCAAAAGAGGAAGCAGTGACAGATTTTACTTTCCTGGGCTCCAAAATCACTGTGGAGAGTGACTGCAGCCAGTAAATTAAAAGATCCTTGAAAGGAAAGCTTTGACAAACCTAGACAGAGTATTAAAAGGCAGAGACATCACTTTGTCAGCAAAGGTCCATATAATCAAAGCTTTGGTTTCTCACGGCCTTTCCAGATCTAGGAGTTTTTTACCAGGATTGTGCTCAAGAGACTTCCTTTGAGTGCCAGCAATCATGGAGGATGCGAACCATTAGCAAATGACTGCTCGGCCTGCTCTGCTTGATTCTCTGGATGTCAGGAAGGAAAGATATGCTCTGACTTAGAAAGTGCTCCCTCCATACCAAGGAACCAGAATTGAAAGAGACACGTGTACCCCAATGTTCATCGCAGCACTGTTGATAATAGCCAGGACATGGAAGCAACCTAGATGTCCATCGGCAGACGAATGGATAAGAAAGCTGTGGTACATATACACAATGGAATATTACTCAACCATTAAAAAGAATGCATTTGAATCAGTTCTAATGAGGTGGATGAAACTGGAGTCTATTATACAGAGTGAAGTAAGTCAGAAAGAAAAACACCAATACAGTATATTAACACATATATATGGAATTTAGAAAGACAGTAACGATGACCCTATATGCGAGACAGAAAAAGAGACACAGATATAAGGAACAGACTTTTGGACTCTGTGGGAGAAGGAGAGGGTGGGATGATTTGAGAGAATAGCATTGAAACATGTATATTACCAGTCCAGGTTCGATGCATGAGAGAGGGTGCTCAGGGCTGGTGCACTGGGACAACCCTGAGGGATGGGATGGGGAGGAAGGTGGGAGAGGGATTCAGGATGGGGGACACATGCACACCCATGGCCGATTCATGTCGATATATGGCAAAAACCACTACAATATTGTAAACTAATTAGCCTCCAATTTAAATAAATAAATAAATATTTTAAAAAAAAGAAAGTGCTCCCTCCAGAGGTAAGTCAAGGAGCACAATTCCTTCATGGGGAAGTGCAAGGTTTCAGACTCACCCCAAAGTGACTAACTGCTGGTCCAGTGGCTAAGACTTCATGCTCCCAATGCAGAGGGCCCCAGGTTTGATTCCCAGTCAGGGAACTAGATCCCACACGCCAGAACTAAGACCTGGTGCAGCCAGATAAATAAGTAAATATATATTTAAAGGAAAAAAAAGTGACTCTGACACCAACTATGTCACTTGGGGAAAGTTACTCCAATTTTTTGAACTTCATCTTTCTAATATGAAAACATAGATCCTCGTGGTTATTGTGAAGACTACCTAAAACAAATCATACAAATCTGTGGGCACTTAAGTGCTCATTCTGTAATGGTGCTCACTGCCTTCCCCCTGGTTTCTAAACCTTTATTTCCTTCCCTACTCCCTAGTCCATGTCTCGTTTGGTCTTGATCTCCTTTTGCTATTTTCTGACTATTCCTTGTACAATCAAGGTCCTTTGGGTTCTGACCACCTCTTCTGGGGAGGAAGTTCCACTGCCCAATGGTCAGCATGCAGAAGACCCCAAAAGAAGGAGCAGTTCTGTTTTCCTGAGAGCCAAGAAAATGGCACAGAGGAGGTGATTATAACCTAATCATTGAGTATATAAGGTTACCAGGTGGAGGAATGTGCAAGGGCTCTCAGAGCCTGGCCTGGCTGGCACATCCCAGTGCCTGTCATGAAGCTGAAGCTCGGAGCTGGGCCAGGGCGGCAGAGGAAGTAGAAAGTGACCAGGTCTTATGGAGCCCTTGTGAAAGCCCAAGATGTCACCCTAAACCTGTGAAGACCATCCTGAGGCTCTGGGTGGGTTTTGAATATGGGAGAGACATGATCACATCTGTTTTTAGCTCCAGCCCACACTAGAAATGGGGAGAGTAGACAGGAGAGAAGCGAAACTAAAGAGTTAGAGACGAGTTAGGAGGTTTTCCAGGTTTCGCTGGTGGCTCAGACAGTAAGAAGCCAAAATACAGGAGACCCAGGTTCAATCACTGGGTCGGGAAGATCCCCTGGAGAGGGAAATGGCAACCCACTCCAGTATTCTTGCCTGGAGAATCCCATGGACAAAGGAGCTTGGCAGGCTACAGTCCATAGGGGTCTCAAAGATCAGACACAACGAAGCAACTAACACTTTCACTTCTTATGAGGTTTTCTAGGTGAACACAGGCAAGATACAAAAGGAGCCCCAATTAGAGCAAACAGGGATGAAGACAAGAGAGTGGATCAAGGGACACGCCTAAAATACAACTCGTGCGGTCTGGTCATTGCTTGACTGGGGAAGCAATGGAAAGAGAGCATAGACATGAGGTTCTAGCCTGCGAGCCAGGTTTCCGGTGTCAGCATTAACAGAGATGTGGGGGCAAGAGAGGCACACCCCAAACAGGGAGAGAGATGAGATTGGTTTGTGACACGCAATATTGGATTTCACTATTCAAGCAAATGGATCTGGAGTGAAACCAAGACGTCTGGACTGGATTATAGTCCAGGGGCCACTTGTCGTAAAGATGATTGATAGCATTCAGGGGACTAGATGGGGCTTCCCTGAGAGCTCAATTGGTAAAGAATCTGCCTGCAATGCAGGAGATCTGGGTTCAATCCCTGGGTTGGGAAGATCTCCTGGAGAAGGGAAAAGGCTACCCACTCCAGTATTCTGGCCTGGAGAATTCCATGGATGGTATAGATGAGTTCACCATGGATAGAGATCCTGTTTAAAAAAAAAAAAAAAAAAAAAGCTGAAATACCAGCATTTCAGAGGCATTTAGAGAAGGAGAAACAAGCTAGGGAAAGCATGAAGGAATGGACAGAAAGGGAGGAGGAGGAAAGGCTGAGAGGGGCTGGTGAGGGTGAATGGAGGAGAGAAAGCAGCCATACAGAGGTTACACAAATGCACACATGGGCTGCAACTCACAGAACTGTGTACCAACAAATGTCAAGTTTGCTCTAGAATGATTGAAAAACTAAATCAGTGAAATACAAATACTGAAAAAAACAAAATAAAAAAAAATACACTAGTGTCTTCTAACCACAAAGGAAACCCATCTTAACATTTTGGCATATTTCTTTTTTTTTTTTCTTATGCATTTCTTTGACATCGAATTCCCAGGTGGCACAGTGGTAAAGAATCCGCTTACAATTCTGGAGATGCGGGTCTGACCCCTCGGTAGGGAAGATCCCCTGGAGAAGGGAATGGAAACCCACTCCAGTATTCTTGCCTGGAGAATCCCATGGTCAGAGGAGCCTGGGGGACTAGTCCATAGAGTTGCAAAGAGTCAGACACCACTGAGTGCATGCACATACATTCTGTTTGTGCAATTAACAAGTCCAAGTTTAATCTTTCCTAATTTACATTACATTGCTTAAAAATTTACATGTGTTAAATAAATAACGCGCTGCTGACACAGGGAGGAAGGACGGAAGGACTAAGGAAGGAAAGAGAACGGGACCGCCGATACTGCTGAATCCAACCAAAGGGAAACACAGAAGAAGCCTGAGAAGAGGATATGATTTCTTTCAAATTCATTTTAAATCCTACCTAAAGCTTAGACGTATACATCCTTTTAGAAAGCTCCCTCCCCAATTTTCAAAGAAGGGGGGGAAAAGGCTTGCTTATTTTTTTTCTGAAAAGGAAGGAGGCGGCAGTTTCAAGCCATGGGTTTCATCACCCCGTGCGTGCAGTACCATCGCCATCTGCTGGACATGGATGACATCGCCACAGAGCATAAGTTGGGGAGCTGAGACCTTCTGCCTAACCCAGGAGTCCGTGCCTTCCACCCACTCCCCCGTTAAACACTCTAGCAACCCTATGGTCACAAAGAGGTAAGCATCCAACAGTACCAGGGAGTAACCGGGAGAACCCCACTTGCGTGCAAGAGGCGCTGAATGTGATTTAAGACATCTGTGGCCAAAAGGCAAGTGGATAGCTTGGTTTGGAAATTGAGACTCCCACATCCCAAGTCCGGTATGCTGCTGGCATGGTGAGATTCCAAAACTCCGAACCAGATCACGGCTTTGCCACCAATGTAGTCGCGCTTGGGGCTTACATCACAGCAGCACTCTCAGTAGTGTGGGGTTAGCCAAAATTTCATTTGGGAATTTTTGCAACAGCGCATTAAAAAAAAAAAAAAAAAAAAAAAACCTGAACCTTTTGTCCAACCCAATAACTAAGTTGACTGTTATGCCTCCAGTCGCCAGCTCCTTTTCTCCATTTCTTAGTAAGTTCTAGACTCAGAGTTATGAAAGAGGTATGATTAAATAGTCTCCTCAAACTTCATCAGTTCACAGAGAACATCTTTGCAACAAAGGATGCTTGGCCAGGCAAAGCATCCTTCCACCCCTTGTTGTGGAAGACAAAGGGGTCCTCAAGAGCCCATTGAGAGAAGTGATTTGAGGTGAGGGATCTCTCCTTACCCGCTCCGTGACCCTCACATATGACACCACCTGTCTGCTCACACACAATGAAGCCCTGTGCCATCACCACACGTGAGCCTCTAACTGTAGCTCAGAGACAGGACATGTCCTAGTCTCTCTTCAGGTAGATGACCCACCGAGAGCCCCGATACATGAGGCTGGGAGGTTCTCAAACAAAAAACTGAGCTTATTTTCAGTGTAGAAATCAGGCCAGATTCTGGCCTTATCCCAAGGCATGGCTGCCAGGACCATATAGAGAAACATCTGGCTGGACAGTTGGAAGCCCTTGGCTCAGCTGTGCAGGAAATCCACTTTCAGCCCCGAGTTTCATGCTCTCATCTGCTGTCCTGATAAAGATGCCAGGCCTCTATGCAGAATCCACTTGGTCTCCAAAAGGAGAGGGACAGCTCTGAGGCCGTCACCAAGAACATCAGCTGGTAGCTATATAGAACAGGTGTGTTGCCAAGCAAGCTACATGGGAGTGGGATGCATGGAGATCAGTGATCATCACCATACGGCACCGACAGAAATGGAGAGAAAGACCCCGACGCGTGTGAGTGTGCCTATGTGTGTGCACACTGTGATTCCTGGTATTGTTCTGTGTGCAGAATGCCCACTTTCTGAATACAATATTGGTTTTTCATGATGGATGGTAACAATTCTACTCAGATAGCACGCTGTTGCTTCCTTCACTGAACAAGAAACTTTGATGCCTATGGCTGGATGAAAACTGTTCAGTATCAGATTTTTCTAAAATATATTCAGATAGCAGATTTGTCCCCATTCATTATTATTTATTGTACATGGGTATGTTTTGGACTGATTTTCAAGGATCAAGACTGAATGACTTTCTCTTTTATTTCCATTTTTTCAGAATTGTATATAGGAGTTCATAGTTTTATATTTAAAACTTGTTTTTCTAGCACTGTTGTTTCCCCAGCACTGATAGTTTTCATTATAAATACCAATTTTAAAGTTAACAATCACCATATTGAGTGTGTATTTTTTTAAATTCAATTTCCCTCACCCCTTAGCTCACCTAGTAAACCTATAGTTATGCCTCCTTTGCCACACATTCTGCTATTGATGGTGAGAATTTTTCTAGGAAAATTCTTGAATTGGATAGGAAAGTATATAAGAACTAATAGATAAATTAATAATACCTTTACTACTTAATTTTTCCTTGCATTATAGTTTTCTTCCTTTTTTCCTCTTTGGGGTACTTTCTCTCATAACTTCATGCCATCATCTTATATTATTCTGGAAATTATTTTAAGTGCCCGCAATGTGCCTGCTATATGGTGTGAGGCAGTGGACAGCCCATTGGTTTCAAGATCAGAGCGTCCTGGGCTTCAACCCCATTTTAATTACTTCTTAACTATGAAGATGTGGATAAGTTACTTGGGCTCCAAGTGTCTATTGTTCCCCTTACATCTGTAAATAAAGATAAAATAAGATTTGTATGGAAATACAAAAAAAAAAAAAAAAACTGAGCTTAGAGTGCATCTCCTGGGGTTGGACTTACATGAGCACTGAGATTAAAACGCTTCTTGGGCTCAGACTGCAGCCAAGAAGACAGATGTGGGCCTGACCGCTGTGTCCAGCACGGGAGGAGGGCAGCGGGAAGCAAGCAGCTGGCAAAGGCAGGGATGAGGAAGAGAAGAGACCGGGGGACCCAGGGTGCCCACGAAGTCCACAGTGCAGACCCATGAGGCCTGACCACGACCTCATCCTCCAGGGAGCTTCATACTAGGCTCTCTATTCACTGCAATGCTTAGATAATAGAAACTCCTGGCAAAAGGGGAAAGGCTGCACTTCCTGCTTACTGGCGAGGTAAGCAAAAACACAGTTAATTTAATTCTCAGAATGGACACTTGGTCTCTCTACCACGTCTGATTCCTCTTCTCTTGCTTAATGACACCATGCAGAGAGGCAATCAAGTCATGGGGGTTTCGATGTGTTATGCTTTCATTCACAGAGCATGTTTATTTAGTGCCAAACTTGGCCAGGCACCATACGGACACACATGGGGGACACGACATTCAGCACAACAGACTCAGGCACCATCCTCCTGGAGCTCACAGCCACAGGAGGCTCTGGGACGAGACTCCGCTCCAGCGTTCTGAGATTCCGCTCGAGGGCTCTGGGATGAGATGGTAGGACTCCAGCCCACGACTTCCTACCTGTGTGATCTGGGGCGGGTTGCTAAACCCCTCTGTGTCATAATTGTCCTCATCTGGAAAATGCAGACCATAATACCATAATAGTACTGACCTCCTAAGACTGGTGAGCATTAAGTGAGGATGCAGCTAAGAGTTTAAAGCTGGGCCAGAGAACACAGAAAGCATCTAATGCAAGTGCTAGTCGCTCAGTCATGTTTGACTCTTTGCGACCCCATGGACTATAGCCTGCCAGGCTCCTCCATCCATAGACTTCTCCAGGCTAGAATACTGGAGTAGGTGGCCACTCCCTTCTCCAGGGGATCTTCCCAATCCAAGGATCAAACCCAGGTCTCCTGCATTACAGGCAGATTCTTTACCATCTGCGCCACCAGGGAAGCCCAAGCAATCAATCAAAATAGGCAATTATTATCATATAACAACTCCTAAGGGTCTTCATTCTAACATAATAACTGTACTGAACAGTGCAGATGACAGGGTTTGAAAGGGAGGCAATTACCCTGAGATCGCACTGACTTAAAATCTTACTCAGATATCATGGTAAGCAGAATGATGGTCCCAAAGATGCCCATGACCTCAGCCCTGGAGCTTGTACCTTTATGTGGCAAAAGAGACTCTGAAGATGCGACTCAGTTAAGGATCCTGAGGAGAGGAGATCACCCTGGATTATTCAGGCAGGTCCACTGTCGCCACACAGGTCCTTATAAAAGGAAGGCAGGTGGGTTGGATGCAGAAATAGAAAAAGGTGGGCTTCCCTGGTGGCTCAGTGGTAAAGAATCCGCCTGCCAATGCAGGAAACACTGGTTTGATCCCTGATCCAGGAAGATTCTACATGCCACGGAGCCACTAAGTCCATGTACCACAACCACCAAGCCTGTGCTATGGAGTCAAGGAACAAAACTGCTAAAGACCACATGTGCCCTGGAGCCCCTGCGCCGCAACAAGAGAAGCCACTGCAGTGAGAAGCCTGCACATCGCAACTGGAGAGGAGTCCACGCAGCAGCAAAGACCCAGCACAGCTAAAAACAAACACATAAAATCATGTTTTTTAAAGAGAGAAATAGAAGAAGGCGGTATGATCACGGGAACACGAGGAAGAAACGGGGATGGGATGAGATTCCTTGGCCACAAGTCAAGGAGTGCGGAAAGCCGCTAGAAGCTGGAAAAGCACGGAAGTCTTCAGAAGGAAGAGAAGTGTGCTGACACTTGACTTCAGCCACTTAAGATTCATTTCCGACTTCTGACCTCCAGAACAATAAGAGAACAAATTTATGATCTTACTCGCCACTAAGTGTGTGGCAATTTTTCACAGCAAGAATAGAAAACTGACACATATTTGAATAAGAACACTGGTTTATTTCCTTACCACGTGTACTTGAAACACAGCGCCACAGAGCAGACAAAGCCCCGGACTCTGGTTGGAACCCTGCCTCCGAACATGACTGTATGTTTTTGGATAAGTTTCCTAACCTCTCTGAGCCTCATTGTTCCATCACTAGTTAATAAACACAACTAATTCCAGTTCGGGTTGCAAACATACACAGGAGGGCAGTCAACAGTTGCATCAGTCTTTCCATTAAAAATACAGAGCCCTCTCCCCTTCCCCCCAAAAGCTGGTGATTTAAAGGCTTCCGCTTTAGCTCAACCCAGTGTTCTGTGACAAGCTAGAGGGGTGGGATGGGGTGGAAGGGAGGTTCAGAGGGCGGGGACATATGTACACTCAGGACTGATTCGAGTTGTTGTGTGGCAGAAGCCAACACAACATTCGTGTAAAGCAATTTTCCTCCAGTTAAAAATAAATTAAAAAAAAAAAAACTCTAGCTTTTCTGCACTTTAATCAAGGATATTCATTTGAACACAAGCCACTGTCCATTTCTGGGTACTCAACTTCTCGTTACTCCTAGAGGTTGAGACTGACAACCTAGATAACGTGTGTTTGCCAGAGATAGTATTTTGGTTTCTGTTACCCTGGCCTGCAGATAACCTGAGCCCTACTCAGCCCCGCTCCCCCACCCCTGCTGGTGGGAGTCAGACCCCCTGGCTGACAGTCTGTTCTCTGCTCTACAGCACATTGTCATCAGCACACCAACTCACCACATTATTTTGGAGTGGCTAGAGAAACATCACGGAGAAGGCAATGGCACCCCACTCCAGTACTCTTGCCTGGAAAATCCCATGGACGGAGAAGCCTGGTGGGCTGCAGTCCATGGGGTCGCTAAGAGTCAGACACGACTGAGCGACTTCACTTTCACTTTTCACTTTCATGCATTGGAGAAGGACATGGCAATCCACTCCAGTGTTCTTGCCTGGAGAATCCCAGGGAAGGGGGAGCCTGGGGGGCTGCTGCCTATGGGGTCGCACAGAGTCAGACATGACTGAAGCGACTCAGCAGCAGCAGCAGAGAAACATCATCAGAATCTTCACAGGCCCATTGGAAATACCACTGCTACTATTACTGCTACCAACAATAACGATGGCCAGTACCGGTTACTGCCAGGGCACTGGAGACTGTATAACACCCTGAGGGGGTTGGTTTCATCCATCCCAATTTTGGGAGGTTTTGGTAAGAAGAAAACATAGCTTTGATCAACAGAAGAGCATGCTGGCATAATGCAATAAAGGTAGTCCAGATTGGCAAACAAGAAACTCGGTCTTGTAGATGTTTCACTCCAAGAGAAAGTCTCCGCCCACTTCCCCACCCCACCCCAGCTACAAAAGGAGTTAAGGTGTTCCTTCCACCCTAAATACGGTCAAAGAAGAGCAAGAGGGTACCGGTGGAACCAGAGCGTGAATTCTTGGTGGGGACTGAGATGAAGGCAGTGACTGCCCGCCCGTGGGGACCCTGAAGAGAAGGATGGGGCTGTCGGGGAGGAGGGACACACAGAAGAAAAGATCCCTCTTGCCCTTTGCCCCCGATTCTCTCCCTGCAGGGTCATCCAACCGCGTGGTTCTCAGCCTGCTAGTGACCTGAACCTCTCCATCTTTCCCCAGGTGGCAGGCAGAGCTAGGAAACTCCCTCATGGACCTCATTTCATTGAATCCTCATGATAACCTGTTAGACGGGCAATATCGTCCCCAGAGGGTAGGTGAAGGGGCGATGCCCAAGCGAACCTCTCATCGCAGCCTGGATCCAACCCCCCACACCCAGGGCCCGCACTCTCCTGAGGTCTGGCCCTGCCACCGCCGCCAGCCTTCACTTCCCCTCCCCAGGGCGGCCTCCGGAGCCAAGAACATTTCCAGGGCCTCTTCCAGGGAGGCCCAAAGGCCTGGGTGGTCTAGAAACCTTGAAGCAAGCTCCACGCTTTATCCCGGAACAAATGAGAAATGGGAAGGGAAGGTCCGTCCCGGGCTGCAAACAGCTGGGCCCAGCTGAGGAGCAGGATAAAATCACCTCTCGGTTCCGCACCATCCTGCAAACGGAGGCCCATCACCCGGGGGGGCTTGGAGGAAGGCCAGGGGTGCTTCCAGAGAACGGCACAGCCGGGCCGGGCCGCAGAGCCTGAGGAAGGGGTGGCCAGGGATGTGAGCCAGCTGCTGGGATGCGGGGCCCTGAGCCCGGAAGAAACGCCCCCTGCAGCTCTGGGAACATTTGGAATCAGGCTACACCACCAGGGTCCCCCCGCCCGTCTGGAGACCCACACTTTCCCGGAGCAACTACTGTGCGTGGCAGGCACTGCGCCGTGTGCTTTCAGGGATGCAATCAGAGACAGAGAGCTTCTCAGGGTCAAAAACCCTCCACTGCCAGTCTGTAGAGGGCTCCCCTCCATTTACGGCTCGGCCTGAAGTCAAGTCCAACCCTGCACGTCGGGCTAAGTCGCTTCAGTCGTGTCCGCTCTATGCGGCCCCACGGACTGTTGCCCACCGGGCTCCTCTGTCCGTGGGATTCTCCAGGCAAGAGTACTGGAGTGGGTTGCCGTGCCCTCCCCCAGGGGAGATTCCTGATGCGGGGTTCGAACCCACGTCTCTGACGTCTCCCGTATTCACGGGCAGTTTCTTTACCACTAGCGCCACCTGGCAAACCCATGTTTAACCAACGCTATGCTGGGCCTTTTCCTTTGAACTGAACTGGCACACACAGTCCTGCTCCTCCTAGCTTCACGGCTGGTTCTGAATCTTCCGTGTAGGTAATAATCACTGGTTTTGTGGGTCTAGTTAGGAGACCGGGAACGTGTGTGTTTAACAAGCCTCTCCTGGTGACTTTTTCTTTTCCTCCCGCCATACCACAAGGTTTGTGGGGTCTCAGTTCCCCAGCCAGGAGTCAAACCCGGACCACGGCTGTGGAAACCTGGAATCCTAACCTCTAGGCCACCAGGGAACTCCCCTCCAGGTGACCTTTTTTTTTTAAGATTTTTTATGTGGACCATTTTTAATGTCTTTATTGAATTTGTTACAATATTACCTCTGTTTTATATTTTGGTCTTTTGGCCATGAAGCATGTTGGATCTTAGCTCCCCAACCAAGGATTGAACTTGCACCCCGCTGCAGGAGAAGGCAAAGTCTTAACCACTGGACCACCAGGAAACTCCTCTCCAAATGACAAGATTTCTAGGTAGACTGACCCCAGACTGCACTTGGAAGACACTGCTCTTTCTCTAGACCGTGGCCTCCAAGCCCTCCTTGTTCAGACCCCGCACTAGCATGTGGTACAACGTCCCCACTCTCAGAACGCCTGACTTCTTCCTGGACACCCAGGCCAGCTTCCTGCATCTTTAGCACCTCGATGGTACAGCCAGCCCTTCCTGGATTGAGCTTTGAACCGCATCAGGCACCTGACTGAGACAGTCGGCCCTGGGTCGCACCAGTGGAGCTGGGCCCACAGCTAGAGTCTGCCTGCAAGAGGACTTGCCTTGAAACATGTCTTGCCTGGTGGGTTCCTCTCTTTGGTTTGTGGGACCCCCCAGCCTCCCCCCTCCCTCTCTTGACTCAAGAATGTCTTCCCCAGGGTCAGTGCCTTTTTCCAAGCCCACCCCGGCCCCCTCCCAATCCAGCCTTGGCCCCACAATCTTCACCAACAGAGACTGCCCTTTGCCCACCAAGGCTCCACAGCAGGGAAGAGGATTCTAGTTCTGAGGATTCCAGAACTCTTGGGCGTCATGAAAATATGCGATCTAACAGGAAAGAGAGCAAAGAAGTGCTTCTCAGAGTTCGTAAAGGAGGGAGGCCAAATGGCAGGAGAGGAGGAATAGGTCATTGCAGAAGCCTGACACGGGAGCCCAAGTGCGCCCCCTGGGAGGGGGACACGTCTTTGAAGTTTCTGGTCTCAGCTTAAATGCCTGTGCATTCAGCCCCACCACAGAGCTGTGTTGGTTTGAAGGTACGATTAATGTTTGAAATCAGTTGTGACTGAGAGGGGTGCAGGGGATGAAGAAATCCGCCTCACGCCGGATAACATGAGAGAAGAGCATTGAAACATACACATTACCATGTGCAGAATAGAGAGCCGGTGGGAGTGTGATGTGTGATGCAGGGAACACAAAATCAGTGTGCTCTGGGACAACCTACAGGGGTGGGATGGGGAAGGAGGTGGGAGGGGAATTCGGGAGGGAGGGGATGTATGTATACCTAATGCCAAGTCATGTCAATGTATGGCTAAAACCATCCTGGTATTGTAATTATTCTCTAATTTTAAAAAATTATATATATATATATATATATATATGTATGTATAAATAAATCATTCTCATGGTTAATCCCTGTCTTTGTCTACTGTATAACAGGATTTTAGAAGTTAGGTTTTAACACTCCAAGGCAGTAGAAAGAGTCTGATTCATTTCTGAGTGGTGCCCAGAAGTGGGGGGGGGGGGGGGGAATACACATGATGCAGGAAGAAAGAACCGGAGCATGAAATGAGCCAGGTCTCAAGGCTGCATGACAGGCTCAGGATTTAAAGCGGAGGGCAGTTAGGACTTCCCTGGAAGCCCAGTGGTTAGGACTCTGTGCTTCCAACACAGGGGGCGGAGGTTCAATCCCTGATCAGGGAACTAAGATTGGCAGGCTGCAAAGAGCAGCTAAAAAAACGGGGGGAGGGAAATCAAAGAGAGCAAGGAAGGTGGCACAGACCAGGGGTCGTCAGTCTCTTGGATCGAATGCCTGAAGATTTGAGGTGGAGCCGATGTAGTAACAGTAGAAATAAAGTACACAATAAATACCATGTGCTCGAATCATCCTGAAACCATCCCCCCACCAAGCCCAAGTCCATGGGAGGATTGCCTTCCACGAAACCTGTCCCTGATCCCAAAAAAAGGCTAGGGACCTCTGGTGTAGACAACGTGACCTGCATCATTGGTCCTGCTAAGAGACACGGAGGCAGAAGAATATGAGAATGTTGTTCCCGGGGATGAGCACAGAAAGAACTGACCTCCCCACCACCAGAACAAAGAAAACCTTCTTGCTCAGCCCCCTCATTTTACAGATAGGAAACTAAGGTCCAGAGAGAAGCATTTAGCCAAGGACCTCATGGCTCAACTCGTAAAGAATCGCCTGCAGTGCGGGAGACCTGGGTTCGATCCCCGAGTTGGGAAGATCCCCTGGAGAAGGGAAGGGCTACCCACTCCAGTATTCTGGCCTGGAGGATTCCATGGGCTGTATAGTCCATGGGGTCGCAAAGAGTCAGACACGCCCGAGCAACGTTCACTCCACTCCACTTCAGCTGGGGGTCTCGATGAGCTCGGACCAGCAGTGCCCCAGACCTGGGCTCTGTCCCCCGCGGCACGCTGCTCCCAACCCAAGCATCCCCGCTTCCGGTACCCCGTTCTCATTCATCACCAGGCTTCAAGGGCCTCTGTGATGGGCACCGCCGTGCTGTGCTCTGACCTGAAATAAATCACCGCAGCTAATGGGCTTCTTGCTCCCCATGACCGACGGCAGACAGCCCTGCTCTCACTCACTGGTGCAATAAAACAGCTGAGGCCATGGCGCGCCTCGAGGGGAGTGTGGGAACCAGGAGATGGGGGAGGCCCCCGGCGGGATCTCGTCCCCCTCCCCCATGCCTCCTCCCTCCCTCTCTCCTCCCCTGCCTTTCTTCCCTCCTCCTGGCGTCACACACATAAGCTAACAATTTCTCTGTGAAGACCCCACCACCTCGGTCATTGGGAACACCCCCCTAGCACAATGGGGTCACTTTATGATTAGGAGGGTCTTACTCCATGTGGAAGCTGGTGGAGGGCAGCTGTAGTGATGACCACCCACCCACACAGGAGGCTGCAAAGATGCCTGGACCCCTGCCCCAAAGTGCTCCAGACTGGGCAGCCCTCTGCTGCTTCTGCGCCAAGCTCCAGCCTCAAGAATCCCTGACCCGCTGCCTCGGGTGGCAGCTCGTCAGACGACCGGCTCCCTCTCCCTCACTTGGATCTCCAGGCCTCCCTGCAGTGCTACACAGGCCAGCACCGCTCTGAAGCCCAAAGAATCCTCTCTGCTTCCCCAGCCTGGGAGAATCTCTTCCAGGCCCTGGGGGTTCAGCGAAAGACTTGCCTTGCCCAGAAGTGTCCATTCTTGAGATGCTGCTTTTCCAAAGGACACAGGCCTAAGCCATTTACCTTCATGGGTCTCAGTTTCCTCTGCTAGAGCAGTACCTTCTCAAAGGATTCTGAGAGATTCCATGAGCTGGTACTATCATAGAAGAGGAGGCTGAGATGTAATGTATTTAGAACTCTGGCCACCATATAGTAACAGCATACAAGCAATTACTAGGTTATCAATGGTGTACAACAGCTGCCCCCTCTCAAGAAAATGAATGGTTCCTATGATGTATTAATGAGACTATAATAAGCAGATTGGTGGAGGTATAGTACTTATGCCATATCCAAATATCAGACCAACACGGAGTGTATCTCAATTTCAGGGGGAATATTTTAAGAGAAACTTAGATAAACAGAAGGACATTCAGAGGAAATGGATCCAAATGGTACAGAAACTTAAGAAAAGTGTTAGTCACTCAGTTGTGTCCAACTCTTTGCCACTCCATGGACTGTAGCCCACCAGGCTGCTCTGTCCACGGAATTCTCCAGGCAAGAGTACTGGAGTGGGTTGCCCTTCCCTGCTCCAGGGGATCTTCCCGACCCAGGGATGGAACCCAGGTCTCCTGCACTGCAGGCAGATTGTTTAGCATCTGAGCCGCCAGGGAAGCACCCTCCCCCCATAGAAATGTAAGACTTTCTCCTTTGGAGAGGGTCTGAAAACTAGAGATAGTTAATCGGAAGTAGAGACAGCTAGAGGAATAAAGAGATGGAGTAGAGGGCGGTGCATGTTTCATCCTCAAATATATGAAAGGGCTATTTTGCCATCTTCATCTTTGTGTCCCCGGCTCCTGGCAGGAGGCATGGCATTTTGGTCATGTTTAATCAATGTTAGCTACCAATTGAGTAGGCAACCAGGTAATCCACCCGCCAATGAATACTCATGGACAACACATGAACAGCCCTCATGGGCAGAGACTGATATGAGAAGTGACAGGAAACTCAAACAGACATAAAGAAATTCACATAAAGACATTGCAAGAATAATCTGCACAAAGAGTCAGGGAGTTTCTCTGCCCTTGGAGGAATCTCTATCAGTGTTCTTTTCAGGATGATGTGCAGGATGGTGATGCTGCAGAATGAGGGACACCGACACCTCCCAGATTTTGTAGGTGTGATCCTAGTTCCCTAACCAGGAATTGAACCTGCACCCTCATCAGTGAAAGTGTGAAGCCCTAACCACTGAATCACCAGGGAATCCCTCAGATTTTATATTCCACGGACCAGAAAAAGTTTTCCCCACCCAAACGTCAGAGGACTGACAGAGGGTTGCCCACGTTTTGCCAACAATGAATACGAAAACAAATTCAACTATCATCTGCTACTGTAGTCATTCTGCT
Organism: Muntiacus reevesi; assembly: GCF_963930625.1. Lineage (NCBI taxonomy): Eukaryota > Metazoa > Chordata > Mammalia > Artiodactyla > Cervidae > Muntiacus > Muntiacus reevesi. The sequence continues at coordinate 67,262,922 of NC_089260.1, forward strand.
TTAAAAAAAAAAAAAGCACATTTACATTTTAATGATTGCAGAGTAAAGGAAATCCTTTAAATTCACAAATTTAGCTCTCTGGAGCCTCAGGCTCGTCTCATCGTTCCTCTGCCGTCACCGTGACCCAGTGAAACCATCACTCAGCAGGATCGGATTGAGGGTCCCCGTTTGGGAACACGTGTGTGCAGTGAGTCCTAGGTCTTTTCTTTATCTGGGTGTTTATGGTTCTGACCCATACCTGGAGCCAGTACCTTGATAGATGTTCAAAGTATATTTGTGGGAGAAAAGACCAAATTTTTTTCAGTCATTTGAAATCAGGTGGCACCCCTCACCCCAAGATAGAAATCTCATCTGGATAGACACAGAAGCGAGACACCTGTCCAACACCCCCAAAAAGTGCATGCTGTGTTAGCCGCTCAGTCGCGTCCGACTCTTTGTGACCCCATGGACTGTAGCCCACCAGGCTTCTCTGTCCATGGAATTTTTCAGGCAAGAATACTGGAGTGGGCTGCCATTTCCTTCTCCAGGGGATCTTCTCCACCCAGGGATTGAACCCAGGTCTCCAGCATTGTGGGCAGATTCTTTACATCTGAGCCATCAGGGGAGACAAAGATCTCCCTGAGTCAGGTATCAAACCAGCATCTCCTGCATTGGCAGGTGGGTCCTCTACACTGAAATACCAAAGTGCATGGAGGAAACCAAACAGACCAAAATTCATGAGGACAGGGGAGAAGAACATCTGGCTCTGCTCTGGTTGAGCTCTGGAAAGCTATATTCTCTGCAGTACCTACATTTCCCCCACCACTAGGGATAACCCTCCTATTTCCATAGTGTTAGGCAGTTAACAAGACACTTTCATGTTCATTACATCACATATTTATTCATCAAACATATATGGAGCCCTCACCATGTACCAGGCACTGTGCTAGGTTCTGGAAAACAGTGGGGTAGGTGAGCCTCACCAGACATGGTCTTCTCCACCTCCCCAACACAGGGGTGCCCCTGCCCTCAGCTCCCCTCACCGGACTGAAAACTCCTGACAGAGCAGGGGGTTCACCCTTTGTATCTATGGATGGCCAGCACCTGGACGGATGACATGACCAGAGAATGAAGGGGCCAAGGCAAGCTCAGCTGTCTCTCAGCTAAGTACTGTAACTGTCCAGGTCAGGCATGTCAAAAATATTTGATGGGATAAGCCCTGAATGCAGGGAGAGCCACATCATTTTCGAGGCCTAGAGCAAAAAAAAAAATATAGGACCCCTTGTCCAAGAGGAAAGACCAAAGATTCCTCAGAGGAGCTGAACTTTTTCCTCTTTCATGGTCTCATTTTCAACTAGGGATGGTGTGTTTGTATGTGCTATTTAACATGACTGTAAGGAATGAATCATTAGCGTGAACTGTAATGTTCATCTTTATATTCCCCTGAGGCTGGGTTCAGGAACCTCTGAGCCTAGAAAGGGAGAAAGGACCAAGACAACATTCCCAAGCTCAGCAGGACTCAAATTCCCAGAGAATTCCAGTCCCAGTTCCACAAGAAGCGTGTCATGCATACCCACTGATGACAGAGGTCATCGGCTCCGAAACAGGAGGGCACCGGGGGTCGCGGGGACCAGCCCTGGCCACTGACAGTGCAGCCAGCTGGGCTCCCTTTCAGGACACAGCCCACCCGCAGCCCCGACTCCAGTGCTGCCTCATGGACGCCTGGGCCTCCACCCTCCACCTGTGTGCCTCAGGCAAACCCGACCCTGCGACCCCTTGGGCTGCAAGCCTGCCAGGCTCCTCTGTCCCTGGGATCCTCCAGGCAAGAATAGCGGAGTGGGTTGCCTTTCCTCCTGCGGGGGATCTTCCTGACCCAGGGATCAAACACATATCTGCTGCATCTCCTGCCTTGACAGGCGGATTCTTTACCCCTAAGCCACCCAGGAAAGCCCACCCTTCACCTATGACAGACAAAATGACTGAAATCTCTCTTCAAACATGGAGTAGAACCGTTTCTTATGTTCTTCCCTCTGCCCCCACGTTCGGCATAACCATCTCTTCCTCTTAATAGAGATCTCATTAATTCTGATGTTCTTTGATCACCGGGTCTAAGGAGGTCTCCCAAGGCTCCCGGATGAATGCATCTGCTGCTTCTCTCTGGGTACCAGCATCTAACATAGTGCATGACACACAGTGAGCTTGTGAGTGTTAAATGAATGTGAAGTGAAGTAAATATTTTTTTCTTCTGTCCTATGCATGTAATTCTTTTCTGGATGTTTTGCAAATGCAAATCGTATCTCCCATTAGGATGCAGCCAAGGTAGGCATTATAGATTTCTTTTGTCTGCAGTACAGTATAGCACTTGTATACAACACTCAAGAAATGTTTAATGAATGAATGGCTGGATCACTGAATAAACAAGCAGCCGGGCACTTGCCCAAAACTCGCTGGACTGAATCAAGCAGACCTGCGTGTGCAACAAGGTGCCACAGCCTACGACAGCCAACATGTGTTCTGCATTTGTCAGCCGGGCTTTCTTACACGCGGGCCCCTAACGTGGTCCTCACCCATCAGCCCGCTAATGGGACCAAAAGGGGAAAGGATCCGGGTCCTGGGCTTTCTCAGAGTCATCCGCTCCAAGCCCTTTTAATGTGAGTTCCTGACTCGACTGGGTGTGGAGAGAAGAGAAAAGGTGATGAATGGCCCCGAGACAGGGGAAACTCAGATACCTGACTTTGTTCTTATCTCGGGAAGAAGGCGGCAGCTGAAACAGTCGGCAGCAGGCACACTGAGTCCTGATGAACTAAGAAACTCAAGAATGTCCCTTGATAAATGCTTGCTGGATAAATGAATGGGTGCTTCTGTTGCTTATTACCTTTTAAGTGAATAGGGTCAAAGGTTGGTATGAACCCAAGGCTCATGGGGTAAGAGATTCTTTGTCATCTGGCAGGAATTATTACGGAGGGCAGACTGGGCCAGCCGGTTCACATGGCTAATGAAGGCAAGGTCACAGGTTTGAGGCCCCCTGGAGACTAGTTATCTGCAGGCAGAGGAAAAATCTGCTTCTCAGCCACACTCAAGTGCGCTAAGTCTGGGCAACCATCTCACAGATTCTTGTGTTTGTCCAGCAGGGGAGGAGAGCACATGAGTGGCTTAGCTGAAAGCCTCCATCAGAGGAAAGCAAGCAGATTCTTATTTGCACAGGATGTCTTAAGGATGATGACAATGACCATCCCAGCAGCGTCAATTGAGAAGTTGCTCTGTGCCAGACAGTGTGCATGGATTTTCTCACTTAATCCTTACAAGCAGGTATCACTGTCCCACTTTTCAAAGGAGAAACCTGAAGCGTAGAGAGGTTAACAAGATGCTTTCACACCCACTTATTCACGTCATCTAATTGAATCCCCTGAAGCCCTGTGAGGGAAATTCCATTCTTCTGCTTTTACAGATGACAAAACCCACGGCAGAAGAGATTAGTGGACTTGCCCAAGGTCACCCAGCTGCGGAGTGGCAGAGGCTGGTCCCAAACGCAAGGGTTCCCAAAACCAGTTTCGTTCTCTGAAACACGAGACCAAGAGGCACTGTTTTTCTCTTGACAAGCAGATTAATAACGTGGTCTTTACCAATGCAAAGGGACTAGTTCAAAATCAATGAAAGCAAGGACTCTGACTGTTGCAAAGAAATGCCACCTAAGGCATCACCCAGGCTAATCTCTTGGCCCCAAGGCTGAGAAAGGGGGCAGGGAGATGCAGAGAGGCGGCCCTAGAGCCAGAGGGCCTTTCTCCAAGTCCCAACTTGACCATTTACTGTTACTAGGCATGGGGCTCAACATCTCTGGGCCCAGTGAGACACTGTTCTAAATCACAACCCTTGGAACTGGCATTAGTAGTTTTATTCTATGAGTAAGAAGAAAATACTGAGTCAAAAAGAAGCTAAGCAGCTTTTCCAAGGTGATGGTGGTTTAGTCGTTAAGTCGTGTCCGACTCTTTGCAACCCCATGGACCATAGACCGCCAGGCTCCTCTGTCCGTGGAATTCTCCAGGCAAGAATACAGGAGCGGGTTGCCATTCCCTTCTCCAGGGGATCTTCCCGACCCAAGGATCGAACCTGGGTCTCCTGCATTGAAGACAGGCTCTTTACCATCTGAGCCTCCAGGGAAGCCCCCAATTAGAAAACAGCACAGTTGGCATTTCATTTGGGTACTCTGGCTCTAGTGCCTGTGCTGTTAACACAGGACTAAAATAATAATAATAATAATACCACCCACCTCATAGGCTTTGGGGATCTGATGCACGTAAAGCATTACATGCAAAGTGTCTGGCCTGTAGTACTTATTCAATACAGGATACATTTTATCCTTAAACAAATTTCCCACCTCAGAAGATTCATTCATTTTGCAGTAGGTGTGTAGGACTATCTTGAGAAGCTATAGCTGGATGATACACAGATGGTCCCAGGCAATCCAGGATTTGAAATTAAACATTCTATGCATGGGCTGAGCTGCAAGTTCTAGGAAGATGACTAGCCCAGCAGCCTGACTCTGGTGCAGGGTGCATTCACTGGTGAGGGGAGCTAGCTCAGGGTTTCCAGCGGCCACAGAAGACAGCACAGCAACAAGAAACTGGGAGACATGTATGCTCAAGGTACAGGTCTACATTGAGGAGGAGGGGGAGGAAGCAAGACCAGCCAGCAAGACCTCCAACAGTGGGCTGGGCCCAGGGACAAGGCTATAAGCCCTGGGGAGATGATCTTCCCAGGACAAAGCTGGGCCAGGAAGTAGCTACACCATCAAAACCGAGGAGGAGGGGAGGGTAACTAGTGTCAGGATGGCTTCATCCCAGTTGCTAGGTAACTGGGCAAAGATGGGGAATAGAGGAGCAGCCCAAGGGAGACCTAAGTGTTAGTTTCACTAACTCCTCAAGGGTTTCTAGAAACACTCCAGCCTTGGGATAGCTGGGGTCCTGAGAGCTCCAGCCGACAGCAGAAGGTGCTGCAAGGGCTGGGCACCAGGCAGGACCCCACCAACTGAGCCACCAATGGGCGCTTGTCTCGGAGGTCAGAGTGGGATTCCTGTATTCCGTACAGTGCTGGACCGGACGACCTCTCACATGCCTTCCAAGTCCGCAGCCCCACGACTGTAACAGGCCCCCCCATCCCCTCCTGGAACATCACGCGGTATCTTCGGGCTGGACCGAGGCATCTTAGGACTGCTTACATGATAACTGCTGTTGTTCCAAATATGGAGGCAGCATCAGTTCTCTGAAACCTGACCCTGACAGAGACATCTACCGAGGACCATCTTCCTACTAGGTCAAGGCTCATCCTGAGATCTAGGACTCCATAGTCGTGCATCTGTTCCCCCAGGGGATGCGATGGGGAGGTCGGAGCCCGTAGCATGGCGCCAGGGCTCTCGAGGAGCAGGGATGGGATGGTCCCAGGCGTCAATGAAGCTCTGTGGCCTCCGAGCAAAGGGAGGAACGCCCTGTCTGAGGAATGCAAACCTCCAGAGAGCTGAAGACAGCCGCTCTTTGCCATTATGAAACCCCAAACACTCTGGGTGTGGTGGGGTTTTTAAAAGCGGATTCTGCCGCCACTGAGGAGCCTTGGAAATGTGGACGGCATACCAACCCAAGCCATTAAATGCCCAGACGGCTCAGGACAGAGTCGCGAACAAGGAGCCAATGAGTTTGGGGCAGAGTGTCTCAAAGAAATAAACATGCGGTGAAGGTGTTTCCATAGCTGGTAAATACTGTCTTTCAGGGGGTTCAGAAGGAGACCAGACAGCCTGCCCCCACGATCCCCCTGATAAAAAAGTGACACTGTGTATCGAAGGAGCAGGCAGCCAGGCACAGAAGCCAGCTTTGCCAGCCACCCTTTAATTTATAGGCCGTAAATGATGGAGCTCATGATCTATTGCCCCTGACTCGGGGGGGATTTATCCTGGCTACGAGCACACACAGAGCCACTGATATAAGTAATGGCCTTGGGTGGAAAAAGGTCGGGCTCTCGCTAAATGCTAAGTAAAGACGTTTGGAACAGACAGTTATATTACTGAGCAATGGCTCTGAATACATCACAGGAAGCAGCTCACACCACCCATCCTGGCTGAGGTCAAGTTGGAGGGGAGGAAAAGCTGGGAGGCTGCATCCTGGGGAGGGGCGGGGGGCAGCGGTCTGCAGCCGCTGCCAGCCAGCCTTGATCCCTAACAACCTTTCTTCCCACCGGGCATCATCTTTTCAAGTCATCCACTCACCCCAGCTCTGGCCTCATCGAAACTTGCTCTCAGGTAAAGGCTGGTTCCTCTCCTTCATGTGGGTTGCAGGATCACTGAACCTTGAGATCCAAAACTTCATCTGTTCCATAATCACTGTGATGCCAGAGACACTTCAGTGCTGTCCTAGCAGAGAGGCTCAGGAAGTCTTCTTTGAGTGAATGGACAGGAAGTTTGCTTCTAGCCATTCATTTATCCATCCATCCATTGGTCTATCCATCTAACCATCCAATCAGTATTTCCCAAAGGGCATGATTTTTATGGAGACAGAACATGCTCAATGCCAGGCCAGCAAGAGAGAATTTACTCATGTTTCATTTTCACTGTGTGAGTGTGTGTGTGCATGCTAAGTAACTCATTTGTATCTGACTCTCTGTGACCCTATGGACGGTAGCCCATCACACTCCTCTGCCCATGGGATTCTCAACACCAGAATACTGCAGTGGGTTGCCACCCCCTCCTCCTACAGGGGGTCTTCCCAACCCAGGGATCAAACTTCCATTTCTTATGCCTCCTGCCCTGGCAGGTGGGTTCTTTATACCACTAGCACCACTTATAACTAAAAACCACTAAACTAAAACTCTGAGAAGTAAAACCTGATTGAGAAATAGGCATTTCCATGCTGAGATTTCAATACCCATGGGTATCTCTCAAAAGTTGCTAGAACAGTAAGGATATAGAAGATAGTAACAACACTCTCAACCAACAAGACCCAATTGACATTTATAGAACACCACGCAATACCAGCGTAATACATGTTCTTCCCAAAGGTACATGGAATACTTAGCTAGACAGATTGGATCCTGGGCGGTAAAAGACCTCAATACATTTAAAAGGATTCAAGTCACACAAAGTGTGTTCCCTGACCACATGGATCATGTAAATTCTCTGAGATGCAGTGTTCTCATCTGAAAATGGAAATAATAATGGGAACTCCTTTCGAGGGTTCATGTGAAGCTGAGACACAGTAATAGGTAAAAGAGCTTCAACATAAAAGGCACTCAACAACGTAACTATTAAAATACACCATGATAATGCAATGTAACTATTATAAGATACCAAAACTAGTATGTTGGCAGGAGCCAGAATAGAAACCTGAGTTTGACAAACGTCAAAACATGTGCTTCTCCCAACATACAAATTAGGAGCCCTCATGAGGATGTGGTGAGAACAAATAGGAGGGTGCTCACGACCACATTTTATAGGCTAAAAACCACAAATTTATTAAAAGTGAAGTTTAATAACTATTAACACCCAAGACTGTGAATGTATTTATGTTCTGATACCAGGACATGTCACAATGTTTTCTTTTTTTGCTTAAATTCCTCTTTAATAGAGTACATTTTAAAAGTCAGTAACATGATTGCTTTCTGAGCACCAAGATAAAAACACACACACTCACCCCAGTATACATATATCATACATACCACATATATATCATGCATGAACACACTTATGAAAATTCTAAACTCATAAAATATTAATGCTATTCTGCATTCATATATACATGATTTATTATATATTAATGAACATACACAGACATTGCAGCCATTTGTAATAATGCCACCTTAACACATATACAAACATAAATTATTAAGGCTTATATTAGGAATGTCAGTTTATAGTCACATGTTAACTTACCATTTACAAAGCCATTTCATATTCATTGCTTCATTTTAGGGTCTCAATTGTCTTACACTGGAGTCAGGCTAGAAATCATTCAAACAAATCACAGCAGGAAAAGCATGCATTCTAGAATCAGGAGGATTTGGTCTGGAATCCTAGCTAAGTCTGTTGCAGAAGCAAACTCATAGGCATAATGATAACAAACTGTTTAAATCCAGAGGGAAACTGAAATAGGTATTAGGAAGGCAACCTCAGGTGCATGTGAGCGACAGGCAGGGAGGTCTGCCTGGAAGAGGTGCCATATGTCTTACAAAGTAACTGACAGACCGTTGGTGCCAGGGGATCTGGAATACACACACTTGTCTGCAAACAAACAAACACAGTAAGAAATCACCTTCACTGGTCCCTCTTCCGCCTCTCAAGTCCTAAACCTGGGTCCTCTCCCTGGGTCTACCCACGGCCCATCTTTCTTATATACATGCTATGGACTGAAATTCCTCCCCCTAAAGTTCGTCATGTTGAAGCCCTAGCACCTTTGTGACTATATTTGGAGATAAGACTTTTAGGAGATAATTAAGATTAAAATGAGGCTTCCCTGGTAGCTCAACTGGTAAAGAATCACATGCAACACAGGAGATCCTGGTTTGATTCCTGGGTCGGGAAGATCCCCTGGAGAAGGGATAGGCTACTGACTCCAGTATTCTTGGACTTCCCTCGTGCCTCAGATAGTAAAGAATCTGCCTGTAATGAGGGAGACCTGGGTTCATAGCTCAAATGATCCCCTGGAGAAGAGCATAGCAACCCACTCCAGTATTCTTGCCTGGAGAATCCCATGGACAGAGGAGCCTGGCGGGCTATAGTCCATGGGGTCACAAAGAGTCGGACACAACTTAGTGACTAACACTTTCAATTTTCACTTTCTTTCAAGATTAAAATGAGGTCATAGAGAGAATCATACTGAGTGAAGTCAGGCGGAGAAGGAGTACTATCCGAGTGAAGTTAGACAGAGAAGGAGTAATATGATGTCCCTTACGTGTGGAATCTGAAAAGAAATGACACAAATGAACTTACAAAACAGACTTAGACACCAAACATGGTCAGGGGGAAGGGATAGGTGGGGACTTTGGGAAGGTCATGCACACACTGCTATATTTAAAATGGATAACCAACAAGGACCTACTGTACAGCACATGAACTCTGCTCAATGCTATGTGCCAGTCTGGATGGGAGGGAGGTTTGGGGGAGAATGGGTACACGTACTACATATGACTGAATCCCTTCACAGTTCACCTGAAACTACCACAACACTGTTAATCAGCTATACCAAAAAAACTAAAGGTTTTTGGTGTTAAAAAAATTAAAATTCAGTTCAGTTCAGTCGCTCAGTTGTGTCCGACTCTTTGCAACCCCATGGACTGCAGCACGCCAGGCCTCCCTGTCCATCACCAACTCCTGCAGCTTGCTCAAACTCATGTCCATCGAGTCGGTGATGCCATCCAACCATCTCATCCTCTGTCGTCCCCTTCGCCTCTTGCCTTCAATCTTTCCCAGCATCAGGGTCTTTTCCAGTGAGTCAGTTCTTTGCATCAGGTGGCCAAAGTATTAAGAGCTTCAACTTCAGCATCAGTCCTTCCAGTGAATATTAAGGACTGATCTCCTTTAGGATGGACTGGTTGGATCTCCTTGCTGTCCAACGGACTCTCAAGAGTCTTCTCCAACACCACAGTTCAAAAGCATCAATCCTTCGGCCCTCAGATCCATATGTGACTACTAGAAAAACCATAGCTTTGACTATATGGACCTTTGTTGGCAAAGTAATGTCTCTCTTTTTAAGATGCTGTCTAGGCTGGTCATAGCTTTTCTTCCAAGGAGTAAGCGTCTTTTAATTTCATGGCTACAGTCACCATCTGCGGTGATTTTGGAGCCCAGGAAAATAAAGTCTGTCACTGTTTCAAGTGTTTCCCCATCTATTTGCCATGAAGTGATGGGACCAGATGCCATGATGATAAAACTGGTGTCCTTGTAAGAAAAGGAAGATTCACCCATTCTCTGCCTCCCTCCCCCTCTCCCTCCATACACACGCACCTAGGGGAAGCAAGAAGATGCCGCCTGCAAACCAGACGCCTGAACATGCTGGCAACCTGAACCTGACTTCCAGCCTTCAGACAGAACCATGAGAAAACAACTTTCTGTTATTAAATCACTCAGTCTCTGCTGTTCTGTTACGTCGGCTGAGAGATTAACACATCCACTGCTATGCTCTCGTCTGGTGATTTTACCCACTACATTTTTGTCTTTAATGATTTCCTCACATTTTAAAAATAGTCTCACTCCTTAGCTGCGGTCCCAAGTTTCCCACGACCAGCTTGGATGCCCAGCCAGAACTGGCAACTCAATACGCCCGCAATGGGTGACATGCCTTTGCCCTACTCCAGATCTTCTCCTGACTTCCTTACTTCAGTTAGGACACCACCAACCTAATCATCAGACTCAAGATGACATACTGGCTCCTCTGGTGATTCAGTGGTTGGGAGTCCGCCTGCCAGTGCAGAGTCACAGGTTCCATCCCTGGCCCATGAGGATTCCACATGATGTGGGGCAACCAAGCCCAAGCGTACCAGCGCTACCGTGACCACATGCCCTCGAGTCTGTGCTCTGCAACGAGAGGAGCCACTGCAATGAGCCCACGCCTCGCAACAGAGAGTGGTCCCCACTCACCGCAGCCAGAGAGAGCCCACATGCGGCAATGAAGACCCAGCGCAGCCAGAACAAAAAGACGCCAGATTTTATTGGCTTCCTCCTTCTCTCCTTCAGCTGCCGCATTCTTTTGCAGTTTTTCTCAAAATTTTCCCTAATGTCAGTTACTGCCATTGGCAGCAACTTGGCTGCAACTGGCGATTCTCATACTAACTGAGATAAGTCAGAACGAGAAAGACAACAATCGGATCACTGAAACGTGGAATCTAAAACAGCACAAACGAGCCTCTCTTTGAAACAGAAAGGGACTCAACAGAGAACAGGCTTGTGGTGGCCAAGGGTGGGGGAGAAGGATGGACTGGGAGTCTGGGGATGGTAAATGAAAACCATTGCATTTAGAATGGATAAACAACAAGGTCCTACTGTATAGCATGGGGAACCGTGTCCAATCTCCTGGGATAAACCCTAACGGAAAAGAGTATCTTTAAAAAAGAAAGTGTGTGTGTGTGTGTGTGTGTGTGTGTGTGTGTGTGTATGGGTTGGGGGGAAGGTGGGTATAACTGAGTCACTCTGCTGTCTAACAGAGATTTGCACAACATTGTAAATCAACTATACTTCACTTTTAAGAAAAAGAACCCACATCTCAAGGACGGTTCACAGCAAAACATCTAGAAATGCCGATTTGGGGATTTCTGTGTAGCTGTCAAAATTCTCATGCACGCCCACAGGAGTCTACTTTCCTTCTCCTTCACCAGGAGAGCTACATGAGTTTTTCTCTTTCCCATTATGTCATAAGCCCCACTAGAATGTAATACCATGAGGACAAGAAATATATCAGTTTTATTTGTGTCTGTATTACCAGTGTTGTGCAGAGTACCTGGCAGATTGTATCCTCAATAAATCTTCATTGATTGAACGAATGAATGAGCGAGGTCAAACATCATTATTTTTGCAGTTCAAGAGCATTTAATCCAGAGACTTGCATATTGCATGTGCTCGTGAGATGTTTACTGGATTTCATTTACTTCAAAACATGTAAGAAAAGGAAAGTAAGATTTTCTGGTTTGGGGCTAATGCAAATTTTGGGAAGTAGCTGGCTTTGCATTATCTATGTACCAACATCTCCAAAATGTGTAGCTTTTAATCCTGAAACTGTAGACTATTTCACTGGCAAATAAGCCAGGTTGTATTTTCCGTGTCATTCCCATTTCAATACAAGTGTTGCTGAAGCAAGTGTCAAGGACATTTGAAAACAAGTGCTATCCTTTCTTGGATGTGAATGATGTCATTCTTAGCCATGCACACCCCTCCCCTGACCCTAGGTAAACTTCCCTCCCCGAAGGGTCTCCCCACCTTGCTGTCCCCGCTGTGCATGGCCAGGTAACCCTCAGGGCTCAACCTCCAGAGTTTCTCTGCTGCTCTAGAAACACAGTGAATTTTAATACCGTTGAGCAACTCTGTTCCAACACTCCTAGTGTGAATTGAGAACAAAGCTCTGGTTGCTAGGCAACCGTTACAAAAGCAGAAGGATTTCCAAAATAAAAAGCAGCCCAGAATACACTTGACTGGAGCACATTTGCACTGTTAATTTGCCATTGGCTGGCATGCACCCTTACCTTGGTCAGATGGTTTACTTCTTGGTCACTCTATAAGATTTGTTGTTACTGCTGCTGTTGTTCAGTCACTAATTCACGTCTGCCTCTGGCAACCCCACGAACTGCCACATGCAAGGCTTCCCTGGCCATCATCTCCCGGAGTTTGCTCAAACTCATGTGCATTGAGTGGGTGATGCTCTCCGACCATCTTATCCTCTGTTGCCTGTTTCTCCTCCTGCACTCTGTAAGATAGCTCTTCAAATTTTTAACTAAGCTGAGAATTTTCTTAATTCTCTCCAGAGTCCCAGTGAAGAAACAAAGAGTTATATTTCACTGTTGGGATCGCGGGCAAGTAGTGAGGGTTCAATGACTATTTGTTAAATGAATGAATGAATATGTGGGTACAGGGGCCTGCTTCTGCATCCTGAGGGAATCATGACATTGGCAGGTAGATAAAAACATACTTATACTTCTATGTGATGGTTTTAAAAGAGTCCACAAATTCTTTGGTACCCCCTCACTTCAAGAGATGAAGCGTGAATGGGAACTGGGCTTAGGGACTAGCTTTTTTTTCTTTCTTGAATCATTTATTTTATGTCTTTCTTAGGTCAGGCCATGAAAGGCATGTGGGATCCTAGCTCCCCAACCAGGGATCCCATGCACCCCCTGCATTGGGAGCAGAGTCCCAACCACCGGACCACCAGGAAGTCCCAGCGACTAACTTCTAACAAATACAATATGGAGAATTCACAGTGTGTGAGTAGATTGTATGAGGCATGGAAACTTTCTTCTCTCTCTCTCTTCATTCATTCTGGGGGAAGCTACCTGCTGTATTGTAAGGACACTCAAGCCATCTGTGGATTGGCCCACACGGTAAGGAACCAAGCCTCCTGTCAACAGCCATGTGAAAGAACCATCTTCAAATCAGATTCTCCAGCCTCAGGTAAGCCTTCTGATGAGCACGGCCTCAACCAACATCAGACTCCAATCACACAAAAGACCACAAGCCCAAAACATCCAGCTAAGGTCGCTTCCAATCTCCTGACCCATGAGAACAGGGAACCATATATTAAATGTTTGTAATTTGAAGCCACTATGTTTTGGAGTGATTTGTTACACAGCAGTAGATAATACAATCTTCTTTCCCCTTTTCTGAGATGAAAGCTTATAAAATATAAATTCCTTGAACCTGTCTTATTCTCTCTGTGTCCTCAACACCTAGCATCTTGTGTGTGGTCAGTCAACCACAAGTAGCAGCTCATTTAATGACAAGCTTGCCCTTAATCTTTTATGCAAACCTATACATACATGAGGCAGGCATGGCAACCCATTCCAGTATCCAGCCCCCAGAGGAGGCTTACAGGCTGCAGTCCATAGGGTCGCAAAGAGTCAGACACTGAAGCAACTCAGCATGCATGCATGCAATACATATAAAAGGGCTTCCCTGGTGGCTCAGTGGTAAAGAATTCGCCTGCCAATGCAGGAGATACAGGTTCAATCTCTGGGTTGGGAAGATCCCCTGGAAAAGGAAATGTCAACCCACTCCAGTATTCTTGTCTGGAGAATTCCACGGACAGAAGAGCCTGGCAGACTACAGCCCAGGGGGTCACAAAAGAGTCGGACACGACTTAATGACTAAACAACGACCTCCACTAATTGGAGTGAGAGGGTCCTACGTCTAGACAGAATATTGGGCCTTGGTGTGTCCAAGGTAAGAACAGTGAACACCATGGCTGATTCATGTCAATGTATGACAAAACCCAAAAAAATAAAAACTGAAAAAAAAAAAAAAAAAAGAACAGTGAACAACAGGCATAGCCTGAGAAGTCCACGAGAAGGAAAGGGAATCGATGGTTTCAGGTCTTAGATCCCACTTGGGGATTTTCTTGAAGTCCTCCTGATGCAAAGTCATCAGGGGCACTCAAGCTTACACAGACCAGTTGGATGGCTCTTAAAGATTGTTGAAAATGAATATGAATGAATCTAAAATATCTATAATCTAAAATAAACACCAGCATTTACTTCTTGAAAAAAACAAAGAAACAACAAGAAGAAAGGGCCAGTGGGAGGAGATAACCCTTCAGTGCCTTGCTGACTTGGGCTACCACAACCAGAAGACCCCCTCCTGCCTCGTGCCTGCCCACCTGGGAGGCAGGTGGGGTGTGCAAAGTAAACCAAAGCGGAGGGCAGGACACCTGCATTGCCCATATTCGGGTTCACACACTCTCTCTCACCATCATGGGATGAGACTATCAACTTGCAAACAGGTTCCACACCTCCTTAGATACAGGGCTTCCTTGATGGTTCAGCAGGTAAAGAGTCTGCCTGCAATGTGGAGACACCGGAGACATGGGTTCGATTCCTGGGTCAGGAAGATCCCCTGGAGACAAGATCATTCCAGTATTTTTGCCTGAGAAATCCCAGGGACGGAGAAGCCTGCCTGGCTACAGACCAAAGAGTCACAAAGAGTCAGACACGACTGAGCGACTAAGCACATAAACACATACACACACACACATAGAGAGATAAGGGAGGGTGAATGATGGCAGCCAATCACTGTCTTGCTTCCTCCGTGATGATAAGCATGATGCAAATTAAAAGCTGGACTTGCCCTCTGGGACCCAATGAACTATACATTCCGTGGAATTCTCCATACTGGAGTGGGTAGCCTTTCCCTTCTCCAGGGGATCTTCCCAACCCAGGGATTGAACCCAGGTCTCCCGCATTGCAGGCAGATTCTTTACCAGCTGAACCACCAGGGAAGCCCAAGAATACTGAAGTGGGTAGCCTATCCCTTCTCCAGGGGACCTTCCCAACCCAGAGATTGAACACAGGTCTCCTGCATTGCAGGCAGATTTTTTACCAGCTGAGCCACAAGGGAAGCCCCCATGGAGGGCTAACTGTACTCTAATGAAAAGACCCTGTGATGCCTGCCCTTCTTTTTAACAACTGGTGTGTGCTCTACACATGTGACATGTGTGAAACGTGCAAGGAAAGTAGCATCCAGCCTCTGATTCCAGTTACTTATGGCCCCACTCCAGAGGGAGGGGACATTTTTAAATATGCTCAATTATCCAAGAATACCTACAAACTTTAAATAACAGTTTAAACGTCCCAGAACAGAGAATCACATTTTTCTCTTCTTTTCATCCACTGCTTTTGAGTTTTCCTCACTCTGGCGGCTCAAATGGTAAAGAATTAGCCTGCAATGCAGGAGACCCAGGTTCGATCCCTGAGTCAGGAATATCCCCTGGAGGATGGCATGGCAACCTACTCCAGTATCCTTGCCCAGAGAATTGCATGGACAGAGGAGACTGGCGGGCTATAGTCCATAGGGTCGCAAAGAGTCGGACACGATTGAGCTACTAAACACAACACAGGCCATAATACCAAGGATACAGCCTTTAACACTTCATGTTATTCTGCCCTTATTTCCATCCATTCAAGGAAATCTTATTGAGTAGTTGCTATGTGCTAGATGCAAGGTAGGACCCTATACAACTTATTTAATTAGATCCAACAGCAATTCCCTAAGATGAGAAAACTGAAGTTCAGAGAGTTTGAATTCTCCACCAGAGGTCACAAAGCTAGTGGTCTGTCCAACTCCAAACCCAGATTCTTGCGTCTAACCCACCAACCAGTCACAATCGCCCTCTAAGTACATGAAGACAATCTTTGTTTCCACCAAGACAGAGAATCCCAAGATTTTCACCACCCATGTTTTCCCATGTGTTAACCAAGGTTCCAAGAGTTTGAAAAAGTTTAATTGCCTGGCTGAATTTCTCTAGAAATAATATTTCCCTGCTCTTTGAAAAGCATATAAAACTCTCAAGCTGAGCTTTTGCTCAGCCTGAAAACAATCAGATTTACCACAGAATCCATAGTAATCCCAGCATAAGCAGCTGCATTTTACAAGTCACAGTTTCTCTGAAACACTGAAAATAGCTCTAAGTTCCCCGTGTAATTCAGGTCTTTCTTCCCGCCCAGAGATTTTCAAGAGAGCCGTTTCCAATCAATGTTGTGTTTAAGAGGGAGATTCTATTCTCGGGATATGAAAAGAAACCAGTATTAATGACCTCTGCCATTGTCCCATTTCTCCCAGCAGAGAGGAAACTGGAAGAGGAAAGAGAGAGAAGTGGGGGAGGGCAGGGAGGGAGCATAGATGAGACTGAGAAGATAGAGGCCTGATACAGTCGGTCCCTCCTCCGCAAGTGAAGGCATTGCAAAAGTGAAGGCATAGCAAGCAGCCCAATCGAGCTTCCAGCTGCTTGACAATGCTGCCACCTTCTGGCATAAATTGGAAATTTGTGAGAAAATACTGCCAGTCACTTGTCTTTCATTGGATAAGCTACAAAGATGAGATCCTATATACAAATAAAGTTTATAAAAATAAAGTTATGCTCTAAGGACTCCCTGGCATCTGTTTAAACTATAATTCAGTATAATTCTTTTTTAAAGCTCCCACCATCTAGTGCCTGGACAATTAGAGAAACTACTTCAACAGTCTCCCTATTTCCTTCCATGCATGGTGGCCCCCCTTCCAAGCTATTACCCAACAGCAGCCAATGCTTCCACTGACTCTTAACTTGGAAATGAATTTTTCTTGGAGCAAAAGTGTTACTCTGGCCCAGGAGAGATCCCCAGCTGGCAGTCTGCAAGCCCAATTTGCAGCAGCTCAGCTGTGTGCGTGCATGTCCAGGGCAGTGTTTGAAATGACTTTATGGGGAGGCCACCTCCTACATCCTCAGACTGCTGCTAATCACCTGTGCATACCTGATACAGACATGCACACACCCCCTTCACAGGTTAATTTACCCACGTGGTCCCTGAACTCAAGAAAGCTGGGAAGAAATTCACATCCACATGGACCCCCCAGATGTGACATTATTGAGGAAATAGAATCTTTGCAGATGTAATTAGTTAAGCTAAGAAGAGGTCATCCTGGATGAGAGTGGACCTATAAACCCAGTCTTTATAAGAAAGCACACAGAGGGACTTCCCTCTTCCATTGCAGGAAGGCATGGGTTCAATCCCTGGTCAGGGAACTAAACCATGAAAAGAAAAAGAGAGAGACAGACAGACACAGGCCAAAAGACTGTGCAAAGAGGGAGGCAGAGACTAGAATGATGCAACCACAAGCCAAGGAATTTCAAAGATTTTTGGCGACCACCAGAAGCTAGGAGAGGTGAGTTAGGATTCCCCCCTAGTGTGTTCGGAGAGAGCACGTCCCTGCTGAGTCCTTGGAATGCATTTGAGGAGAGAGAGAGAGAGAGAGAGGAACAGAGCTAACAGAATGTAAGAAGTTTGACTTTAACACAAGGAAATTCCCAAAGATTTGAGAGTCCAAAGCAAGCATGAGAGTTTAGCTAAAAATACAGTGGATAATCAGAATAGGAACATCTTAGAAATAACTGGAAAGCATTGTTTTTTAAAAAGTCTCACTTTACAAAAAAGAAAGAAAAAGTCACAAAGTAACTCGCCTGTGTCCCTTACCTCTCCTGTGTCTTCAACCTCTCCCTCTGCACTGATGCGTCCCATCAGTGTTTTATTTATTTGTTTTGGGCGTACTGTCTTCGTTGCTGCACAGGTTTTTCTCTAGTTGCGGGGAGTGGGGGCTACTCTCTAGCTGCAGTGCGTGGGCTTCTCACTGCAATGCCTTCCCTTATTGCGGAGCACAGGCTCTAGGGCGTGAGGGTGTCGAGTTGCTGCTCCCCCGCTCTAGAACACAGGTTCAGCAGTTGCGGTCCATGGGCTTAGCTGCTCCGTGGCACGTGGGATCCGCCTGGATCAGGGATCGAACCCGTGTCTCCTGCATTGGCAGGCGGATGCTCTACCACAGGGCCACCAGGGAAGCCCTCCCCCCAACCCCATCAGTTTTTAATCAAACTCAAATGAAGAAGTTCTCACCCCACCCTCCAGCCCCCTCAAGTTACTTACTGCCTTATAACAATCTTCTTTTGCCATTAACAGAAGGGAATTTAAGCAATGCCTACACTTGCCTCGCTTCCCTGATACCTCAGCTGGTAAAGAATCTGCCTGTCAGGCAGGAGGCCCCGGGTCGATTCCTGGGTCGGGAAGATCCGCTGGAGAAGGGATAGGCTGCCCACTCCAATAATCTTGGGCTTCCCCTGTGGCTCAGCTGGTAAAGAATCCGCCTGCAATGTGGGAGACCTGGGTTCGATCCCTGGATTGGGAAGATCCCCTGGAGAAGGGAAAGGCTACCCACTCCAGTGTTCTGACCTGGAGAATCCCATGGACTGTATAGTCCATGGGGTCCCAAAGAGTCAGTTACAACTGAGCAACTTTCACTTCACTTCACACTTGCCTCATTTCTCAACCCACGGGGTTGAGAGTCTCATGGGCCCATGAGACTTCAGGGCCCATCAGTCCACACAAATAGATCTTGCTAACCTCCCCAAATGACATCCATGGAGCTAAATCTCATGTGAACGTTAAATCCATTTTTTAAAATTTCTCAGCAGCATCCCAGTCTTTCAGCCATTTTCTCCTCAGAGAGCACTCCTTCCATAATGTCAGTGATTCCTCACTAGGGTTTCCTCCTCACTCTAGCCACCTGCATTTCTTTTCTGTTGTTTTTCAACAAATTACCACCAGTTTAGCAGCTTAAGCACCATTTATTTAATGACATCCCGGTCTCTAGATCAGAATTCCAGACAAGTTTGCCTGGGCTCTCTGCTGAAGGTCTCACAAGGTCGAAGTCAAGGTCCTTGGGGGGTTTCTGGGAAGAATTTGCTTCCAAGCTCATTCAGGTGGTTGGCAGAACCCAGTTCCTTGAGGCTAGAGGACGCCGTCCCCATTTCTTTGCCAACCATCTGCTGAAGGCCTCATTCTCTGCTCCTTAAGGCTGCCAATACTGCTTCTCACATGACCCCTTCCTCATCAAGGTTAGCAACAGCATGTGGAATCCGTCTCACACTTGGAATTTCACCAAATTGTTCTAACACCAGGAAAAGCTGTTGGAAATGCATGAAGGAAGTGCTCCACTTTCAAGGATGTCTTTGGTTAAGTTAGATCCATCAGGATAGCTCCGTGTTTTAAGACCAGTTGTGCCATATAATCACATGAGTGAAGTCACAGGATCTGGGGACCAGGGCATGGAACCTTGGGAACCATTGCTAAAAGTTCTGCCCACCATACCACCTCATTTTCAGTTCCCTTTGCTGGTTCAACCTTCTCCAACCAATCACCTTTACATGTTAGGAAACCTCAGACTTGGTCTTGGGTACACTTCTCTGCCCTCATAGCTCCCCTCATAGCTCAGTTGGTAAAGAATCTGCCTGCAATGTAGGAGACCTGGGTTCAATTCCTGGGTTGGGAAGATCCCCTGGAGAAGGAAATGGCAACCCACTCCAGTATTCTTGCCTGGAGAATCCCATGGACAGAGGAGCCTGGCGGGCTACAGTCCATGGGGTCACAAAGAGTCGGACATGACTTAGCGACTAAACCACCACCACACTTCTTACATATGCGGCCTTTAAAGTCAGCCTTATCTGTTCTCATGCCTTTAATGTCCACTTACAGTCTGTCCTAAATTCACAATCCATCAATCACTTCTCAACTCCAAGACCACTATTTCAAGCTACCTATTTGACACTTTCACTGGGAGATCTCACAGACTTTTCCAATTCAATATGCCCCCAAATTAACAGGGCTTCCCTGATAGTCCAATTGTTAAAGAATTCGCCTACAATGCGGGAGACCTGGGTTCGATCCCTGGGTTGGGAAGATCTCCTGGAGCAGGGGAAGGCTATCCACTTCAGTATTCTGGCCTGGAGAATTCGTCCATGGGGTCACAAAGAGTCGGACACGACTGAGCAGCTTTCACTTTCACCCAATTGATAAAAGAACTTCTCCTGACTGTCGGCCGTTGCTTCTCAAAGCACAGCATTACCAGACCCCAGGGCACAAGGCAGAAACTCAAACCCAGTTGGGTCAGATCCCTTACCCACTCTTGCTCTGCTCTAAATATTCATTCCATCATCAAACATTAAATAGACATTTATCAAAGGACACTACTCAACCCAGCAAGAAGCCTCATAGAAGTGCCCGCACATCCTGTGTTGACCACTAGGTGGGGGGCTTGCTTATTTACACAGTTTGGGCCTCTGTGAAGAGAAGAAACACTACAATGGGTCCAATGCAGCAAACACTGGACCTACCTGAACTAATTTCATCCTCATAACAAATTAAAAAAGAAAATAATGGGAAGATGGCGGAGGAATAGGACGGGGAGACCACTTCCTCCCCTACAAATTCATCAAAAGAACATTTGAACGCCGAGCAAATTCCACAGAACAACTTCTGAATGCTGGCAGAGGACATCAGGCACCCAGAAAGACAGCCCATTATCTTCGAAAGGAGGTAGGACAAAATGTAAAAGATAAAAAGAGAGACAAACAAGTGCTCGGGCCTGGTGCACTGGGAAGACCCAGAGGAATCAGGTGGAGAGGGAGGTGGGAGGGGGGATCGGGATGGGGAATACGTGTAACTCTATGGCTGATTCATATCAATGTATGACAAAACCCACTGAAAAAAAAAAATAACTAAATAAAATTTAAAAAAAAAAAGAGAGAGAGAGACAAAAGAGGTAGGGACGGAGACCTGTCCCGGGAAGGGGGTCTTAAAAAGAGAGGTTTCCAAACACCAGGAAACTCTCTCTCCGGCAGATCTGTGGCGAGCCTTGGAATCTCAGAGGGCAAAATAACCAGGAGGAAAAATAAATAAATAATTAAAACCCACAGATTACGTGCCTAACAGCAACTCCCAGCAGCAGCCCAGACACTCGCATCCCCCACTAGCAAGTGGGGGAGGGACAGGGAGGAGCGGACTGCATTGCTTAGGGTAAGGACCAGGCCTGAATGCCCCGAGGGCAATCTGAGGGACCTAGCTTGAGATAGCAACCCAGACTGTGGGATAGCTATCCCACAAAAAGCCTTAACCTAAGACATCTCCAGGCCCACTCACAGAACAAAGGACTGAGCAGAGCTAGCCGGCTGTGGACCGGCCCATCCCCCACCGAAGACAAGCAGGTGAGGGCAGCCAGAACCGGACGGGGTCAATCGCAACCCCAGAGAGGCCTCCTCTACCAAACTGCAAGCAGGCTTCATTGCTAACCAAGACTTCTTGGGATTCTGGACGGTTGACATCTGCTAGGAGGGTCGCAGCCAGTGATCAGCTCCCCAGAAGAGACAGACGGCACACCTGAGAAGGGGCGCCCGTTGTACACCCAGAAAACCGAGCAGCTGGGACACGGGAGGGGGTAAGCCACAGATTCCAACTGGGGGCGACCGCACCCGCCAAGCACCTGGTCACCTGAGCTGCCCAGACCTGGGACGGGTGCAAAACGCAGGCCCAGCTGCCAAGTCTGCGCCTTTGTGGATTACCCGAGAACCCAAACCTGAGCGGCTTAGACCTGAGGAGTGCACGCAAACCAGGGCCCGCATCATCAGACAGTTCCCGGCAGAGCAAACTAGAGCCTGAGCAGTGCAGACTGAGAAAGCACCCATGCCGTGAGTGGGGGCAGATCCAGTGTGGCTGAATCACTGTGAGCACACGCCAGTGATATCTGTTCACAGTGTTCCCCCCTCCCCGCAGCACGACTGAACAAGCGAGCCTTTAAAAAGTGGCCGCCACCGCCCCCCTTGTGTCAGGGCGGAAATTAGACACCGAAGAGACCAGCAAACAGAAGCAGCTAAAATGAACAGAGGGAACCGCTTTGGAAGTGACAGGTGCAACAGAGTAAAACCCTGTAGTTAGCACCGACTACATAGGAAGGGGCCTATAAACCTTGAGAAGCACAAGCCAGACCAAGAACTATCTGAAAATGAACTGACCCCACACTGTCCACAACAGCTCCAGAGAAAGTCTTAGATATTTAATATTATCATTTTTTAAATTAAATTTTTTTTATTTTTAAGTCCCCTATTATTCCTTTTAATTCTCATTTGTATAACCTACTATTACCTTACCAAAAAAAAAAAAAAACCCTATTTTTTAAAGCAAACTTCATATATATATATATTTTATAATTTTTGTGACTTTTTTTTAATATTGTATTTTTGAGAATCTAACCTCTACTCTAGATTTTTAATCTTTGCTTTTGGGCATTTGCTATCAACTTTGTACCTTTAAGAAACCAATCTTCAGTACCCATTTTTACTTGGGAGCAAGATCCCTGGCCTGATTGCTCTCTCCCCCTTTTGACTCTCCTTTTTCTCCACCAGGTCGCCTCTATCTCCCTCTTCCCCCTTTTCTTCTCTACCTAACTCTGTGAATCTCTTTGTGTGTTCCAGGCTGTAGAGAACATTTAGGGAACTGATTACTGACTGGATCTGTCTCTCTCCTTTTGATTCCCCCTTTTCTCCTCCTGGCCACTTCTGTCTCCTTCCTCCCTCTTCTCTGTGCAACTCCATGAACATCTCTGAGGGATCCAGACTGTGGAGAGCACATAGGGAAGTGATTACTGGCTAGCTTGCTCTCGCCCCTTTTGATTCCCCCTCTTCTCCTCCTGGTCACCTCTATCTCCCTCCTCCCTCTTCTCTTCTCCATGTAACTCTGTGTACCTCTTTGGGTGTCACTCACTGTGGAAAAACTTTTCATCATTAACCTAGATGATTTATCACTGGTGCTGTATAGATGGAGACGTCTTGAGGCTACTGTAAGAATAAGTCTGAAAACCAGAGGCAGGAGGCTTAAGTCCAAATTCTGAGAACACCAGAGAACTCCTGACTCCAGGGAACATTAATCAATAGGAGCTCATCAAACTCCTCCATACCTACACTGAAACCTAGCACCACCCAAGGGCCAACAAGTTCCAGAGCAAGACATGCCACTCAAGTTCTCCAGGAACACAGGAAAACAGCCCTGAACTTCAATATACAGGCTGACCAAAGTCACACCAAACCCACTGACATCTCAAAACTCACTACTGGACACTTCATTGCACTCCAGAGAGAAGAAATACAGCTCCACCCACCAGAACACCGACACAGGCTTCCCTAACCAGGAAACCTTGACAAGCCACCCATCCAACCACACCCACAGAGAGGATCCTCCACAATAAAGAGGAACCACCAACTTCCAGAATACAGAAAGGCCACCCCAAACACAGCAATATAAACAAGATGAAAGGCAGAGAAATACTCAGCAGGCAAAGGAAAAGAATAAATGTCCAGCAAACCAAACAAAAGAGGAGGAGATAGGGAATCTACCTGATAAAGAATTCCAAATAAAGATAGTGAAAATGATCCAAAATCTTGAAAGCAAATTGGAGTTACAGATAAATAGCCTGGAGACAAGGATCAAGAAGATGCAAGAAAGGTTTAACAAGGACCTAGAAGAAATAAAAGAGTCAATACATAATGAATAATGCAATAAATGAGATCAAAAACACTCTGGAGGGAACCAACAGTAGAATAATGGAGGCGGAAGATAGGATAAGTGAGGTAGAAGATAAGAATGGTAGAAATAAATGAAGCAGAGAGGAAAAAAGAAAAAAGAATTATAAGAAATGAGGACAACCTCAGAGACCTCTGGGACAATGTTAAATGCCCCAACACTCAAATCATAGGAGTCCCAGAAGAAGAAGAGAAAAAGAAAGACCATGAGAAAATACTTGAGGAGATAATAGTTGAAAATTTCCCTAAAATGGGGAAGGAAATAATCACCCAAGTCCAAGAAACCCAGAGAGTCCCAAACAGGATAAACCCAAGGTGAAACACCCCAAGATACATATTAATCAAATTAACAAAGATCAAACACAAAGAACAAATATTAAAAGCAGCAAGGGAAAAACAACAAATAACACACAAGGGGATTCCCATAAGGATAACAGCTGATTTTTCAATAGAAACTCTTCAGGCCAGAAGGGAATGGCAGGACATACTGAAAATGATGGAAGAAAATAAACTACAGCCCAGATTACTGTACCCAGCAAGGATCTTATTCAAATATGAAGGAGAAATCAAAAGCTTTACGGACAAGCAACATCTGAGAGAATTCAGCACCACCAAACCAGCTCTCCAACAAATGCTAAAGGATCTTCTCTAGACAGGAAACATAGAAAGGGTGTATAAACTTGAACCCAAAACAATAAAGTAAATGGCAACAGAATCATACTTATCAATACTTACCTTAAATGTAAATGGGTTGAATGCCCCAACCAAAAGACAAAGACTGGCTAAATGGATACAAAAACAAGATCCCTATATATGCTGTCTACAAGAGACCCACCTCGAAACAAGGGACACATACAGACTGAAAGTGAAGGGTTGGAAAAAGATATTCCATGCAAATAGAGACCAAGAGAAAGCAGGAGTAGCAATATTCATATCAGATAAAATTGACTTTAAAACAAAGGCTGTGAAAAAGAGACAAAAATGGACACTACATAATGATCAAAGGATCAATCCAAGAAGAAGATATCACAATTATAAACATATATGCACCCAACATAGGAGCATCACAATATGTAAAACAAATGCTAACAAGTATGAAAGGGGAAATTAATAATAACATAATAATAGTGGGAGACTTTAATACCCACTCACAGCTATGGATAGATCAACTAAACAGAAAAGGAACAAAGAAACACAAACTTTAAATGATACAATAGACAAGTTAGAACTAATTGATATCTATAAGACATTTCACCCCAAAACAATGAATTTCACCTTTTTCTCAAGGGCACATGGAACCTTCTCCACAATAGATCACATCCTGGGCCATAAATCTAGCCTTTCTAAATTCAAAAAATTGAAATCATTCCAAGCATCTTTCATGACCACAATGCAGTAAGATTAGATGTAAATTACAGGAGAAAAACTATTAAAAATTCCAACATATGAAGGCTGAACAACGCGCTGCTGAATAACCAACAAATCACAGAAGAAATGAAAAATGAAATCAAAATATGCATAGAAATGAATGAAAATGAAAACACAACAACCCAAAACCTACAGGACACTGTAAAAGTAGTGCTAAGGGGAAGGTTCATAGCAATACAGGCTTACCTCGAGAAACAAGAAAAAAGTCAAATAAATAACCTAACTCTACACCTAAAGCAACTAGAAAAGGAAGAAATGAAGAACCCCAGGGTTAGTAGAAGGAAAGAAATCTTAAAAAATTAGGGCAGAAATAAATGCAAAAGAAACAAAAGAGACCATAGCAAAAATCAACCAAGCCAAAAGCTAGTTCTTTGAGAAGATAAATAAAATTGACAAACCATTAGCCAGACTCATCAAGAAACAAAGGGAGAAAAATCAAATCAACAAAATTAGAAATGAAAATGGAGAGATCACAACAGACAACACA
Source organism: Muntiacus reevesi (assembly GCF_963930625.1). Taxonomy (NCBI): domain Eukaryota; kingdom Metazoa; phylum Chordata; class Mammalia; order Artiodactyla; family Cervidae; genus Muntiacus; species Muntiacus reevesi. The sequence continues at coordinate 67,288,422 of NC_089260.1, forward strand.
GAAATACAAAGGATCGTAAGAGACTATTATCAGCAACTATATGCAAATAAAATGGACAACTTGGAAGAAATGGACAAATTCTTAGAAAAGTACAACTTTCCAAAACTGAACCAGGAAGAAATAGAAAATCTTAACAGACCCATCATAAGTACTGTGGTAGGAAATTGAAAATTGTAATTTTGGAAATTGAAATTAATCAGAAATGTTCCAACAAACAAAAGCCAAGGACCAGACGGCTTCACAGCTGAATTCTACCAAAAATTTAGAGAAGAGCTAACACCTATCCTACTCAAACTCTTCCAGAAAATTGCAGAGGAAGGTAAACTTCCAAACTCATTCTGAGGCCACCATCACCCTAATACCAAAATCTGACAAAGATGCCACAAAAAAAGAAAACTACAGGCCAATATCACTGATGAACATAGATGCAAAAATCCTTAACAAAATTCTAGCAAACAGAACCCAACAGCATATTAAAAAGATCATACATCATGACCAAGTGGACTTTATCCCAGGGATATAAGGATTCTTCAATATCTGCAAATCAATCAATGTAATACACCACATTAACAAATTGAAAAATAAAAATCATATGATTATCTCAATAGATGCAGAAAAGCCTTTGACAAAATTCAACATCCATTTATGATTAAAAAATAAAACCCACCAGAAAGCAGAAATAGAAGGAACATACTTCAACATAATAAAAGCTATATATGACAAACCCACAGCAAACATTATCCTCAATCGTGAAAAATTGAAAACATTTCCCCTAAAGTCAGGAACAAGACAAGGGCGCCCAACTACTATCCAACATAGTTCTGGAAGTTTGGGTCACAGCAATCAGAGCTGAAAAAGGAATAAAAGGAATCCAGATTGGAAAAGCAGTAGTAAAACTCTCACTCTTTGCAGATAACATGATCCTCTACATAGAAAACCCTAAAGATTCCACCAGAAAATTAAATTACTAGAGCTAATCAATGAATATAGTAAAGTTGCAGGATATAAAATCAACACACAGAAATCCCTTGCATTCCTATACACTAGCAATGAGGAAAGAGAAATTAAGGAAACAATTCCATTCACCATTGCAATGAAAAGAATAAAATACTTAGGAATATATCTACCTAAGGAAACAAAAGACCTATATATAGAAAACTATAAAACACTGGGGAAAGAAATCAAAGAGGACACAAATAGATGGAGAAATATACCGTGTTCATGGATCAGAAGAATCAATACAGTGAAAATGAGTATACCATGCAATGCAATCTATAGATTCAATGCAATCCCTATCAAGCTACCAACGGTATTTTTCACAGAACTAGAACAAATAATTTCACAATTTGTATGGAAATACAAAAAAACCTTGAATAGCCAAAGCAATCTTGAGAAAGAAGAATGGAACTGGAGGAATCAACCTGCCTGACTTCAGTCTCTACTACAAAGCCACAGTTTTCAAGACAGTATGGTACTGGCACAAAGACAGAAATATAGATCAATGGAACAGAATAGAAAGCCCAGAGATAAATCCATGCTCCTATGGACACCTTATCTTTGACAAAGGAGGCAAGAATATACAATGGAGAAAAGACAAGTGGTGCTGGGAAAACTGGTCAACCACTTGCAAAAGAATGAAACTAAAACACTTTCTAACACCATACAAAAAAATAAACTCAAAATGAATTAAAGATCTAAATGTAAGACCAGAAACTATAAAACTCCTATAAGAGAATATAGGCAAAACACTCTCCAACATAAGCCACAGCAGGACCCTCTATGACCCACCTCCCAGAATACTGGAAATAAAAGCAAAAATAAACAAATGGGACCTAATTAAAATTAAAAGCTTCTGCACAACAAAGGAAACTATAAGCAAGGTGAAAAGACAGCCTTCAGAATGGGAGAAAATAATACCAAACAAAGCAACTGACAAAGAATTAATCTCAAAAATATACAAGCAACACCTGCAGCTCAGAAAAATAAATGATGCAATCAAAAAGTGGGCCAAAGAACTAAATAGACATTTCTCCAAAGAACACATACAGATGGCTAACAAACACATGAAAAGATGCTCAACATCACTCATTATCAGAGAAATGCAAATCAAAATCACAATGAGGTACCATTTCACGCCAGTCAGAATGGCTCCTATCCAAAAGTCTACAAGCAATAAATGCTGGAGAGGGTGTGGAGAAAATGGAACCCTCTTACACTATTGGTGGGAATGCAACTAGTACAGCCACTATGGAGAAGAGCGTGGAGATTCCTTTAAAAACTTGAAATGGAACTGCCATATGACCCAGCAATCCCACTGTTGGGCATACACACCAAGGAAACCAGAATTGAAAGAGACATGTGTACCCCAATGTTCATCGCAGCACTGTTTATAATAGCCAGGACATGGAAGCAACCTAGATGTCCATCAGCTGATGAATGGATAAGAAAGCTGTGGTACATATACACAATGGAATATCACTCAGCCATTAAAAAAAAAAATACATTTGAATCAGTTTTAATGAGATGGATGAAACTGGAGCCTATTATACAGAGTGAAGTAAACCAGAAAGAAAAACACCAACACAGTATACTAACACATACATATGGAATTTAGAAAGATGGTAACCATAAGCCTGTATGCGAGATGGCAAAAGAGACAAAGATGTATAGAACAGTCTTTGAACTCTGTGGGAGAGGGCAAGGGCAGGATGATAAGGGAGAATGACATTGAAACAAGTAAATTATCACATGTGAAATGAATTGCCAGTCCAGGATCAATGCATGAGACAGGGTGCTCGGGGTTTGTGCACTGGGATGACCCAGAGGGATGGGATGGGGAGGGAGGTGGGAGAGGGGTTCAGGATGGGGAACACATGTACACCCATGAGGATTCATGTCAATGTAGGGCAAAATCAATACAATATTGTAAAGTAGAATAAATAAATAAATAAAACTGAAAAAAAAAGAAAGAAAGAAAGGAATGGGGAAAAAAGATCATTTGCCATAGCACTTGCTGTGTTTCAGTTGTGGGAAAAATATAATTAAAATCTCCCAACCTAGAAAATCTGTCTACAAAGGTAGTAAAAAAATTTTTTTAAAAATTATCATTGAATAAGCATTAAACCAGAATATGGTGCATGTCATCAGCAATCCACTAAGAGACTGCAAAGACAGGAAAAAAAAAAAAAAAAACCTCACCCTTTTATTTACATATAAAAGGGTGTCCTGCAGTTACAACCAACTGTGTGTGTATGCATGCTCAATCATGTCTCTTTGTGACCCCACTGACTACAGCCCACCAGGCTCCAATGTCCATGGGATTTCCCAGGCAAGAATACAGGAATGGGTTGCCACTTCCTCCTCCAGGGGATCTTCCCGACCCAGGGATCAAACCCAGGACTGTTATATCTCCTGCACTGCCAGGTGGATTCTTTACCACTAGCGCCACCCGGGAAACCATGTAACCAGCTACATGGTACTTATTTTCAAGATTGTTCAGTCACTAAGTTATGTCCAACTCTTTGCAACCCCATGAACTGCATGCAGCACACCAGCCTTCCCTATCCTCCACTGTCTCCTTGAGTTCGCTCAAACTCATCTCAACTGAGTCAGTGATGCTATCCAACTATCTCATCCTCTGTTGCCCCCTTCTCCTCTTACCCTCAATCTTTTCTAGCATCAGGGTCTTTTCCAATGAGTTGGCTCTTTGCATCAGATTTTTTTTTTTTTTTTTTTTTTTTTTTAGAGCTTCAGCTTCAGCATCAGTCCTTCAATGAATATTCAGGGTTGATTTCATTTAGGATGGACTAGCTGGATCTCCTTTCAGTCCAAGGGACTCTCAAGAGTCTTCTCCAACACCACAGATCGAAAGCATCAATTCTTCAACACTCAGCCTTCTTTATGGCCCAACTCTCACATCTGCACGTGACTACTGGAAGAAAACCATAACTTTGACTAGATGGACCTCTCTCAGCAAAGTGATGTCTCTGCTTATTAATGTACTATCTAGGTTTATCATAACTTTCCTTCCAAGGAGCAAGTGTCTTTTAATTTCATGGCTTCAGTCACTGTCTGCAGTGATTTTGGATCCTAAAAAAATAAAATCTGCCACTTTCCATTTTTTTCCCATGTATTTGCCATGAAGTGACGGGACAGGATGCGATGATTTTCTTTTTTAAATGTTGAGTTTCAAGCCAACTTTTTCACTCCCCTCTTTAACCTTCATCAAGAAGCTCTTTAGTTTCTCTTCAGTTTCTGCCATAAGGATGGTGTCATCTGCATATCTGAGGTTGTTGATATTTCTCCCAGAAAGATAAACAGTAACTTCAGTTCAGTTGAGTTCAGTTGCTCAGTAGTGTATGACTCTTTGCGATCCCATGAATCGCAGCAAGCCAGGCCTCCCTGTCCATCATCAACTCCTGGAGTTTACTCAAACTCAAGTTCATTGAGTGGTGATGCCATCCAGCCATCTCATCCTCTGTTGTCCCCTTCTCTGCTCCCAATCCCTCCCAGCATCAGGGTCTTTTCCAATAAGTCAACTCTTCGCATGAGGTGGCCAAAGTACTGGAGTTTCAGCTTCAGCATCAGTCCTTCCAATGAACACCCAGGACTGATCTCCTTTAGAATGGACAGGTTGGATCTCCTTACAGTCCAAGGGACTCTCAAGAGTCATCTCCAACACCACAGTTCAAAAGCATCAATTTTTTGGTGTTCAGCTTTCCTCACAGTCCAACTCTCATATCTATACACGACCACTGGAAAAACCATAGCCTTGACTAGACAGACCTTTGTTGGCAAAGTAATGTCTCTGCTTTTTAATATGCTATCTGGGTTTGCCATAACTTTCCTTCCAAGGAGTAAGCGTAGTTTCCTTTCATGACTGCAATCACCATCTGCAGTGATTTTGGAGCCCAAAAAACAGTGCTCCAATAAAAAGACTTGACCATTTATCACATGCAGTTTATCCTGACGTTACCTGGTCATTGTGTAACCACCTGTTAGTTAATTCACTTTGATCCAAAAGAAAAACAAACCTTTTACAACAGGGAATAAGTTTGTACCCTAGAGCAGGTATGCAGGGAATTTAAGTCCTGCCCTTCCACAGAAACTGGAAGGGGTGATACCAGGCATTTACATTTCAAAGAGCAGTTCTCAGGTGCCAAAGAAAGACATTCCTGGGTGCTAAAGCTGAGTTCTCAAAACAATTTATATACATTTCCAAGACAGGAGAAAGTACAGACTTTTTCTTTTCTCCCAAGTTTTCTACAACATTCTAAGGAAAAGGAGGGGAGGAAAATCTCTCCCCTAACTGTCAACTGGGAGAAATAAGCTTATTTTTAATTTGTGTTTGTTCTTATACAGCCTTTCCATCTGTAAAGGGGAGAAGGCAGTGGCACCCCACTCCAGTACTCTTGCCTGGAAAATCCCATGGACGGAGGAGCCTGGTGGGCTGCAGCCCATGGGGTTGCAAAGAGTCGGACACGACTGAGGGACTTCACTTTCCCTTTTCACTTTTATGCATTGGAGAAGGAAATGGCAACCCACCCTAGTGTTCTTGCGTGGAGAATCCCAGGGACAGCAGAGCCTGGTGGGCTGCCATCTATGGGGTTGCACAGAGTTGGCCACGACTGAAGTGACTTAGCAGCAGCAGTATCTGTAAAGTGGAAGAGACCTTCTCTTCAGAGTTGATGTGATGATTAGAGAAAAGCGTCCAGCAAAGTGATGGACACAAGCTTATCTTCACGCTCTCCAGGTCACCCGAGTACTTCCCCAGGACCTGATGACCAGATCAGGCCTCTGCCAGCTCATAAACCCCTTCACCCAGGTGCCCTCCTCCAGTGATTCCCCTCGTCCCACCCACTTGCCCCTCATAGAAACTTCCTTAAGAATCTCCTACACCGAGACTTCCCTGGTGGCTCAGATGGTAAAGAATCTCCTACACCCTGTGTCCTCACCCTCTCCCCGGCACCCACACCTCAACCCACTGCAGTCTGTCCTTTGGTGAATGTATTCTGCATGCACCACCATGGAACACATACTTGATCATTCTGTCCTAGAACTCTCTTCTCCCCAGACACTGCCACACCATGTTCTATGGGGTCTCCGTTTATGGGATCATTTCCACTCTGCTTCCTTGACAGGCTCTCGTTCTCTGACAAACACTTAACGCTTGGTCTTAGGCAAGACTTGGGCCTCTGTATATTTCTTACTTGAAACTGGAAATCACCCAGGATGACGACAGAATTAGGTACAGACAGGTGAGGGAGGAGCTTCGAGGACAGTAAGATAACAGGGAACAGGAAGACAACCCTAGAGGATGGAGGGAAGAAGCCAATTTCCTTTCCTTTTAAAGGTAGTGTAATGTATACATTAGATTGAATGATGTTACAATCTAATATCATGTTTTCAGTCTGACTCTGTGATCTTATGGACTGTAGTCTACAAGATTCTGCTGTCCATGGGATTCTTCAGGCAAGAATACTGGAGTGGGTTGCCATTTTGTCCTCCAGGAGATCTTCCTGACCCAGAGATCGAACCCGCATCTCTTCTGTCTCCTGCACTGGCAGGCAGATGTTTCACCACTAACGCCACATGGGAAGCCCAATATCACGTTAGATTGTATATAATCACCCTGGAAGTGCTTATTTAACATGTAGGCTCCAAGTCACTTTTACGCAACACTGGATGGAGCTCAAGGACATTATTCTATGCAAGACAAATCAGCAGAGAAAGGCAAATAATATGTCATCTCACTTATACGTGGACAATAAAAACGCCAAAGTCATACAAACAAAGAATAGAATGATGGTTGCCAGGGCCTGGGGGATGGACGGAATGGGAAGACGTTGGTCAAAGGGTACAAACTTCTAGTTATAAGACGAAAGTGTCTAGGGGATCTAATGTCAACTGTCATTAACTGTTGGGGTCCTTTAATGGACCGGAACCTGGTGGTACGGAGTCAAAGCTAAGAAAGTGAAAGAGAGAAAGAGGCTGGTATTCCCTGGTTTATGCAGAGGGCCAATAAAGCCCTTGACACAGGACTTGCATCGCTCACAAAGGCACCAGGCGCCCTCTCGAGGGGGTGAAGGCACAAAGTGCCTTCTTGAGAGGGTCTTAGAAACCCGGGCAGGAAAGTGAGCATGATGGGTCTCCATGCTCCAGAGAATCAGCCAGAAAAAGAGAGAGGAAAGAGAGAAAGGGAAACAGAAAAGACACGGGGACCTAGCTCTGATGGAGCAAAGGTGCTTTAATGATTTTCTATGAGTATATATAGGCTGTGGTACAAAAAAACTTCTTTTGGGAATGATAGAGTTCAGAAAACCAAACGTACAGCAACCATTACCAAGGGAACAAGGGTAATGTTAGTCACAAGGTCAGGAGAGAATCCATATCTCAAGGAAGAGGAGCAAGACTAAGCACTTTTGTCATAAAGAGAATGTTTACTAAAGGAGACCCAAACCTGCCTCACACAATGACCTCAGTCCCTGGGAGCAGCGTGCTGTTCCGCTTGAAGAGGGACAAAGGACTCATGAGAGGCAGCACGTAGGAGTCCTCCCGTCAAACATTCCCTGACAATTAACAATACTGGATTGGACTTCCCAGGCAGCCCCGTGGTTAAAAATTTGCCTGCCTACACAGAGGACACACGTTTGATCCTTGGTCTGGGACAATTCCACATGCCCCAAAGCACTAAGCCCACGTGCCACCACTACTGAGCCTGCACTCTAGAGCCCACGTGCCCCACCACGAGAAGCCACTGCAATGAGAAGCCTGCACACGGCAACTACAAAGTAGCCACGGCTCGCCGCAGCTAAAGAAAAAGCCCATGCAGCAACGAAGACCCAGCACAGCCAAAAATAAATAAGCAAATAAAAATCTAAAAAACAATTGCATATTACATACTCGAAGTTGTTAAGAGCGTAGTTCTTAAACGTTACCACAAAAAATGGCAATTATATGAGGGGATGAAAGTGTGAACTAACCTAACTGTGGGAACCATTTTGCAATATACACATGCATCAAATCATCACACTGGACACCTTAACCTTGTATACGTCATAGGTCAATATCTCAATAAAGCTAGGGAAAAAAATCACAGGTGAACTAAAATAGAGGCCCCAGCTTCCTCTTCAGAAAGTCTGATTCAGTGAAAAGTGTTAGTTGCTCAGTTGTGTCCGACTCTTTTGCGACTCCATGGACTGTGGCTTGCCAGGCTTCTCTGTCCATGGGACTTCCCAGGAAAGAATACTGGAGTGGGTGGCCATTTCCTTCTCCAGGGGAATCTTCCCAACCCACGGGTCAAACCTGGGTCTCCTGCACTGCAGGCAGATTCTTTACCATCTGAGCCACCAGGGAAGCCAGTGTAAGGTCAGCGATTCTGAGTTTGAATGATCATTCCAGGTGATTCTGATGTCAGGGGTTCCCAGGCCACACTGAGAAAAGCTTCAGCATCTGGCCTGGGGTGGAGCTGGGGGCAGGGCGTGAGTGGGAAGGGGGGCACCAAGGTATAGGGACATGAAAGGATCCAGCAGGAGTAACCTGGCTTCTTCGCCATCCAGCCATTCTTCTCATCTCAGATTATGATAGGTAGAAAACCTTTGTAGAGAGGTGAGTTTCAGGGCTGGGGGGCTCTCTGCCCAGACCTTGGGCCCTGCTGAATGCTGACTTCCATTTGGGGCCAACTGGACAGGCTGTGTATCTCCTGAACTCCCAACCATGGATGCTCTGAAGACCCAAGGGAGGCTCAGAACTATCATCAACTACACAGCCAGATAGAGGGCTAGGAATGGTAAAAATCCACGAGCAGTGGGAGAGGTAATGGTACCTCTCCCACTGCTCGTGGGTTTTTACCATTCCTAGCCCTCTATCTGTCTTGGTCTCCCAATTTGACTGGGAAGGCCTCACTGAGAAGGGACTTTTGAATAGAGGCTTAAACGGTTATAAGATGGGAAGTGGACAGAACAGCCACTGGGCGGGGGTGTCCAGGCAGAGGAATAAGGAAGTGCAAAGCCTCTAAAGAAAGAAATACTTGGCGTGAAAGCAGAAGGAACAAGTGTGAGAATTCATCAGAGTGAGGATATGTTGGTGCAGTCTACGCTTAGTCATTCTTAAGACGTGGTTTAGACTTGAAGTAGAATTGGCGGCTATGGAAGGGCTTGAGCTCAAGAGTAAAATAAAAATCGCTGCATCTTTTGAGAAGATTCTGTGGTTGCTGTGTTGACAACAGACACAGTAAGGGCCAAAGTAGAAAGCCTGGTTGGGAGAGGATTACAGGGATGCAGGTGAGAGGTGATGGTCTCTGGGCCAGAATTCAGCACAGAAACTGATACAAAGAGAGCAGATCGGAACCCGTGTGTCCCAGACGGGGACTTGAACCTGTGGTCTTTTAACTGAAACCACATGTCTGGCCTCAGGACTCAATGAAGCTCAGGTTCTTGACGAAGAATTCAGGGAGAAACAAATTACAGGTAAGACGTGGATTTATTAGGAGAGGAGCAGGCTCCACACACAGAGGGTGGGCCATCTCATAAGTTAGTGGGTAATTTCATAGGCTAATGAGTGGGAGAAGTCGTCCAACTGTTTGGGGGGAAAGGGTGGGGATTTCCAGAAACTGTCCACCGCCCACTGGTTGACCTTTTATGGTCAGACTTAGCACTGTCATGGCCCCTGTGGGTGTGTCGTTTAGCTTGCTTCTCCGCTGCAAGGAGCATATACTGAGGCTAGCGGCAGTCTCTCCCACCTCCTTGGGCCTCGTTGGTTCTAACCGGTCCATGTCATGTCTTATGGCTATGTCATTCTTTAAAAGGTTGTGCCCTGCCCCCTTCCCTCCTGTTTCAGACCCAGGTCTACTGTGAAGGCAGAAGCAACAGTGACAAAGAGAAGGGTTTGATTAATTGCCCACCCTGGCTTCTTAAATGTGACACTCGGAAAGAATCGGGAAATGCAACGTATACATCAGAAAGGTAATTTCAAGATGGATTGTTTGGGCAATCCTGGCAAAGGAGTGAAGTGAGCACAGGACGTTAAGGAAAAGTAGATCGAAGAGGCAAGAAGGCGAGATGGATGAACCATGAATCCCAGCAAACAGAGGGGAGCAGGCTGAAAACTCAGCACAAACTACACACACACCTGTCCACAAATGTGATTTCTGTGCATTTGTGAGGACACGCTTGTCCTCCATCTTCTTTACTTCACCAATCTTAAAATGGGCATTGTCTGTCTCCCCCACAGTAAAGGTAAGCATTTGGAATCAGGCACTCTGTCTTACTAACCTCTGTACCCCTAACACTGGAGTCCAGACAGTATGTAGGAAAATGTAGACCCAGAGACTAGAAATTGCAGCTGGCTGCTGACTGAGTAGGTCAGTGAGGGAGGGCTTTGAGAAGCTCAGGTTGCCCTGGAAAAGAGAAGGAAGAGAGAATGTGCGACAGAACAGAAACCAAGAAGCGAAATGGCAGAAATATGCAAGCCCGTGACCAGGAGAGCAGAAACAGGAATGGAGAGACAGAGACACAGGCGTGAGTCAGGGGGAGGAAGGAGGTGCTGAGAGGAAAGACCTACATGAAAACCTCTGAAAAGGTTTAGCTGAAAAGATGCCTAATGGAGACTTGTCAAGAAACTAACCTGTGTTGTACAATGCCCCTACCCCACCTCGCCCCCCTCTGAAATCTTCATTAAATCAGCATTGCTTACTCTTGGCCCTTCCTTGCTGATCCAGGATTGCATTTTACATACAGCACACTTGAGATAAAATGTAAGCCAGGTGTGTATTACAGTCACAATGACTAACAAATGCATAAATACAAGACCTGTTCAGCCAGTTCTCTTTGTGCCAGGGAAAGAGCACCACTTCCCTGTATCTCTGTCCAGTCTGCTCCAAGACAGCCTAGTAAACATAGAACCAAGCACTGCCTGATTCTACTCCACAGACTTTTGGCTGATAAGGACTTAAGAAGGTAAGATTCCATGATCCAGAATTCAGCTCTGGCCCTAGTCTCCTGGAAGAGAAGAGAGCCAGTCGTGTGCTTGTTTTTCTAGGATTTTGCATTGGAAATTCAGTCAGAGACTTACTGGTGGAGAGAAAACAGTGAGTAGAGTCACGCGTATCTACTCTCTGAAGTTTGTCAAACTCTACTCGACATCAGAAGGTCTGAAGGGACCCTACTCAACTGGAATCTTTTCTACAAGGCAAAACAATACACAGTCTGGTAAGTTCTAACTGGAGACTCGGGGATGAACAAGAAGAGAAGAGATTACACTCTGGCCAGAGACAGAAATGTTCAGGGTAGATTTGTGAAATGAACAGAGGTGCATTTGTTTGGGTTTTTCAGACGGTAAGGAATCCTCCTGCAATGCAAGAGATGTGGGTTCGATTGCTGGGTTGGGAAGACCCCCTGGGGGAGGGCATGGCAACCCCCCTCCAGTATTCTCGCCTGGAGAATCCCATGGACAGAGGAACCTGGCGGGTTACAGTCCATGGGGTCGCAAAGAGTCGGACCCAACTGAGTGACTCAGCACAGCACAATGTGACCCCCAGAGAAGGTACTGCTTCCTCCAAAGTTCCCATTAGTAAAAGAGAATTCCTGATAACAATCTGCAAGCACGTAAGGCTCAGGGATGTATCTTTGATATATCTTTATCCAGGCCCAGGCTGAGAAAATCCTTTTTGTCCTTGTGTCTCTCTTGTCCATTGAGCCCTTCCAGGGCCCACGCTAGACAAAACTGAAAGTCACATCAGGGATTTTATTTGAATTGTTGAAAATTCTGTCTTTATTCAACACTCAATGAATGTTCAAAAAGTGAATTCTATATAACTGGAAAATCTTGTTCTTATTTCCCCAAGAGAGAGCAATGAATTGCTCTCACTCGATGTGGTCTGAAAAATGCACTTCACATTTTTGCCTACCCAACTATTAACTATTTATTCATGTCTGCATCATTACTGGGCTTCCCTAGTGGCTGAGCAGTTAAGAATCTGCAGGAGGTTCAGCCTCTAGGTCAGGAAGATACCCTCGAGGAGGGCATGGCAACCCACTCCAGTATTCTTGCCTGGAGAATTCCATGGACAGAGGAGCCTGGTGGGCTACAGTCCGTGGGGTCACAAAGAGTCAGACAAAGCTGAGCATGCACACACACATCCTTACGACACTGGCAGTACGTGGTAAGTACTACACCAGGAAGTGGTAACTGGTTTTAGTTACACACAGATAATTGAAACACTTGGATCTCCAGGGCAGTTCTTGGTTCTGAGCTCCAATCTACATAACTGCCTGGGATTTACTTCCTTTTTGTGCTTTTTTATAAATCTGTTTAGTCCTTTTTTCAGATTTATTGAGATATAAGTGATAAAAATTCTATATATTTAAGGTTTATAACTTGATATTTTAATATACATATATACATTGTAAAATGGTCACCATAATAAAGCTAATAAACATACCCACCACCTCACATGGGCTTCCTTGGTGGCTCAGACAGTAAAGGATCTGCCTGCAATGCAGGAGATGTAAGAACCATGGGTTCGATGCCTGGATCAGGAAGATCCCCTGGAGAAGGGAATGGCACCCCACTCCAGTACTCTTGCCTGGACAATTCCATGGACAGAGGAGCCCGGTGGGCTACAAGCCATGGGGTCACAAAGAGTCAAACACGACTGAGCACCTAATACTTTCTACTTTCACCACCTCACATACTCCCTGTTGTGCGCGTGTGATGAGAACACTTAAGATACGTCCTCAGCATATTTCAAGTATACAATAGTGTTAGCTATACAGTCACCATTCTGTACATTAGACCTCCATGGTTTTTTTCATCTAGTATAACTGAAATTTTGAACACTTTGACCAATATCACTCCATTTCCCCCCTAAACCCCTGGACACCATCATACTCTCTGCTTCTTCCACAAGTTTAGCTATTTAAAATTTGCATACAAATAAGATTTTGTAGTATTTGCCCTTCTGTGTCTGGTTTAAGACCTAAATTCATCTCCTATCATGTCCATTCCTTTGGGGAAAAACATCAAGGATCTATCAGAGGTTGCCCCCTTTCTCCCAAATGAACTTTGTATTCCCCTCTACGCTCCTAGCATCATGACCTCCCTGTTTGAGCATACCAACAAGAATTTGGTCAAAGAGCTTGGAGGCAAAGACTTGAAGCCCATCCAAAACCCTCAGAGTGCCAACAAATTCTGTCTCCTGAGTCTACTGAGGCAGAAGAGCTGGACCCTCTCTCAGTTCTGGAAACAACCTGATGTTCCAGTTGACAGCATCCTCACAGACATCCTGGAGCCAAGTTCTTCAGTCCCAGGTAGTGTCAACGAGGGGTGAAGGAGGTAAGGAGTAAAACACAAGGGCGCTCACAATCGAGCACCCAAGAAACCCCTAAGACACCTGCACAGGTAGATGCCAAACCAGCCTTGCCTCAAGACACAGGGCAAGGAGCCAGGCTTCTTTGAGAATCTAACTAATTAGCTGGACCCAGACACATTTTAGCACACTGAATCCTCACAGCAGCCTCTGAAGTGGGGGTTAATAGCTCCATTTTCATAAGAATAAATTGAAATTTATTTCCCTGGTGGCTCAGGCGGTAAAAGCAGCTGCCTGCAATGCAGGAGACCCGGGTTCGATCCCTGGGTGGGGAAGAACCCTGGAGAAGGAAATGGCAACCCACACCAGTACTCTTGCCATGGAAAATCTCATGGACGGAGGAGCCAGGTAGGCTACAGACCATGGGGTCTCAAAGAGTTGGACAGGACTGAGCAACTTCACTTTCACTTTCAAATTGAAACTGAACAAAATACCTTGTTCAGTTACACACCTGGGAACTGGTAGAACTGGAATCCAAATCAGGTCTGCCTGGCTGTAAACCCCAAACATTTTCTGCTAGGTATGCTGCCCCATGGGGCTGATGCAGTGCCTGGAGAGATGATGCTCAGGCTCTCCTGGATCTGCGTGCCAGTGATATCATCCCTTCTTGGAATCAGGACATCATCCCTTGCTATCCAACCCCTGGAGAGATGTATTGCTTGTCTGCAGCAGTAATTTACATTTAAAACTTTAAATGATCAGCTGCTTTCTCCACTGAGATTTACATGAGTAAGAGGGATGGGGTAGGGACTTCCCTGGCGGTCCAATGGTTAAGACTCTGCACTTCCACTGCAGAGAACTCAAGTTCAATCCCTGATGGGGAAAGTAAGATTCCATGGGGAGTGGCTAAGTAAATAAAAATTCACAAGTGTATATATATATATATATATATATATATATATATATATATATATATATTTTTTTTTTTTTTAAAGAGGGTTAGGATAAAAAGAGGACTCAGTTATTCTATTTCCCACACCAGCTGTTCCAGAGTGAATTCTTGGCTAAACCTAAGGTCATTTTTTTCTATCCCCAGAGCCTGTAGTGACAGGAAAATTCCTCTTAAGTGACAAAATGGTCCAGACGGAGGCAGCTGAGGTGGATGTGACTGCTGGGTTAGAAGTGAGTGCATCAGGGAAGGCTTCCCAGTCCTATGAGTACTCCCTGGAGGTTCAGTCTGTTACCATCTCAGCACGCGACTGGGAAGACCTCCAGAAGAGGTGAGGCCAGGGGAGGGGAAAAACGGGTCAGGGAGCCCCAAGGGCTCTCCTTGTGGGCAAGGAGGCGTCTAGCAGAGCTTGTTGCTGAGGTTCAGAATGAAGAAAATGCCATCCCATATCATGCTGCTCTTCTTAGATGTTCATGCATTCACTCATTCACGCAACTAATAGTCATTATCTTACACACACTTACTAAGACAGTGGCTGCCCACCACTGCCCTGTTATGTGCTGGGCACGGAATAGTAACAAGACACAAACATCTCTGCCCCACCTTGAGAAACCTGTGTGCAGCTCAGGAAGCAACAGTTAGAACCAGACATGGGACAACAGACTGGTTCCAAACAGGAACAGGAGTACATCAAGGCTGTATGTTGTCACCCTGCTTATTTAACTTATATGCAGAGTACATCATGGGAAACACTGGGCTGGATGTAGCACAAGCTGGAATCAAGATTGCCTGGAGAAATATCAATAACCTCAGATATGCAGATGATACCACCCTTATGGCAGAAAGTGAAGAGGAACTAAAGACCCTCTTGATGAAGGTGAAAGAGGAGAGTGAAAAAGTTGACTTAAAGCTCAACATTCAGAAAACTAAGATCATGGCATCTGATCCCATCACTTCATGGCAAATAGATGGGGAAACAGTGGCTGACTTTATTTTTGGGGGCTCCAAAATCACCACAGATGGTGACTGCAGCCATGAAATTAAAAGACGCTTACTCCTTGGTAGGAAAGTTATGACCAACTTAGAATATTAAAAAGCAGAGACATTACTTTGTCAACAAAGGTCCGTCTAGTCAAGACTATGGTTTTTCCAGTAGTCATGTATGGATGTGAGAGTTGGACTATAAAGAAAGCTGAGTGGCGAAGAATTGACGCTTTTGAACTGTGGTGTTGGAGAAGACTCTTGCGAGTCTGCTGGACTGCATGAAGATCCAACCAGTCCATCCTAAAGGAAATCAGTCCTGGGTGTTCATTGGAAGGACTGATGTTGAAGCTGAAACTCCAATACTTTGGCCACCTAATGCAAAGAACTGAGTCATTTGAAAAGACCCTGATGTTGGAAAAGATTGAACGCAGGAGGAGAGGGGGACGACAGAAGATGAGACGGTTAGATTGCATCACTGACTCAATGGACATGAGTTTAGGTAAACTCCAGGAGTTGGTGATGGACAGGGAGGCCTGGTGTGCTGCAGTTCATGGGGTCGCAAAGAGTCGGACACGACTGAGTGACTGAACTGAACTGAACTGAAAGCCATTTTTACTTAGGGTAGACAGGCAAAGTACAGGGAGTAAGGAAATAATCAATAAAAAATAAATTAATAAAATATTAAAGGAGACAAAGACTCTGAGACTGTTTAAACTCTGCAAGTGTCCAGTGATTTAACTTACCTCCATGCATACAGGCAAAGATGGATAGCCAATGAATCTCTAAGAACTTAACAAAGAACTTAAGTCTTTACACCTTTTAAAAACTGAGATGCCAGTTTAAATAGATTTTTATGAAGGCAACAAAGGTGGAAGCCCATGTTAAGGAAGCAACTAGAAACTCAACAGAAGTTACTTTGACAGGGCATTGCCCAATTTCTGTCTTCCTTGTGTCTTGCCAGCCCTTATTGGAAATAGCATCTGCAAAGACTGTCTTGCAGGAAAATATCTTGGTTTCTGGAGCTAAGAAAATAAAAACCATTTTTCTCCTTGATGAATAAAGAGAAAATTTCTAGAATAAATTGTATCAGCTAGTTTCAAGTAAGATAAGTAAGTCTGAGATCAAAGCTTTAAATATAAAAAGGCAGTTAGATTTTTAATAAATGGGATGTGGAGGCTGTGACATGTTTCAGCTACAAAGGTAATCACAGTTTGTGATGAGGGCTCTGAACGTAAGACAGGAAGAAGTAACAGAGAATGTCTGGAGGGAGGGTAGTCGGTTTAGGTCTCTGAGGGGCTGAGTTGAGTTCAGACCTAAAGAATAAAAGAAGCAAGCAAGAGTGGGATGAAAGGGATCCAGAGGAGGGGTTAAAGGCAATGAGGCAGGGCAGAGGTGGGTATTGTCAAGATGTTGGAGGGGGGAGGCTGCAACTTCGCCAACCAAGATGAAGGTAAAGGAAAATGAGGCTCAGGATGATATCAGATAACACAGCCCTTAGACACCAGATAAGCAGCTTGAGAGCAGAGAGAGAAAAGCTGACTTGAAATTCAACATTAAAAAAAAAAAAAAAAACTAAGATCATGGCATCTGATCCTATCACTTCTTGGCAAAAAGAAGGGAGGAAAGTAGAAACAGTGACAGATTTTATTTTCTTGAGCTCCAAAATCACTGAGGACAGTGACTGTAACCATGAAATTAAAAGATGACTGCTTCTTAGAAGGAAAGCTATGACAAACCTAGACAGTGTATTAGGTATAAGAAGCAGAGACATTACTTTGCCAACAAAGATTCATCTAGTCAAAGCTATGATTTTTCCAGTAGTCACATATGGATCTAAGAGTTGGACCATAAAGAAGGTTGAGTGCCGAAGAATTGATGCTTTTGAATTGTTGTGCTAGAGAAGACACATGCGAGTCTCTACAACTACAAGGAGACCAAACCAGTCAATCCTAAAGGAAATCAACTGTGAATATTCATCAGAAGGACTCTTGCTGAAGCTCCAATACTTTGACCAGCTGATGTGAAGAGCCAGCTCATTGGAAAAGACCCTGATGCTGGGAAAGATTGAAGGCAGGGGAGAAGGGGCGGCAGAGGATGAGATGGTTAGACAGCATCACCGACTTGATGGACAAGAATTTGAGCAAACTCTGGGAGACAGCAGAGGACAGAAGAGCCTGGCATGCTGCAGATCATGGGATCTCAAAGAGTCAGACATGACTTAGCAACTGAAAAATAAATGACTTGAACTTCACTCCAAGGGCAATGGGAAAGCTCAGCCCTGGATCCTCAGTGACCACCTCCACTGAAAAGCAATCTAAGAGTTTCTCAGGCTTTCACACAGCTGTTATCCAAGGCACCAATCCCAGCAGGGACCTTGAGTGGAATCAGAGATGACTCTCAGAAATGAAATGGAGATGAAATTTGTCTTTAGGACTTCATGCCACTCACATCTCCCACCCAAACTTACATCTTCAAGCCAGTCCTACCCACCTACCAAGGATGTTCAATCCATAAACACCCACCTATACTAGTCAAGAAAAAAAAATCATCCAAAATCCTCCCAGCGTCATCATACTTTATCTGTATGCTCCACATCCCACCCTGATTATGTCTCTGGACAAGGATGGGTGTGGAGGTCCCCAGGTTTGACAGCAGGATCTCCTAAGGACTGTTCTCTATCATCCAGACTTATCTACTTCTGGATCTTCTGGTCAGAGGCCCTAGAGCTGGAGAACTATAAACTGCCCTCTAAAAGAACTAACATAATTTTGGAAAAGCCTTAAGAAGATGGCTTGCATACTCTCACACCCATCCCTCCATAAGGGGGCCTCTCCATCATGCATACCAGGGACATCCTTCTTAGCCTATAAGCCAGTACCTTACCACCATTTAGGGCTCCACACAGACTCTGCACCCTTCAGGTCCTAAGGAGAGGAGTAACCTGAGAAGCCATCTCTTTCGCACTCTGACCCTCCTCCTCCTTTATGCCCCCTAGGAAAGTGTTGGATCAAGAGCCGCCATTTCTGAAGCAGTGCCGGACCAGAGGGGACAACCTGTATGTGGTGACAGAGGTTGTGCAACTGATCAACACAACCGTCTTGCAGGACAGCAGCAGTGTGAATGGCACAGGCAAATTATCTATCCCTTGGAGTTTTTATGTCAAGGTATTGTGTTGTCCTGAAGTGGGAGAGCCAGCCCAGCGTCCCTTTCCAGGGACTCTGGACCCTCTTAGGACCTGGTTTCAGGGGGTGGGGTGAGTGGGGTCATTACTCCCCACTTCTCATGAGCTGAGGAAGCCTGACCCCTGACCTGAGAGTCTGTCCAACATCCTCTCTTTATTATTTCAGTACATGGGATTATTCCATATTGATAAAATGGGCAATAGATTTAATTATTTGAGATTATATTTTGCTTTGGGCAAATGATAGATCCTTGAAATTACTAAACTGTAGTTGCTGTACTACATTCTTGTGTGGTTTGCTAGAGGAAACAAGGAATTGTTGTTTAGTTGCTAACTCATGTCCAGCTCTGAGACCCATGGACTGTAGCCCGCCAGGCTCCTCCGTCCATAAGATGTCTCAGGCAAGGATACTGGAGTGGGCCACCATTTCCTTCTCCAGGGGATCTTCCCAATCCAGTCAGGGATCAAATTTGTGTTTCTTGCATTGCAGGTGGGTTCTTTATCACTGAGCCACCTGAGAAGCCCAAGGAATCATTAACACAAAATAAAACTTTGGCAGTTAAAACACCCTAAATACTGTGATACCTGAAGCAGAAAGTTTATAGATTCAGATTTAAATACATTCAAGCACATATGATGTATACAACTCACTCACGATGGCCAATTATAATCTTTTAAATTGATTTAAACAATATATTAAAGTATATGCAATATCAGCTAGGATTCACAGAGATAAAGAAATTTTGTGTGTGTTATAGCATGTTTTCTATGCAACATACTTTGTGTAAGTTGTCCTCATTTAAGAGATTTAGGAACTAAAAAGGGGGGAAAAAATAGCCTGAAATATGAACTAACTTTCCCCAAATCAGTTAACTTCTCCGGGGGGAGGCCAGATTCCACCTGCATGATTTGATTCCAAAGAAACCTGAAATAAATAAAACATGATTCCAGTCTGAAGGACATTTTGATGTTCAGCTTTGGGTTTCCATCTGCTTGTGCTGGGCATCTGGACTTCGCGAGAACAGGAGGAGAAAACCCAGTATCCTTTCACGTAGGACGACTGCTCGCAGTGTCCAGCACGGTTCTGATATCAGCTCCCGGGCCGAGGTGTTGTCACAACAGCTTGCTTCTCATCCTGGTTCACGGCCGCCTCGGTTTTGCCTGGTACCCCTGTGTTTCAATACGTCAGAGCTCTCCATGGCACTGGTCTACACTGGACTCTCTCAGGAACTCCAGGGAGGAGGCATCCTGGGGGGGTCAAAGCACAGAGCTGATTCTGGAGAGCCAGTGACTCATGAGGTTGCCTGAGGACACTGTATGTGTTTCTGGGGAACAGTTCCCTGATCCAAAATAATTAAAATAATAGCATCTACAAAGAGCTTATGATGACACATTTTTTTTTTTACTGGTGTGTAATTGCTTTACAATGCTGTTAGTTTCTGCTGTACAATGAAGTGGAGCGCCCATACATACACATATATCCCCTGCCTCATGAGCCTCCCTCCCAGCCCCCCACCATCCCACTCATCTAGATCATATGATGATATATGTTAATCGTCATTTGGGTCTCCTAGAATACAGGAATAACTCCATGTGACGGTTAGTTTCATGTGTTAGCTTGACTGGTCCACAGGGCGCCCATATACGTGCAATAAAAGCATGACATTGAGAGACGTGAAAGTAAATACTGGACCAAAGAAGAAAAAAAAAAAAATGGGTAACTGGAAATCAGGACCAGGATGGGGAATGGGAGGGCAGGAGGCTGCTGGGTCCTGGCTTGCGAGCTTCTAGAAGCTCATGCACACATGACCGTGTTGCCTGGCTTCTCCCCCCAGAGCACAGGAGACAGATCGGGTCTGAAAGTGAGACAGAGGACGCTGACTCTGCCCCAGGGCACCGTGATGGCCTATAAGAGGAAGCAGCTGGTGTTCCAGGAGAATGGTCAAGGTGAGCAGAGCCTGAAAGGGGCAGGGAGAGTGGGAGACCACCCAGAGGCCACCCTGGCTTCCCTCCCTGCTGGGGGAGGGGAGGAGCATGATTTCTCAGCCTCCCACAGCCACCTCCAAGCCAGCAGGGCTGAACCATGGCCACACGGAGACCCAGACGCAGTGTCCCACATGGAGACAGACACAAAGGGGGGCCGACGTGGGGTGTCCTTAGCACCAAGCAAAGAGCAGCCCTGATCCCGACCATGTCTATGCATTCAAGGCCCTGCCTCTCTCGGCAGCTCACCTGGGGGAGCCGCAGAGCCCCATAAGCCCAGGTAAAGCTCATAAGACAGTGGCTCGTCATAAACAGAACTGCAGATGTAAGGCCATTTCCTCCTCCAGGGGGTCTTCCCAACCCAGGGATCGAACCCGGGTCTCCCACACTACAGGCAGATTCTCTACCATCTGAGCCACCAGGGAAGCTCCAACAACAGAACACAGGAATGTATCTGTAATACATCTTTCCCTCACTAGCCTCAGAATGCACAACCCCCAATACACACACCCTCGCTTTGGGTTCTGACTTCACATCAGTGAACCAGTGTCATCAAACAGCAACCACACACCCAGGAGGAACAGTGAGCACTGGGAACACAGCTCAGCGTCCTTGGCGTCATCTCTCTCCGCTCCCAAACGCTGACCCAGCTAGAAGCCGTCCTGACACAGCTGAGGTCCAAGGGGAGAAGGTGCCCTCAACACACACACAGACACACACACACACACACACAGGCCGTCCTGACACAGCCTGAGAGGATGCCCTCAACACTTGCACACGCACACACATGCACACACACCTA
This sequence comes from Muntiacus reevesi, assembly GCF_963930625.1. Lineage (NCBI taxonomy): Eukaryota > Metazoa > Chordata > Mammalia > Artiodactyla > Cervidae > Muntiacus > Muntiacus reevesi. Next base: position 67,309,627 of record NC_089260.1, read on the forward strand.
TAGCACCCTCTCTGTAACATCTCATCAAGGCCAGGTCCTGGCATCACTTGCCACCTGTCAATAGCAGTAGAAAAGAACTGAGCTCTCCAGTCTCATGGGGTCAGAGGACATCAGCTTCTGGAAAAGGGCCAGTTCTACTGAGAGTAGAGACAAAGATGGAATCCACGGCTAGAGACAGACCAGAGACTGTGCAGAGGGCATCAGGAGATGGTAGTGTTATTAAAGAGTGTGGGGAATGACAAAGTGTTATTTATTTAGGAGGGGATGAGAATGAGCCTCATTTTCAAAAATATGTTTCTAAGTGTTCAGTTCAGTCGCTCAGTCATGTCCGAGTCTTTGTGACCCCATGAACCGCAGCACACCAGGCCTCCCTGTCCACCACCAACTCCCAGAGTCCACCCAAACCCATGTCCATTGAGTCAATGATGCTGTCCAACCATCTCATCCTCTGTCATCCCCTTCTCCTCCTGCCCTCAATCTTTCCCAGCATCAGGGTCTGCTCAAATGAGTCAGCTCTTCCATCAGGTGGCCAAAGTATTGGTGTTTCAGCTTCAACATCAGTCCCTCCAATGAACACCCAGGACTAATCCCCTTTAGGATGGACTGGTTGGATCTCCTTGCAGTCCAAGGGTCTCTCAAGAGTCTTCTCCAACACCACAGTTCAAAAGCATCAATCTTCGCCACTCAGCTTTCTTTATAGTCCAACGCTCATATCCATATATGAATACTGGAAAAACCATAGCCTTGACTAGACGGACCTTTGTTGACAAAGTAATGTCTCTGCTTTTTAATATTCTGTCTAAGTTGGTCATAACTTTCCTTCCAAGGAGTTAGCATCTTTTAATTTCATGCAATCACCATCTGCGGTGATTTTGGAGCCCCCAAAAATAAAGTCAGTCACTGTTTCCACTGTTTCCCCATCTATTTGCCATGAAGTGATGGGACCAGATGTCATGATCTTAGTTTTCTGAATGTTGAGCTTTAAGCCATCTTTTTCACTCTCCTCTTTCACCTTCATCAAGAGGGTCTTTAGTTCTTCTTCACTTTCTGCCTTTAGGGTGGTGTCATCTGCATATCTGAGGTTATTGATATTTCTCCCAGCAATCTTAATTCCAGCTTGTGCTTCCTCCAGCCCAGTGTTTCTCATGATGTACTCTGCATATAAATTAAATAAGCAGGGTGACAATATACAGCCTTGACATACTCCTTTTCCTGTTTGGAACCAGTCTGTTTTTCCATGTCCAGTTCCAACTGTTGTTTTCTGACCTACATGCAGATTTCTCAAGAGGCAGGTCAGGTGGTCTCTTTCAGAGACCATCTCTTTCAGAATTTTCCACAGTTTATTGTGATCCACACAGTCAAAGGCTTTGGCATAGTCAATAAAGCAGAAGATGTTCTTCTGGAATTCTCTTGCTTTTTCGATGATCCAGCGGATGCTGGCAATTTGATCTCTGGTTCCTCTGTCTTTTCTAAAACCAGCTTGAACATCTGGAAGCTCATGGTTCACCTACTGTTGAAGCCTGGCTTGGAGAATTTTGAGCATTACTTTTCCAGCGTGTGAGATGAGTGCAATTGTGAGGTAGTTTGAGCATTCTTTGGGATTGCCATTCTCGGGGATTGGAGTGAAAACTGACCTTTTCCAGTCCTGTGGCCACTGCTGAGTTTTCCAAATTTGCTGACATATTGAGTGCAGCACTTTCACAGCATCATCTTTGAGGATTTGAAATAGCTTAACTGGAATTCCATCACCTCCACTAGCTTTGTTCATAGCGATGCTTTCTAAGGCCCACTTGACTTCACATTCCAGGATGTCTGGCTCTAGGTGAGTGATCACACCACCGTGATTATCTGGGTCGTGAAGATCTTTTTTGTACAGTTCTTCTGTATATTCTTGCCACCTCTTCTTAATATCTTCTGCTTCTGTTAGGTCCACACCAGTTCTGTCCTTTATTGAGCCCATCTTTGCATAAAATATTCCCTTAGTATCTCTAATTTTCTTGAAGAGATCTCTAGGTGTTAACTGGTGGGAACCAAAGACAGCGGGACTCAGGAGAAAGAGCATCATCACAGCCCTGCCTGCAAGTCATGCCTTACCAGGAAGGGGTGTGCGGGGCCTCTCTGCACCATTCAGGCCAGAGGGTGAAGGGAGAGGGCTGTGGGTGCAGGCGTGTGAAAGGATCCAGCAGGAATAACCTGGGCACTCCTGACCTGGCTTCTTCCCCTTGCAGCCATTCTTCTCATCTCACATGATGACAAGCGGAGAACCTTCCCAGAAGATAAGTTCCTGTGTTGCGCAGTGTCTCTGCCTAGACCTCAGTTTCCAGGTTACAGCAGCCCCACAAGGCACTCAGTCCTACAGGGAACACTCCTCCAGCAAGGTCCTCCACCACCTCCTAGTTCCTTCCCCTGCCCTTGACCCAGGCACAGGCCCCTTGGCCCCGGAGACAGCCACTTTCTCTTCTGAATCCTGAAGGAGAGTCCTGGGGGCGGGTGGGGGAGGGAGGGAGGTACTTGCCAAGGCTCCCGGTCTTCAGGCAGCGTGTCAGCTGAGAGATGAAAAATAAGGGGGAACAGGGAGGAGTTAGAGAGGCTGGGAGGAGGAGGGACAGGAGACGGGAGGGGTGAAAAAGCACCTGAGTGAGCTTGTCTGTTTCTCCTTCCAGGGGAATTGCAGGAGCTGCAGATGTCACCAGGTTAGTGAGTCATTTCAGAGCCGGGAAAGTGGGATTGGACCCCAGGAATAACCTGGGCTCTCCTGACCTGCCTTCTTCCCCATCCAGAAATTCTTTCCATCTCAGATGATGACAAGCAGAAAGCCTTTTCAGAACCTGAGTTCCTCAGGAGGGCAGGTTCTCTGCCAAGCCCCCAGGCCCTGCTGAGCCCTGACCATCTCTGGATGCTAATAAAAGCGGTGCAAACTGCTTAGCCCAGGTGTTAGTCTGCAAGGCAGACCCAGAGGAAAACTACCCTGCTTCCTCCATAGCCTGCTATCTTTTCTGTCTTTCAGAAGCCATAGACCTTTGTGGCCACAGAGAAAGTCACTTTTCTCCTTTGAATACCAGGACAGGTAATGAGGGTGTGTGTTTGTGTGCATGTTTTGGGGGAGGAGAGGTTAACACTTGGCAAATGAGCCCTTCTGCTTATCTCTCTGGAGAAATGGCAGATGTAATCAGCGATGGGTGAGTGGGTGATCTTACAGCCAGGAAAGTGGGCTCTGATTCCTTCCCAAAGCCTCCCGTCACAACCCAAGTCCCATGTGCTCGCCTTTGCTGTCCTTACCCATGGCGCTGGCTCTGGTGCCCTGGGCAAGAGGAAGGGATGGACAGAAAGTGGGGAGTTCGGGGAAGTAGGCAGAAGTTCAGAGAAACCAAGTGTCCTCACAGACTAACTCTTGGATGGGGAATTTAATTTACCTTCTAAGCACCATAAGATGCCCCAATCCTCACCCAATTGGTGAGTGTGTGTTTGCTGGGATTGGGGTAGGGTCCTAATGGCAAATACAAGTCTGGAGAGAAGAACAGATGGCCCTGCCTTTGCCACCACTGCCCTGGGGCCTGGCCCTAGTTTCTGTGGAATGGGAAGGGTCTGGGGGGGCCAAGGAGGTGGAGGGAGGGGCTGGAATGGGGGGAGGAAGAGGCTAAACAAAAGGGAGGAGGTGTTAGGAGGGCAGGACCCTCCAAAACATCTCAAGAGTAAACCTGGGGGATGAGAAAGTGAGATGATCCCTTGTGACTCTTTCCAGGAAGAACACAGGAACCCATTTGCCGAGGTCAGTATTTATGACGAAACCTGGGGCTTCCTGGGTGGAAAACTGCAAAGCTAAGTACCCAAAAGGTGATGTGCACGCAACTTACAAAACTGAGTTCTACTTTCCAGCTGATACTTTGTACAGTCCGACTCATTCATTCATTTGTGCACACAACAAACCATTGCTGAAAACTACTCGAGCAACAGGCATTATTCTGAGCAGTGGGGATACAGCCATGGGCCAAACAGAAATTCCTGCCTCAGTGGACTGCCCCTCTTAGCAGACCATCTGGAGGCCACCTGAAGTCTCCTAGGAGAAGCAGAGAACCCCCAACACCATGCCTTGGTTGTGTCTGTGGTCACAGATGATACAGGCAGTTACACGATGAGATGGATAATCTATGCATGCCAGGTGCTACCCACCCCCCAAGCATTTTAATTAGTAAACTCATGTAATCCACATAACATTCCACTCAATACATGTGGAAACTGGGCCCAGAGCACCTAGAATTCTCATCTCTAGAGCCCATCATGAGAATCCACATTGTTCTATACATGACCCAGAACCGAGCGCTTGGTCATTTTCTTCCACTTCTTGTGATCTCTTTCCAAAAATCTCCTTCTCGCCTCCCAGACCTCTACCCCTCTGCCTGCTACCCCCTGGCCCCTTCTCAGCACTAGGACTGCCCACCTTTCCAGCCTATTATGATAGCTTCATCCTCAGAGTTCAAACATGCCGTCTGCAGAAATGCTTTTGGTTGGCAGATAAATGGGATGGAGGTGCCCAGCTTATCACACCACAAACCTTCTAATCAAAGAATTGTCCCCCATTTTCTAGCTGATGTTGATGTTGAGGACAGATTTCAAGTCCCTACAAAATGAGGTTTCCAGGGAAATGGAGGCAGTGGCTGAGCTCCCCAGGGACATTCGAGATGCTCTTTTCCATACCATCCTGGCCAAGCTCAAGGACCAAGGGGCTCTGCAGGACCTCACAGACATGGTGAGAAGGGGGTCCCACTCTTCCTAAGGCCGATTAGAGTTGTGAAGGGGCAGGTTTAGGAGGTCGACGACAGACACCCGGGGAAGGTAGGCTGAGGAGGGGACCCCAGACACAGGCCCAGCAGTGACCAGGTCCAGGGTTTGCAGCCCACGTGCTGCAGCTGCTTGGAATCTCCTGGGGGAGATAAAGAGCCCTCCCCCTCCTACCTGAGTTAATCACTTGTAAACTCAAAAGATACTGGCAGAATTGTACCACAATATCTACTGCTATTACTATTATTGTTGTTGTCATCTTAACTAATAATACGGGTCTTCTCTAGCTGGATGGGAACATTTGGATTCATACAGGCAGCTTCCTAAGTGAGATGCAGGAAAACTCAAGAAATGTGTGGCTTGAGTCAAGACACATCATTTACCTCCTTGAAGCCTTACTGGGTAAGAATGACTTGAGGGAAATGTGGGAACATCACAAATTTGGCCTCTAGACCCAAAAGGAAGGGATTAGATGCCATCTGCCACCTCTCTAATGGGGGCTTCCCATGTGGTGCTTGTGGTAAAGAACCTGCCTGCCAATGCAGGAGACATAAGAGATGTAGGTTCAAACCCTGGGTGGGGAAGATCCCCTGGAGGAGGGCATGGCAACCCCCTCCAGTACTCTTGTCTGGAGAATCCCATGGACAGAGGAGCGGGGAGGGCTACAGTCCATAGGGTCATAAAGAGTTGGATATAACTGAAGCAACTTAGCACGCATGCACACACCTCTCTAAAATCTTTCTAATGACCTTCATCTCACATCATTCGTCTCTGCAAGGTCAGGAGGGCTCAGTGAGATAAATTTACCATAGAATATAGAACCAGCCCAGGACCTAGAAAGACCAGCCCAAGTCCATCCAACCTATCACTAGGTGTGGATGATTTCAGGCTCCAGTCTGGACTGTGTTACAGAGCATCCTGGAAACCATCCCAAGAGCAGGAGAGAACTTGATCTTCACACCTAACGGGTTTTATTCCTCTGCCTCAGGGTTCCCCTCTTTTGGGGTCCCCTAGTTCACAGTGGGGCACTGACTCCTCACTGCTCTCTCTCCCCAAATGTCCCCTTGTCCCCAGTGCTAAGTGACATCCAACATGAGTTGCTGGCCTGGTCCATGGAGAAGAGGATCCTGCCCCAGCAGCAGGAGCTGGTGAGAAATCAACCCCCAGGGGCCAGCGTCCTGGGACGAGGGTGAGGGAACCAGGATAAGAATGATCCTGAGGAAAGAGAGGTGACGTAAGGTCCTGCTGGCACTGGGGACAGAGCCATGTGGCCGCTGGAAACTCCCTGCCTCTCCCTCTGGGGAGCAGGCCCAGGGGATGGGGTCCACCTCAGGAGGGTCTCCACCTCCATAGCAACCCCAGCAGGGCGTGCCCACAGTTCTAAAAGAGCCACACAGGAATGTACATGTGGGGGCTCATGCTTTTCTCATACAGTTGCCATTTGCAAATTGTCTTCCTCCACATATATGTATACGTAAGTACATATGTGTACAGATGTATGCACATACATGTATGCACACATTGCATAGATACACATGTACACATGTAATTGCAGATAACACTATTTAGCAAGGTCGATGTTAGTATCACCCATTTGGCAGCTGAGGAACCAAAGTTCAACAATTTTCAGAAACATATCCAAGCTCACCCTGACCACAGGTCAGAATAGGATGAGAGTTCTGGGTCCCTTGACTCCATCGCTCTCCTTCTCCCATGACCCCGAGAGGCCCTGGCTCTCTGGATAGAAGGTCTTGATTCCCAACCTCAAAGGCTGGCCTGCAACAGCTGACCCTGTTTCCTCCAGGTGAAGAGCATCCTGGAGCCCAACTTCCTGCACCCCTGCAACAATCCCTTCACCCTGGATCCCAAGCTCCTCGCCTCGCTGGAGGAAGAGGGGTTGGCTGTCACCTTTGGCCTGCTGCAGGAGTGCGGTCTGAGTGTGGCACCTGACAACCCCAAGGGGACTTGGGACCTGGAGGCCAAGGAGCCCCTGTCTGCCCTGTACGGGTCCCTCTTGATGCTGCAGCAACTGGCCGAGGCCTGAGCCCTCACTGGGGGCACTGAGTCCAGAGAGGCCTGGCTGCATCCCGGTCCAGCTGTGAGCATCCTCTGTGCTCAGGGTACATGGAGCCCCACCTTCTGCGACTCCAGTTTGGGTGGAGAGAGATCGATAAAGACCGGAGGGAACATTCTAGGGTGATGGAAATACTCTGTAACTCTGTATCTTGCTAAAGGTTTATGCGTTTGTCCAAACTCAACAAATAGTATCTAAAGATCTGAACATTTCATTGCATGTTAATTTTACTTCAAAGAAATGTACATAAAGATTGAACTCTCATGAATAAGCATTCTGAATTGCATTGGGTAAAGTGTACTGACATCTGTAACTTACTTGGAAATATATCAGAAAATAAGATGAACTGATGGATGGATAGAGAAGCATGTGATCTAGGAAATGTGATAAAACATTTAAAACAAGAGTTCTTTTTCATTCTGAAGTGTTCTTGTATGCCTGAAATTGTTTCAAACTTAAAACTAGCCCCCACCAACACACACACACATAATTATACCTGTGCGTCTGTCAGTCAGCCTGGGAGTTTTCAGACAGTGCCTTCTGAGCTGTGGGTTCAGTTCTTCCTTCATTTAAGGAAGATTCACTCATACCACTAAGCACATTATACATTCTGTTTGTTGAATTCTCTATTTCTCAGTCACCAAATGTCCTTGTGCTGTGCTAAGTCCCCTCATTTGTGTCTGACTCTTTGCGACCCCATGGACTGTAGCCCACCAGGCTTCTCTGTCCATGGGATTCTCCATGCAAGAATACTGAAGTGGGTTGCCATGCGCTCCTCCAGGGGATCTTCCCCACCCAGGGATCGAACCCATGTCTCTTACCTGTCCTGCATTGACAGGTGGGTTCTTTACCACTAGCGCCACCTGGGAAGCCCACAAATATCCTCTGGGTCCTCTAAATACATTTTACCTTGTCTATTCGCTATAATCTCTCCTTTTCCCTTTTGCATTCTCTAAGATCATGGCAGGTCTTTCCTCAATGTCTGTGAGTCAACCCTCAACTGCAATCATCATTCTATTGCTTTTCTAATTTCTTAGCTCAGAAACTGTCATTCTGATATTCAATTTGGTCTCTTAGCTTTGCAGTCTCCCTTTTGGCTTAAGTCTTGTTGTTTCTTCTTCTCATCTTAAGGTCTTGTTTTACTGAGATTATTTCACTTCAATACAAAATAATTAAGGACACTGTGGGCTCTTCTTTAACTTCTCTACCCGAATGAATTCTGCCACTGTCTTTCTTTCCTCTAGTGTTTGCATAGGTGCCATGTAACCCTTTTTTTATTCATATTGCTCATCCCCAGGCAGGATGTGAAAACATGGGATATTGGTCTCAAATAGCCGAGATGCATATGAAAGGAAAGATTTCAGTGAGCCCAGACTACATCTTCCCATACATAGAAAAAGCGCTAAATTCCTTAACTTGACATATCTGGTCTTTTTAATTAACGGTGATCTTCTGATGTTCAGACTACCTGCACTTGGTTGCAAAACTCCTATATATCCTAGCTTCTCCCTCACCTCCTCGGAGCATTTTCTCAGAGCTATCTGAAACATGTCTCCTGGGCTGCAGTCCTCATTTTGCCCCCAAATAAAACCCAAATTGCAGCTCTCACCTTGTGCAAATTGTTTTCAACACCAGCATGACTGCCTCTGCCCAAACCCCGTCTCTGCACAAAGAAAGAGGGTAGGAAGTTTTTCTTTCTTCCACACCATGTGAAATGAGACCTGTGTGTCTTCCAACACAAAAAACTGTTTGGAGCCTGTTTCTACTGGCGTGAAAAAAAGAAAGGACTTACCTGGGCTCTGAGAAGTCCTGCACGGTTGGCCTGGACTCTGTCTTGTCTTGCACAGATTTGCTAAATGCCCAGAGCTTGGGTTCCCGCTCCCAGGAGAGGCATTTGCCTCTCTCTCCACACAGAACACCCGGACTCTTCAGAGAGGTCAGCGTGTGGTGGGGAGGGGTTCAGGAGTCTTAGCTTCCTTTAGAGAGTTCACCCGGCCTGTCTGGAGAAGAGGCGAGCTGGCTACAGGTGTGGTTATCCTTCTCATTAATAAGGCTTCGCTTCCCCCCAAACACTTCCTTGTGTTCAGGGTCAGCCCCTCTGCCCAGAAATGATGCCTCGTCTTCTCCTCCCCAATCCCATCTCCCCTCTTTACAAGGTCTCAACCAAGCAGATGAGAACGAAAGATGTATTTTTTTAAACTCCGGGTCTTCCCTGGTGGCTCAGTGGTAAGGAATCCGCCTGACAATGCAGCAGGCATGGGTTTGATCCCTGGTCCGGGAAGATCCCACATATTGTGGGATAACAAGGCCCAAGCGTCACAACCACTAAGCCTGAGCTCTAAGGTCCACAACTCCTGAAGCCCTTGCAGCACAAGAGACGCCACTGCAATAAGAAGCCTGAGCACCACAACTGGAAAGGCGCCAGCGCAGCCGCGAAGACCCAGCACAGACAAAGATAAAGAAGTAAACCTGTGGCCTTGGGCTCAGAGCCCGTGAAGTGGTGCAAGGCACCTCAGCCTCCCCCTCATCCCCAGAAGATCTTGTTTGACTCCTACCGTTTTCCTGTGTTGAAAAGTTCTTGGATTTTTTGTTGTTGTTGTTAATTTCATGATGATTAACTCTAGGTGCCTGTTGCTCTCTTTTCTCTTTCCACCCAGCAAAAAGACAACAGAAGGATACATTGCAGAAGCCGCTCCTGTCACTAGAGGGGCACACAAGTGGCCAGAGAGAGCCTCTTTATCGTGGAAAGTTCCAGGGCAACCCTCGCCTCACCTTCTCTCCCAGCTGGGAGTTGTGAGCGCAGTCTTTCCCAGCTGACTCCCTTCTCCCAGTGCCTCACTGGGAGACTGGAGGATTCTTCCTGGGGACCTGGCACTAAAAAAGTCCTGCTGATGGAGATGTTCGGTTTCCACAAAGAAAGGCACAGCAGAGGTCCTCAGCGCTGGGCACACACAGAAACCAACTGGGGTGCTTTAAAAAATACTAACGCCCGCTCCCACCCCAAGTCTGATTTAGTTGTTTTGCAGTGAGAGCAGGTATCCGAGTGGTTCCAGGGCTCCCCAGCTGATTCTAATATGCAACCAAGCTGAGCACGTTGCTGCCCGCCAGTGAAGCGCAGTCACCAAGCTCCACCCACCGCTCGGAGCTTCCGGTCTGATTTGTGATGCCCCGCCCCCAAAATGGGAGCCGACAAGCATCATCAGGTACCTGAGAAACAGTTGAGGCCAAAACTAGCAAAACGCAACCGGGAGGGCCATACCCTGGTGGCTCAGTGGTAAAGAATCCACTTGCCAATGCAGGAGACACCAGTTCAGTCCCCAGGTTGGGAAGATCCCCTGGTGGAAGGAAAGAGGACGCAGCTGCAGGCTCCGCCCGGAGCTGACAGCTGCGTCCCAGCTGTACCTAGTTAGGGTCAAGCAGGAATGTGAGCTTCCGCGCCGTTTTTGGTTTTTTTGTTTGTTTGTTTTTGAGAAAAGCTAAAACTCGGGTTTGATGGCTCAGTCGGCAAAGTATTCACCTGCTGATGCAGGAGACCTGGGTTTGATCCCTCGGACGGGAAGATGCCCTGGAGAAGACAATGGCAACCCATGCCAGTTTTCTTGCCTGGGAAATCCCATGAACAGAGGAGCCTGGCGGGTTACCGACAGCAGCATCCAAGACAGTTGGACACGACTTAGCAACCAGAGGGATGGGATGGGGAGGGAGGTGGGAGGGGGGTTCAGGATGGGGAACACATGTAAATTCATGGCTGATTCGTGTCAATGTATGGCAAAAACCACAACAATATTGTAAAGTAATTAGCCTCCAACTAATAAATGAAAAATTTAAAAAAACAAAATTTTTAAAGGAACACTGAGAAAATAGAGCTCTTAAAAATTAAAACTATTATCGCAGAAAAGAAATTCAAGATTAGAGGATAACGTTAAGGAAATTTCCCAAAAAGTAGAGCCAAAAGCCACAGGATAAAAATGAGAAAAGAAATGTACAAGGGCAGTTTAGGAAGGCGAACATTTGAATAAATCAGGCCCCTTCTCCCAAAAGAGAACACACACAGGGAATCATCAAGAAAACAATTCAAGAAAATACCCCATAATTAGGACACATATTTCAAGATTTAAAGAGCCCATTGAGTGCCTAACACAAATATTGATACATGAAAATGAGCTCATACCACAACATTTCAGGGACATTTCAGAACCTGTGGGACAAAGTGAAAATCCAGGGGGAAAATAGGTTATTTACAGAAGATCAGACATGGGAATGCCTTTAAAATACAACCACTGCTGACTAGAGGCAATGCAGCAAGGTCTTCCTAAATCTTGATGGAAAATTATTTCCAATTTAGAAGTCTATATCATCAAGGTAGAATAAGGATATTTTCAACCAAAGTTTTTTTTGTTTGTTTGTTTTTAAATTACTGCCCATGTTCCCTTTTCCAGAAAGTTGTAAGAGAGTGTGATACACCTAAGTGACAGGAAGCCTTGGGGAGAGATTTCTCCAGGAGTATGAAATTGATAAAATACCCAGAATCGGGGTGTAAGAAGAAGAGATTTAAACATTTGCCGGAGTTTGGATTTAATTAGATGTAAGTACATAGAAAATAGAAAGAAAAGGAAAAAAGGACAAGAAACCATCACAACCCTCCTGGAAATAAAAAATAATTAGTTTATTAATAGCTGAGTAGAGTTTACATAGTCACAATAACAGTAAAGAACAAAGAGAATTATAAGAGAGGAGGGATGGGACTCGTGTGGGTCCCAAGAGGGAGGGGGGCCCTAAATTCTCATTTTCCCTGGTGTAGGTCCACGTTTAATGCCTACAACTGAGCAAGCTTATTGTTTAAGTGACGACAGATACAAAAGACCACGTCTTGTATTATCTTATTTATAAGAAATATCTAGAATAGGCAAATCCAAAAAGCACATAGGTGGTTGGGATGGGGTTCTTGGTGTGGGGGGCGGGGATAAAAAATATTCTAAGATTGACTTTGCAGTGATGGCTCCACAATTTTGTGAATGTACTCATAGTCACTGAATTGGACATTGAAGTGTGTGTGAATTACAGTGAACTGTGTGTGAATTACATCTCAATACAGTCCTTAAAAAGAGAAAGAAAACAACAACAAAAAGAGTTCAAAGTAATGTCTCTGGGGAGGAGCTGGGAGGGGGTGGGTGGGGGGCTGGCGGAGAAGGGGGCATCCGAGGTTTTTAAAAAAAAAATTACAAACCTGGGAACAATTTGATTCTTTAAACTACATAAAAGAAAAACAGCAGGCATATTAATATTAGCGTACATCCACGGCACCCTTGTTGAAAGCCGCAGACTCACCCCCATGGGTCGGGGTCAGGGGTCAGAGGGAGAGTTGGGAGACTCCACGCCCCTGGGGGCCACGAGCGGGGTGGAAACCCCGGTGGTCTGGACGGGCGTCCGAGAGGGCTCCTGCATGGGGCGCAGCCTGGGGTTCAGGACAGTCACCCCCGTCACTCGGAGCCTCGGGTAGGGACTGGGGGGGGCGGGACCCGGGTTCTGGGGGACAACGGAGTTGAACGCGAGGGGGTCCCCCAGCGGCCTCCGCCGGAGAGGTCGGCCCCCGGCGCCCCCTCCCTCCCCGGACCCCTTTTCCTCGGAGGACCTCTCGCAGTCTCCCCATGAGGCCAAGTCCCTGGCTGGGGCGGCCCGTGTGGCACACTGTCCCCCCGGGGTCCCCTCAACCGTCGCGGCCCGAATTCTCAGGTCCCCTTTGGGCCGACGGCGCTCCTCCCAGCGCTCGGGCGGCGCCCAGCTGCAGGTCCCAGTCTGCAGCAGCCCCGCACCAGCCACGTGGTCACCCTCCTCCCTAGAAATACTAAAATTGGGAGCAGTTTTCTTGCAACCCACTCCAGTATTCTTGCCTGGAGAATCCCACGGGCAGAGGAGCCTGGCGAGCTACATACGGCCCATGGGGTCGAAAGAGTCGGACAAGACTTCAGTTCAGTTCAGTTGCTCAGTCTCGTCCGACTCTTTGCGACCTGTGGACTGCAGCACGCCAGGCCTCCCTGTCCATCACCAAGTCCCTGAGCTTGCTCAAACTCATATCCATGGAGTCGGTGATGCCAGTCTCATCCTCTGTCGTCCCCTTCTCCTCCTGCCTTCAATCTTTCCCAGCTTCAGGGTCTTTTCCAATGAGTCAGTTCTTCCCATCAGATGGCCAGAGTATTGGAGTTTCAGCTTCAGCATCAGTCCTTCCAATGAATATTCAGGACTGATTTCCTTTAGGATGGACTGGTTGAATCTCCTTGCAGTCCAAGAGACTCTCAAGAGTCTTCTCCAGCACCACAGTTTAAAAGCATCAATTCCTCTGTGGTCAGCTTTCTTTATAGTTCAACTCTCACATCCATACATGGCTATTGAAAAACCAAAGCTTTGAGTAGATGGACCTTTGTTGGCAATGCAATGTCTCTGCTTTTTAATATGCTGTCTAGGTTGATCGTAACTTTTCTCCCAAGGAGCAAGCATCTTTTAATTTCATAATGACTGAGATGCTACCTCCCAGACTCAAGAGTCCTTAACAATCCCATCAAAATATACCCCCCAAAAAACCCCTAAAATTACCATTTAAGACTGTGTTGGCCCACTCCCGGTTGGGCCAAATGTTACATTTCTCTTTGGCCTTAAGTGTATTCGTATATAGATGAATATTCTAATATTAAGTATTATGACATTCTTTGAGAGTTAAAAATTTCTTTCTTCTGATTTCACATAAATTAAAAATATTTTTGTAGGGCCCTGGACACGGTGCCTAATGGAGGAGTCAGCCCCTCACTTCCCTCTACCTGTTACACTCTCTCCCCCAGCCCCCAGCAGGGAACAAATCTGTCTTGTTGGTTTGGAGCCCACAGTCACATCCCTTGGATGTAGTTATAAGCTCTTCAAGTCTCCCCTTTCCACTCGGTTGTGCTCCTGGCTGTCCAGGCACTCCTCCTGAAACTCACATGCTGGTGTGTGGTGGCGCCGTCCTGCTTAGAGCCCTCTGTGGCTCCCCGGCGCCCTCCGAGGCAAGGTGCCCACCGCCATGGCAAGTGCTATCAAAGACTGAGCAAAATGCTGCTGCCCCCACCCGCTCACCCCCCAACCACCCGCACCCCAGCTTTGGACCATGCCTGGGACCCTCCCAACTAAGAGGGTGGGCCAGACCCCCGAGGGGACAGCTTATCAACGCGCCAGCACTGTTCTAAGTGCTTTACAAGCGACTTGTTAGTCCTGGCCACAATCCCCAAGAGGAAGTATTGTTATAGATAATAACGTGTAAATATGGGCTTCCCTGGTGGCTCATATGGTAGAGAATCCGCCTGCAACGCGGAAGACCTGGGTTCGATCCCTGGGTGGAGAAGATCCCCTGGAGGAGGGCATGGCAACCCACTCCAGTATTCTTGCCTGGGAAATCCCCACGGACAGAAGAGTCTGGTGGGATACAGTCCATGGGGTCACAAGAGTTGGACACAACCAAGCGACTAAGCACAGCACACATAAATATTTTATGTAAATATGGATATACTTCTACTTAACAGATGAGGAGACCAAGGCACAGGGCAACATTCCCAAGGGAACAGCTGTTCAGACTGAGGCATCCTTGGTCCTGGAGTTTCTTGGGGTCCCATGCAGGCAGGTAGGGGGTGATTGGAAGGATGGTTCCAGGGGGTTTTGACCACCTGTGATTTCCACCTACATGCTGACTTTAGCACCCAGGCATGGGGGTGGGGGGGCCCTCTGCTCAGGCCCCCCCCACCATGTTAGAAACTCAGCAGGCTGACAGCTTCACCAGGGCCCCCCACATCCACAGCCCTGGGTGACACCCGCCCTTCTCACCTCTCAAGGAACATGTCATCGCTGGTCTCGAGGGACACCATGAGCCTGGTCAGAGAGCTGGGCCGGAAGGGTGAGCTGGTGCCCGCGGACAGCCTGGCCAGCACCCTGCACCTGCGCCCCTTCTGCCTGGTGAGGAAGAAGCACAGACGCCCCCGCTGGCCTTGGGACACCCCCTTCGTCCCCTCGGACTTCTCCCTCATGGACGCCCTGGAGCCTGGCTCCCCCATCCCAGGTACCTCCCGGTGGGGTTGGCGAGCAGCAGAGTGGAGGGGACTGCAGGGCAGCTCGAGAAAGGGTCCACCTAGGGGGGAAAGCCGACGCCCCCTCCACCCAGGCTCACGCCAGGGGCACCCCAGGCAGCACGTGCCTGCCGTGGGGAGCAGGGCGCACCGCTTCCTTCCTCCTGTCCCGGCTCTCTGATGAGTACTCATCATCATCACCTCAATCGCCATCGTGACTGACTTGCACCAAGTGCTTGCTGGGTGGCAGGGACCTGTCGGCAATTTCCTCGGTAAACACTGACCACCACTCTTGGAGGGAAAACCCTGTCATTCTTCTGCCCCCTTTAGAGATGGGGAAACTCAGGCTCCAGGAGTCGAGGGCTTCTTGCCCCGGGGTCACACCGAGCCAGTAAGACGTGGAGGCCAAACTGGGGCCTGAGGCAGAGGCCTAGTGACCCCCGGCCCCCTGGCCCGTGCCTGGACCCCTCTCCCCATAGAGCTGAGCAGCAGCGAGCCCACCCACTTCCAGGAGACAGTGGCGGGAGCCGTGACGGGGGCGTGAGCCTGGCCCCGGGGCAGCAGGGGAGCGCGACGGGCAGCGGCCTGGTGAGCCGTGGCTCCGTGCTGGCTGTGTGGCTGCTCTGGGTGCCCCCCACGCCTGGGAGACCCTGGTGGAGGAGAGGTGGGAACATCAGCCAGGCGGGCTGGGCTCTGCTCTCCCTGGGCCCAGGTCCCCGGGGTCGGAGGCAGGAGGGAAAAGCCCCAAGGTCCCGGTCATTCAAGGGCCTGGCGAGAAGCCTTCGGAGGAGTAGTTCGGGATGGGGGGAGTCCACTGTTAGCAGCAAACCCAGGGGCAGGGCCCCCCCGCCTCCGGGCAAGGGAGAGTAGGCAGTGAGAGGGACTCATGTTAAGTCAGAGATTTCAAACCCCTGGTTGTTTTTAAGGCCAGAAAAACAGAAGTGCGGTAGCTGTCAAGGGTAAGTCAACAGGGCATGGTGGGGACTCTGGCAAACTGGGGGATGCAGGCCTGCTGAAGCTGACAGCTGCACCTACTTATTGCCGGGAAGGAATATGAGCTCCGTGGCACTGTTTTGGTTTTTCTTGAGAGAAGCCAAAACTGCGGTTTTGGTGGCTCAGTCAGTAAAGAATCTGCCTGCAATGCAGGAGACTGCGGTTCGATCCCTGGCTCAGGAAGATCCTCTGCAGAAGGAAATAGCAACCTACTCCAGTATCTCTTGCCTGGGAATTTCCGTGGACAGAGGAGCCTGGCGAGCTACAGTCCAGGGGGCCGCAACAGTTAGACACAACTGAGTGACTATATCACCACTACCACCAATTTTAATATTATCTCAACATTTTTAAACACCATATAAACTAAGTAACATATGCCTTTTGCTCGATTCAGCTGGCAGGAAGCCCAGTGGTAGCCTCTGGGCTGGTCATTTTAAGTCCTGCAGAAGACAGATGTCTGAGAGTCCTCTGTTTCTCCCCTTTCCGACCACCCCCACCTGACCTTGAATTCTATTCCTGAATACAGGCCAGGCGCCCGCTGTAACCCCCCACCCCCCGCCCATATCAGCAGAGTCCAGGCTGCACACTGCAGAAGGCCCCAAGGCAGGGGGGCCCTGGAGAGCGCCTCCAAGCTCTGTCTCTTCTGCCCCCACCGGCACCCCCGGCAGGAAACAGGACTCCGAGACCCTCGTTCCTTCAGGAGTTGCAGAGCCGGAAGGAGAAGGAGAGCGGGCTTCCAGGCCAAATCTCAGGGAGGCTTCACCACCCCACCTGTGTCCGGCTTGCCCTGAGGGGTGGGGATGGAGCCAGGGCATTGGACCTGGGGAAGGGAGACACAAGAGAATCATGTGGACCAGGGGTGGGCCTGCTTGTTGGTGGTCCAGGGACCTTTCTCTGCTTCTGCTCCCACGCAGCTATTCTGTACCTGCCTGAAGGGAAGTTCTGTAAAAATGCCAGTGGAGGTGAGTGACCCCTGCTAGGAGCTCAGGAACCCAGCCAGAAATCACTGCCACTCTGGAGAAGGCCCTGACCCCGTTGTCGGGGCCCCCCTCCCACCCCACGCTCCCCGGGGGGATGGAGATGCGCTCGAAGCACCAGGACCAGGCTGTGGGGAGGACGGTGAGCACGGGGCTCGTGGGCCAGCTCCAGGTGCCAGCTCTAGCATTGGTCTCCCCACCGCACAAGGGGAGGTCGGGGCTTTCTACCAAAGCCGGGAAGATCGGTGATGCTGTCTGGGCAGCACTGGGTACCTGGAAGGCTCTCCGGAGGGAGGCAGCCTGTATGGTTAACAAAACAGGAGGCAGAAGGCAGGGCCCTCTGGCCCCTCTGCCAGATCCACTCACCCACCCGCCCGCCTCTGCAGGGGCGCTGAGACCCTGAGAAGCCCTGCCTTAGCCATCCCGGAGGGGCGATGGGGTGCAGGGGTCTCAGCCCGGGGGTCTGAGGAACAGACAAAACAGGGCAGAGAAGTGGCCTCTCCTTGAGCTGAAGCATCAGCCCTGGGCAGGGTGAGCGACTGAGGAGGAGGAGAGGGAGGTGGTGGAAGGCGGAAGGTGAGGATAAGCCCCATAGGTGTGCAGCGCCTGGCATGCAGTAGGTGCTCAGAACGTGCTGAGTGCCTCCTGTGTACCAGGGAAGGAGGAGGGGTGAGCACATAAAGGCGCGCTCTTCCTGACACGGAGCTTCCCCGGGGCTGATCAGGTTGGGGCTGGCGCCAGGCAGGAGCCTGGCAGAGAACGCAGCGGTGCCAACACCTGCCCCACAGGCAGGGCCCCCGGCGAGGAGCCCGACTTCCAGAGCCCGAGGAGGCAGACGGGGGCTCATCTGGAGGCCATGGCCAGGCTGCCCTCAGAGCCGCAGCTCTCCCTGCTGGGCGCCCTCCAGAAGCTGCTCCAGAGCCTCTGCGGGCCCTATAGAAGCTCGAAAACAGGGTGAGGGGCCCGGTGGTCAGGGCAGGGAGGGGGTGGGGGGATGAGTGGCAGGAATGGAAGATGCTCTGGGTCCTGGTGGCGTATGACCTCCCGGGGCCCTGCTGACTGGGTGCCACTCTGCGCCCACTGTTGTGCAAGGCTCTCCCCGAAGCCCAAGGAGGGATGGTGGTTCAGCACTGCTGGCGCTGAGCCCAGGCTCGTCCCAGCGTCCCTGGCACTGTGAGGGGCTGGGGCCCCAGGGCGTGGGGACGAGAGCTTGGGTGGCAGGGCGCGTGGACGCAGGACAGAAGGGCACCCACGGTTGCCTCTTGTTGCTCTTCCTCGCCACCCCCCCCCCCTCCCCGCCGCCGCGGCAGGAGCAGGCCTTGGACACAGGGATGCCGGGACAGCTGGGTGGCCCCGGGGGCCTCATCGTAAGCGCCCTCCGGGACCCCTCGGCGGCCTGTCGCCCTCGAGAAGCAGGGCTGTCCTCTGCGTTCTTAGAGCGCTAGTCGGTAAGAGGACGCCATGGGCTGGGGCTGGAGGAAGGGCCGGGTTCTCGTGCTGGCTCGGCATGGGGAGCCCGGGCCAGTCTCACCATCTCCCGGTCAGTAACCACCTCGCAAAGCCACCAGTCCCGGAGGTGAGCTACGAACGCCCTTAGTCAGTGAAGCTCCCCCCACACCCTTGACAGATTGTGATTTAGGAAAACTGAGGGGCATGGAATGGTCTTACCAAAGGCTATGCAGCACTTCCAGGGCAGGCACAGATCCCACCTTCTAGAACCTTCTGGGGAAAGATGGCACCAGAGATCCCAGGTGGGGCATGTCCCCACCTCAGGGCCCCAGTATTCCAGCCTGTCCTCCCGGGAGCCGCAGGCCCGTGGTGGCCCTCACCCCCATCTCCCTGCAGCGCTGAGGGCCACCCAACACTGCCTGCTGGCCCAGTGCCTGGAGCGGGGTGTCCTGCTCCAGCAGCTGGAGCTGGTGAGAGCCTGGGGCGGGGGCACAGGGGGGCGCACTGGGCTCCGACCCCTGTGGACCCAGACCACCACAGCAGCCACACGCAGGCTCCTTCAGGGGTTAAGCTGGGTTCCTGCCTTGTGCCGGGCCCTCTGCTCAGGCCCGAGAACACAGGCTGGTCAAGTGGAGACTCCAACAGGTGATCACACAGTGCCCAGGGCGGGAGACGCGCTGGGTCTTGTGTAACTTATGTTGGCAGCTGTCGGGGCCCAGGGGTGTTCCTGAAAGGGGGCCCCTCCATGCAATTCAGGAATTAATGGATGAAGAGATGGGGTGGGTTTCCAGCCAGAATGCATATGCATTCTGCTTATGCAGAATTCTGCGTATGCAGGGGCTGGGAGCCCTTGGGGTGCAGGAAACCACAGGCCCCAGGCAGCGCAGGGAAGGGCGCGTTTGGGGAGCTCGGTCCTTGGAGCCCCAGTTCTGCAGGGAGTGAGGCCCCAGGCTCAGGTGTGGTGGCGGGGGTGGGGCGGGGCGTGTGCGCCAGTGATCAGAGGCCCCAGGCTCCCACCCTCAGGGCAAGTCCCGCTGCTTCCAGCCTTGGGAGACCTGTGTGTTTGCCCCGGGTGATTCCTGACCGGTGGCGAGCATCTTAGAGCCGAACTACAACCAGATGGCTTCTCACCGCCCCTGGAAGTCCTCTCCTGGCTGCAGCGTGAGCACGCAGCCCTCACCCGGAGCCTGGTGGAGAGCTGTGGGCTGGAGCTGCGGGGCCCAGGCCACCCAGTCACCCAGGACCCTGAGGCGGTGCCGCAGCTGTCTGCGCTCTACAGCGTCCCTCGCAGGGATGCAGCTGCTGGCCGAGCCCCGCGGCCCTCCAGGCTGATGCCTGAGGAGGGTGCCCCATGCTCCCCGAGGGGCCCTGCCGCCTCGACTCCAGGGAGCGGCTGGCCCAGAGCCTCCATGCAGGTGGCCCCAGGTGACGGTGGGGCTCTGCCCGGCTCAGCTCACACTCGTCTCTCCTTCTCAGGACCGGCCCCCAGACCTCAGTCGCCCATCCAGGTCTGGGGCAGCCGGGGCCCCAATTAGGCTCAAGTCCTACCTTGGATCAGATTCTTCCAGGAGGGCCTGTAGAGGCTGGTTCCGGAACACCCTCCCCATCGCCGACAGTTGGGTAGCTCTGGGCACATCCTGCCCTCTTTGTGCTGCTTTCTCCTGTAAAATCACCCCCCCCCCCCAATAAAACGGGGTGATCAGAATTCCTAGCCCGTAGGATTATAGTGAGAATTTTAAAAGTTGTAAATATAGCGTTCAGCACAGTGCCTGGGTGTCGGCTCTTCCTGTGGCATGTCGTTGTTAGAATGGTATCGCTGTTGAGGAAGAAGCTGCCCGACCTTCTCTGGGTTCACAGAGGACTTGGCCAGCCTCCCCTTCATCTCAGCGCCCTGCACTCTCCTTCAGCCCGTTTCCCCACCTGTAAAATGAGAGCGGTGGTCAAACTGCTCTGTAGTCACCCAGCGGCACCGTTCAGGGATTTCACTACGGACCGGGGTGCAGGCTCAGGGCTGTGAGTGTTTACGTGCACAGTGGGCAGTGTGGGTGTGCACAGGCGTGTGTCAGGCCATGCATGGGGGTCCGAGGAAGAGCCTGAGGCCAGGACCAGGTCTCCCCACTCCAGCGCCGTACTCTTCCTAGAAGAGCCCACCCAGACGGAAATGAGTAAGCGCTCAGAGGCAGGGAGATCACCCAGCAGACGCACTTGATATGTTCTCTTCTACCAGTGAAACTTGTCTGACAATCAAAACAGTGGTCACTGTAAAAAAAAGTTTCAGAAAGGAATGAAGAACATTTTAATCTCCTTAATTTCACTTCTCAGAAATAACCAATATTGACATTCTGATGTTTATCCTTTCAGTAATTTTTCCATCACTTATATAAATTATCTTGCAGAAAGATTCAGTAACTTAGTTTGATACACTTACTTTTAAAAAAGTGTAGTATATTGCCTGCCATTAAACAGTCTCTGTAACCTGAGAAGTGAGGTTTCAGGCAAGAGGGTCCTCACAGATCTCACACCAATCTCTGGAAGGCCCTCCTCTGGAACCAATGCACCAATGTCACGCTTTCACCACATTTGAGCGTCCTCAGTTCTGTCTGAAGAGTGTGAACAGGGGCTCCTCCTTGTGGGGAAAACAAGAACACACATGTTTTTCATTCTGCACTGCTGGAATTGTCCAGCCCATCAAATAAATCAAGCCTCCTGCATTGTTGCTCTGTGGGCTCAGAGAGGCCCACGTTTTAATAAGTTAATGAGCCACAAGTAATTTAAAAGGGATTAATGTTTAACTCATGTGTGTCTTAAAGAACATTAAATGAGTCCATATACATGATCTTCATGAAAATCCTTTCTTTCCATCTCTAAATCTCATCACACAAACTGGCCAGTCTTCTCTCCCAGCAAAAGTCTTCCCTTTGGCTGGGGAGGGAATGGATGTCCAGTGGCAACAAAAGCCTTCTCTCTTGTGGTCTGGTGAGCACATACTATTCTTTCATAACACGTATATCTTTAAGTTAAACTTTCTTGGAATGAAAGGTGGCCATAAATGAATCAACACTGTACTAATTAAATCAAACTGGTTCTATTGTAGAAAGTGAGGATTTTGTCATCAAAGTTGGAGAAAAATAATACGTTGAGCAAGGGCTCTGAGGCCAGCAGATTTCGACTGAAACTTGGCCCTGTCAGTAGCTGTGTGACCTCAGGCAAGCTTCTCCACCTCTCTGAACATGTCTTCTCATGTTTGCGACCCTTGAATAGCAAGCTCACATATGGTGGTTGCCTCCCTTTGGAGGACCACTAGCGAGCCCACCCACCGGCCCTCACGGGATGATTCTTATCTGAACTCTCCTTTCAGCAGCTAAGTCCGGAGCTCCAGGAGCTGTTAGCCTGGGGCTGGCCACAGAGCGGGGACAGCTGAGCTGCGCCGCGGCCCCGCGGGTCTGGGCACAGGCGCCTCCGCCACCTTTGACCCCTGGGAACAGCTCTCCGCTCTCAGGACCCCAGAAGCCAGTGTTGCCTCAACAGCTACTGCAGGTCTGAGGTGGGACCACGGAGATTGACTTTTACAGATGGGGGAAGTGGGGCCCAGGGAAGTCGTAAAGCAAGAGAGGGGCAGAAAGGGATCAAATCTGCAGAGTGGAGACTCTCCCCTACACAAACTGTCCTGCGGTCCACCCTCCTCAGCCCTACCCCTCCTCCCAGCCCCTCACGGCCAAATACTCCCTGGAGGACCACCCCCACCCCCGCCACCAGACCAACGGATGCCAGGTGCCCGCAGCAGAAGCCCTGCCTGGAGCAAGGAGCTGGTGCTTCCGGGACCTAGAAACCACCCCTCACTCTGCAGGGCACGCTCCTGGCACCCGGCCCCAGCCCCTTCCTCCCAGGTGCTCAGGCCCCAGGCCAGGATGACCCTGGACTCTTCTGTCACACACCCACATCCGGTCTGTGGAGGGTCCCTGGGGGCTCTGCCTTCAAAACATATCCCAGCTCTGGTCCCTGCTCGCCGCGTCCACTCAACAACCCGCCATCATTTCTGCCTTGGTGACTGCAGTGGCTCGCCCGGCCTCCCTGCCTCTGTCCCTGCTCACCTCATTCCGTCCCTGGCACAGCGGTTGGAGTGAACCTTATCAAATACATCAGATCCGGTCACTCCTCCGCTCTGAGCCTGCTGATGCATAGACCAAAAGCCAGTCTCCTGGTGGCCTCTACAGCTCTGCCCTCCCCACTGGCTGCCTCTGCTCCCCACATGCCCTCTTCTTACCCCCAGAAAACTGCTGCTGTCCTCCACAAAAGCCCCACCCGGCACTCATCTTCGGTCCTAGGACACTGTCTAGGTGGGCTATGAACAGGTACTACAGTCTCTGAACCCAGAATGTGCTGTGAGCACTGCTGGAATTACCACTAGACCAGAGCGCTGTGTTTAAAATAATTACGCTGCTAGTTTTGGTTTCAAATAGGCAGTTAATCGCCTGCCCAGTTATGAGAAACAGCACTACCTCACAGTAAGTTTCAGTAATCTTGCCTGGAGAATCCCATGGACAGAAGATCCCGGAAGGTTACAGTCTATGGCGTCCCAAATCGGACACGACTGAGCGACTGAGCATACACACACACAGGAAGTTTGGCTTCCCAGGTGGTGCCAGTGGTAAAGAACCTGCCTGCCAGTGCAGGAGACCTAAGAGACGCGGGTTCAATCCTTACATCTAGAAGATGCCCTGGAGGAGGAAATGGCGACCCACTCCAGTAATCCTGCCTGGAGAATTCCATGGACAGAGGAGCCTGGCGGGCTGCAGTCCAGAGGGTCGCACAGAGTTGGACACGACTGAAGCGACTTAGCACCGGCACACAGCACCACAGTAAGTGGTGAGTGATTACACACTAGTAGCAATCACAGTAAGTGATTACTATTCATCAGTTATAGGATCTCTAAAGATCATTAAAATTGGGCATCTTTGCCCAATAATGCCCTCCTAGACTGAGGAAAGTAGTCAGAACTGGTGCTGGGGACAACTCTGGGGGTAAGTGGAGAGCCATACACATTCACGGACATGACTTCTGAAATAGGCTACAATACAGACATCATGATGGTCACGAGACGGGCAGGCGGCACTCCTGGTGCACACAGACAGTACAGCCCCAGCCAGCACAGCCCCCAGGGCCGCAGCAGAGGGGCGGGTACTTCAAGTATTCCATTTCATAAACGCGGACACACGAGACTCATCCAACGTTACGAGTTTTGAACGCAGCTCCACCACCTCCGGAGTCTGCGTTGTGACTGTTCACACGAATGCTGCAGCATCTGGCAGACAGTGTAGATAAGACATGTACTGCATGACATGGAATCAACAGTTAGAGATACTGTCTTCACTCTCATTTTACAGACCGGGAAGACAGAGTTCCAAAGAAGCAATGTGGGTGGGGTTTCCTGAGTTTTAATCTACAGGTCTTTTCACCACCGTCTTCTAGGATCACCATGTAAAGACTGTGAAATATGTGAAATAAGGGATAATTTTCTAAGAATTTATGGAGTAGCAATCACAGCCATCTCAAATGGAATCAGTATGGCATTTCAACTTCAAAGACCTGGGTTTGAGCACAAATGCCTTAAGTCTAAAATACTTGGAGCAATCAAAATAGTTCAGCATGCTTCTTAATCCAAATCTCTAAAGTGGGGAAACAGCCAAGTGAGAAGCTCTACTCATCCAGAGATAGGTTGAGGGCTGCAGAAACAGGATGAAGAACACATCATGAGGGGTGTCGCCGGTGTAAGACAGGAAGCAACTTTAAGAAGGGAGGCGTAGGGGCTGGGGTACCGGATGAGTAAAGCGGAACCAACTAGGCTGTGTTTTAGAGGTTGATGGGGTAAAAGGCTTAGAGCGGTAGGAGATTCACCTGCAGAGCGGAGTCACGCCTCCCTCCAGCACACCGGGCAGACCTGCTTACTAATCCTGGTCTCTTTCCTGATGAGCCCGTGGCCAGTCCCACAATCCTTCATTCTGAGGATAGACATGAATAAAGATCAGATCTGGAGGACCTTCTTACTATCTGAATGGTAAATACTAAACCAACCTAAACCTACTTTCTGGAAACAGAGATGGCTCCTTATAATTATGCAGGACCATGCTTCCCACACACGGAAACTGTTGTTCCGTGGTTCCAACAACCTCAACCTCTTTGAGGTTCTCAAAGACACCTGTTCT
Source organism: Muntiacus reevesi (assembly GCF_963930625.1). Classification (NCBI taxonomy): domain Eukaryota; kingdom Metazoa; phylum Chordata; class Mammalia; order Artiodactyla; family Cervidae; genus Muntiacus; species Muntiacus reevesi. The sequence continues at coordinate 67,334,186 of NC_089260.1, forward strand.
TGGAACTAGAGATCGGTCAACTTTCTGAGGGCCATATGGCCTGTCACAAGAATTCCATTCTGCTGTTGTAACGCAAAAGCAGCCAAAAGTAACATGTAAACAAATGAGTGAGGCTGTGTTCCAGTAACATTTTATTTATGGACACTGGAATTTGAATGTCATGTATTTTACACATGCCACAAAATATAGTTTTGACTTCTGCCAACCTTTTAAAAATGTAGAAACTATTCTTAGTTCTCAGGCTGTACAGAAATAGGTGGCAGGAGGACTGGCTCCCAGAGGAGTTTGCTGAGGCCTGGTCGGAGGTTGAAAGAAACTTCCACTTGTTCTCTGATGTGGAGACCACAAAATACATTAACTGCAAAGGCCACAGCAGTATTACTGCATCTACTTCAGCCATGACATCATTTTTAATTTATATCCATTCAAGCACTTATACTTGGCACCTCCTTAGATCCAGGTACTGGGAAAAATCCTTGGGACGCTGAAGGGACTTCAGATGAGGCTCTTAAATTCTCACGGGATGAGGAAAGCAGTCCGGTGAGACGGCAGCACTGGTGGATGAGACACTTGTATGAGTCTTAGGGCTGCCATGATGAACTAGCCTCAGCTGCATGGTTTAAAGCAAGGCGTTTCTTCTCTCCCAGTCCTGCAGGTCAAAATTCTGAAGCCAAGGTGTTGGTAGGGTTGGTTTCTTTGGTGAGGCTCTCTGGGAGAAAGCTCCTGCTTCCAGTGCTGCCGGTGACTCTGGACCCTCAGTGTGCAGACACACAGCTTCCTCCACTCACGCCTCCACCTTCACATGGGCTCTGCTATGTCCAGTTCCCCTTCTTTCCTCTTACATTCGGTTTAGGACCCCATGTAATCCAGGATGGTCTTATCTCCGGATCCTTGACTTAATGTCAGCTGCAAATACCCTTTTTTCCAAATGACGGGGCATCTCCAGGTTCCAGGTGGACTTACCTTCGGGGAAGGGGGACTATTTAACCTTACATCTTTCTTTATTGGAAGGTGGCTCGTGTTATCCCCAAGGCTTTGTCAAGGAGGCGACACAAGCTGATCCTCCAAAGACAAGAGCTGCCATTCCTCAGATGAACGTGAGGGAGGAAGGTGATGACAGGCTCAGGGACCAGTGGGACCCGAGTTATGAAATGTCATACCGAGTAGAACAATCTGAGCAGCACGCAGTTGAGCCTGGCTGGTTGCAGGCTGTGGGTGGCAGAGAGGCAGGCCGAGGCCAGAGAGGTGACAGAGCAGAGATTCTACCACAACAGGCTGTGGGCATGGTCATTTGGTACTAGTGAGTCAGAGACATGGATGGAATTCTCTGGGATTTTCTCCCATAGATAACCCTTAATCCAGCATGGGTGGACTAGACAAACTTTAAGCAGCTTCTCCCCATTAGGACACTTTATGGTTAAGATTTATGATCTTAAAGTAATAAGCACACGAAGTTTCCTACCACCAGCGACACTGCAGCCTTCAGTTTCTCCTCAGAAGTCCCTCATATACTCACTCTCCTCCCAGTACTCAGGACTGTTCTTCCCTCCACATACTATTTCAAGTTGCAACCTTTCAGTTCCTGAGAACTGCCCTTTGAGCAAAGGTGTAGTTTCCCTTCTGTTGCTACATCCATGCAAGAGTAAATCAAGGATAAAAGTCAAGTATGACAAGATTACTAGGTCTTATCTTTTCTGGTGGCTCAGTTTCGGTTAAGAATCCGCCTGCAATGCAGGGTTCAATCCCTGGGTCAGGAAGATTCCCTGGAGAAGAAAATAGCTACCCACTCCAGTATTCTTGCCTGGAGAAACCCATGGACAGAGAAGCCTGGTGGGCTACAGTCCAAAGGGTCACAAAGAGTTGGAAAAGAACTTGGTGGCTAAACCACCACCACCACTACTAGTCTTGTTGTACTCAGCAAGATTTTCAAAGCAATTAAAGTAATAAAAAAGACCCAGCTCTCCCCTAAAAGAAGAGGGGAAAATGTACTGTACACATACGTTCCAAAAAATACACATAGGGAAAACTCTAGAGACCCAGAAACAAAATATCAGTAAACCAAACCACACTTAGAAAAATGAAAGCTGATTTTTATTTTATCATCAACAGCCATTCTTTAAACATGAACATGCATACGTAATATTCTACGCACACATCACAGTTTTTTAACGTTAGTTAATAAAGGTTAAACACACAACATACATCCTTACAAAAAAAGTCAAAATGCAAACTTAAAACTTTAAACAAAAGTCTTACTAATTTAAAAAAAGTGTGTGTTGGGTACCATTTGTACAACACAGTTAATTTAAACATTTTTATTTTGGCTGCACATGAAAAAAGCGGCAGTAGAAAATAAAGTCATTGAGGGTTTTTAAATAGCAGAATAGGCAGTTTTGCCATGCAGGAGAAGCAATATTAAATATTAGTTTTCAAAAAAAATCCACATTTAAAAATATTTAGTTCAAGTCACAGAATTTTTCTCAGTAGAGACCCCAATGCGATGCATAATTAGCTGCCTTAGATGGCCTGTTTGAAAGGACAATATCCCTTCAGAGTATAACTTTACTGATTTTGGCACAGAAAAGAAGTCTTAAGATCAAGAACATGATTAAAAAAGAGGGAGAGGAACAGAGGAAAGAAATAAAAAGCAAGAGTAAATGAGATAGTAATTGCAATCACTAAAAACTGTGCATTCTCAGTCACTGCAGAATACTGTCTTCTGTCTACAGCAGGTGCTTTTCCAGAACTGTTATTGCAGCATGGATTTAATCTGCTTGGAGGTAGTCTCATCATTCAAATGTTTTGTTGTGTACCTATGAGGGGAAAAACATCCATTTTAGGGAGTTAAAAAAACAACCACAACCTGCATCAGGTTCTGTAATTACGGTAAGAGCAACAACTGGCCAGGAGATCTTGTCTTACAAAAGAAGGCCTCTTCAGTCCAGCTTTACCCCATTTCAGTCCCTGATGGTTGATGCGCCTCCTACCTTTAAACAGAACATCCAACGGCGGCTTTACTCATTTAGAACTACCTCCCTCATTGAAAAGGTTTGGTTAGACTCTACAGTAAACAATTATCTATAACTTTCCTCTCAAAGGAAAATAGCTGTCCAGTATCAAAGGCTGGCAAATTAAAGCCCATGGATCAAATCCAACCTATCATCTATTTTTGTATGGCCTATGAGCTAAGCATATTTTTACATTTTTAAATGGTTGAGAGAAAAAGTAAAAAAAAAAAATAGTACTTCACGTTAATGTGGACATTCCATCAAATTCAAATTTCAGTGCTTATAACAGTTTACTGAAACAGAGCCATGCTGATTCACTTAAGTATTGTCTATGGTCACCTTCCTGCTACAAGTGAAAGTGAAGTCGCTCAGTCGATCCAACTCTTTGCGACCCCATGGACTGTAGCCCACCGGGCTCCTCCATCCACAGGACTCTCCAGGCAAGAATACTGGAATGGGTTGCCATTTCCTTCTCCAGGGCAGAGTTGAATAGCTTGACAGATGCCACAGGGCCTATATAGCCTAAAATATTTGCTTTTTCTCTGGTCCTTTACAAAAGTAGTTTACAAACTCCTGTTCTCCTTTGTATTTAAGACAGTTCATCCTCACATTTTCATCAAGAAAAGGCTAACGGCATCTAATACAAGTGAAAATAATGCAACGTATATGTGAAGATGAACGGCATTATTTCACTTTACACATAAACACAAAAGTCCTTTTCCAAGAGTATATGACTTTTCTACTGAAGAAAAGCAACTACTAATACTACTTAAGTTTAAGAATAAACTTAATAAATTAATAAAAAAAGGTAATTATCTAGCACTGAACCTGAACTCCCAGCTCTAGTTTTGTTTCTCTTTCTCTTATGATCAAAGAAACTTGGTTCCTTTTCTCCATCTGTAAAATATAGACATGGCTCATTGCTTTCTCCTCATTGCATAGTGTCAGTTGCAGGGAACTATATCATTACTACAGAAAAGTATTCAAAACAAGCAACTATATATATATACACATGCAACTATATTATTTAAAACTTGACTCCGAGGAAAAGGATGGAGTGAGCATCTGTAATAAAAAAGCTATTCACTTAAAAAAGAAAATGAAGCAGCAAAAATGTGTTCTATTTTGTAGAGACAGAAATAACAACACTTGCACAGCACTTTGGGATTCCAAAACGCTTTCTGAACAGTATCTTCTTCACTCTGAGTGAAGCATGTTAAGAGCTAGGTTGGTTTAGTTTAAGCAGTGTTCTCAAAGTACCAACATTATCTACAACACACAGGGTGCTTGTTTATAAAATGAGGTGCCTGCACCACAACCCCTCCCCAGACCTAACGGAGAGACTAGACTCTCTGGAGGTGGTAACCTGGGAATCTGCATTTCCCTTCCATCCAGATGATTCCGGAGCGCAATGACTAATCTCAGAGTAAACCTGCAGCTTGATAATGCAGAATGACTAATCTCAGAGTAAACCTGCAGCTTGATAATGCAGTATCAAGTATATGGGATTTTAAGAATAAAACCCTGAATCTGAAGATAGACTCTAACATTTATTAGTTGTACCATCTTTAAGTCTCTCAAGAGCTTCAGGTATCTACTGTAGGATGGAGATACCCCCACTGGCCCATACCACCAGCTACCTCACTAAGCTGTGGTGAAGAGGCAATACAGCCCCAGACATGAAACTGCATGGTAAATGTACGGTGATATAAAACTGTTACTAATTATAACCACTACTACATCACAACAGGTATGCTGGTTAACCTCACAAAATCTCCCGGGGGGAAATAACAAGCGGACATAGCATATGTGTTTCACTATGAGTGAGAACAGCTCAGGAGTCATCTCTGCAGTGAACTTTTATTTTCTGACTTCTGTGGTATTATTTAGAAAGGAAACCTACAGCTATGCTCTCGCCTCACCTGGCAGAGAGTGAGTCCTCTCCCCCTTTCTCTCAAACACAGCGTGTTTGGGGTGGGCACCAACACCTTTGTACTCACTGACTGCCCTCCTCTGTCCCACACCAAATTACTTCTACACTGTGAAAAACAGAAGTGAACTCTGTGTTTAAATTACTGTTGGAAGCACAGTCTCTTCAGGGTAAGTAAATGTTACACTAAAACTTCCTAGACCTCTGTTATTTCTTACTTCAGGGAAGAAAGAGTTCCTGTCACTTGCTGGCTTTGGAAGAGCCTAACCAATCAGAAAGGAAAGGGCTTGGGAGACAGCTCAGGCTGACTGCGACATGGGGAATCCTCAGAAAGGGATCAAGCAGCAAGAATCACAATACCGTAAATATTGATACAATCAGTGAGAAGTCTCCAGGGTAAAAAACTCAAAGAACTTAAGGTTTCTGATAGGCTTATGGCTGAAAGAGTTTGACATAGGATTTTTTCGGCTGTTACTTTGTGTTCCTCAATCATTCTGGCTCTCACTTAGAATACGCCTCCTTTTTATTTTTTTTAATTGAAGGATAATTGTTTTACTACACTGGGCTGGTTTCCTCCAAACAACGAGCATCAGTTGCTAATGATACATACATATATATCTCTCTCTCCCTCCCTTTTGAGCCTTCTTCAAACCCCCACCCCAGAATAGACCATCTTTATGTAGACAGTCACTGCTTATAGAATACTTTTCATCATCTTAATAAACTAATTTCACGGTTCCACGCAGCTGAAATGACACAGCCTAGATTCTGCTTAATGATGCACCAGATGTGACTAAGTGTCCAAAAAGAATACACTATCTGTTTTGCTCATGAAACATGTGAAGAAGGTAATACTATATTGGAAATCAGTTTATTCTCTGAATTACAATGCACTGCAATGGCCTATGACTTCAAAAAGTCACTGAATAAATATCTGCGTTCACCCAGTTTTTGTGTTCAAACACAAAACAATCAAGTAACAAGCAAATCATCTTTTACATTAGGGAAATGATAACTACCAATTAAATCTCTGTAGTCAAGACTCTATAATGGGTTGAGATTTTCACTTAAAAATGTCCAGGATTTGAAGGAGCTTTAGTAACTAAATCAAGTAAGTCTAAACTGAGAAGACAGACATCAACTAATGACTGCTTTATTTTCATTATAAAAAATGCACAAAAGTAATAAAGATCTGTAGTATAAACACAGAAATATAATTACACTATACTAAGGGAAAAGTTCAGCTATAAAAGTTTGTATAATATTATTTTGTAAAAGATAACTTTTATATAAAGCTATGACTATATACAAGTATTTTAAGAAGAAACTGGAAGGATATGCATCAAAATGTTTAAAAAAAAAAAAAACTGGAAGGGTATATACCAAAATGTTAATAGTGGTTTATTTCAAAATAGTGACGGTTCCATATTTTCTTCTTAAAATTTTCCTGTTTTCTGAGTTTTATACAATTGCTTTTATTAAAACAACAAATAAGCAGTCCTTCCTTTGAGGTGAGCAGAAAAGTGAAAGTCACACTCCACGGCAAAGAAATGAAACTGCTATTTTCAGTGGGACACATACACACACACATTCTTCATTATAAAAAATACTGTGACCAATATTTGAAAGCAAGACTACCAATAAGCAACATGAGATCTTCACATTTCTAACATTTATGTGTTATTCACACACTGAAACATCTTAACATGTTCATCCTATCCACATGTATCTGTGCGTGTACTCACCTGAGAGCATTGAGAAGACCTTCTACACTGTTCGGAGGTTGGTCCTTAAGAACCTTGATACAGCCTTTCATCTAAGTAGAAAACAAAACAGAAAACATGAAACACTGGTTTTTCATCTAACATTCATTATCAAAACAGTTAATACTGTTAATATTTCTCAAAACATTCATTCTCAAAACAATTAATAACAGTTAAACCAGTTCCATAACTATGGCACTCATGAGAAATTACACACTAGAAATGTCAAAACAATTATTCTCAGAATAGGGGGGGAAAATCTACCCAAGTGTTATTTTCAATTTGTCAATCAGGCAAAACTTTCTGGAAACCAAATCAGACGAACAGAAGTGCCAATCACACTAACGAGAAAACAAAGGGTTTACTAATGCAGGACTTTCTGGAAAAGCTGCTGAGCAGCCTTTTAAAGGACAGAATGGACACACTGGTAAGAAAAAGAAGCACCTTCCAGGTAGATGAACCCAATAAAAAAAGTAAGGAAGCTCATCACATGCAGAGGGCTAAGGTGAATCGCACAGGGCAGTTCACAGAAGGCCTCAAAAGCCAGGAGGACTCATGGGAAACTGATGGGGATGGCAGCAGAGACTCGTCACAGGCTTCACAGAAAGGGAACAACTTGATGAAAATGATCCGCAAGGAAGATGAGCCTGATTACTGTGAGAAAGCAGAGCATGGCAGAAACACCACAGGCTTTGGAAGCCATGGAGACGAGGGTTCAAAATCCAGGTACCGTTCACTAGCAGTTACATTAAGAAATCTCCCTAAGCTTTATTTCTCTATTAATACAGGGGAAATAACACCTAAATCCTAAGAGTATTTTCAAAGTTAAATGAGAGAACAAATGTTAAAATTCCTGGGACACAGTAATGGTTCAAAAAATGTTGATTTATTTCTCTTTACATAGGATAGATGAAGATAAGAAGACTGACTAATCATCAGTCCTCTATACATGAAATGCCAAGAGTCTGTCAAAGGGTAACTGGAAGACAATTCTCAGTAAATACTGGTTAAAATTCTCATGAACCAGATATGAGAGTGAGGCGAGAAATTACAAAGTAGAAAAACTCAGGCTACAACCACAAATTATGATGACTGGGAGGAGAAGGGACAGTATATAGTCTTCAGCTTTCTTCACTGGGGCACCTCTACTGGCTTTTAATACATACTTGAAAGTAAAGCTTTTGTTTAAAAATGGTCTTCGGTCAAAGGAATGAAAGGACACAATAGAAGGATTTTTTTATGTTTCATTATTTATTTACATATACTGCCAAATATGTGGAAGTACCACTCTATGAATGAGGCTTCCCCACAAGGAGATGCTCTAAAACTGCAGTTACCTTCACTCATTCTATTCCACCTGTATCTGGGCTATAAGAAATAACATGAGAGAAGAGAAAACCAAAACCTACCATTATCACAAACTATAAAACTAAATTCTGAGACAGAGTGTAGCCAGCCAGCTCCTTAAATAAAAGTCTATGGTTTCCACTTATGTTTGAAATTACTGGGAATTACATAAAAAACAAATACAACTTACATCAATTTTTGAAGTTTTGGCAAATGCTCCCACTGGATGCACGTGGTCATAGAGTATTATGACGCCCACCATTACCCTCAAGCAGAATGACACTGTCTCTTCATTTGTAAATCTGCTTCTGTATTCCCTGGAGGGTAGGAAACATAAAAGTGGATGAGGCCCATCACATACTCATGAGCTGGCTGATGCTCAAAGTTCTATCCTGCTGATATATAAAAGGGATGCTAAGACTATACCCTCACCTTCTCTGCAACGAGATTTCCAGAGAAATGAGGGGGCGGAACAGTTATCACTTCTACATTCTGGTCTCTATATGCATGTTGGTATCTCACCCCTTCTGCTCAGTGGAGATCAGACAATTTTAGAGAGATTAAAAGTAGCCCCAAAGTAAAAGTTTGGGGAGGGTTGCTTTGAAAGGCTGTCATCATCAATTTGATGAGAAAAGCCACTAGCTTAATAGAGAAAGTATTGGCATTTATAGATGCTAACTTGATCTAAACATTACTGTATTGCAGGATTTTAATATTCTAAAATTCAATCATAGTTTTCTCTCAAATGGGAAAAAGGAAACAGCACTTTTAGCCTACAAGGAAGGCAATGGCATAGCAGAAAGAGTCCAGACCACAATGGAGACACCCAAGCAGGTGTGTGAGGTCAGTCACCGTGCACAAGTCCCTTCACTCCTCAGGACCCTGTTCCCCTAGATGAGAATGACGACGCTATGATGATAAGCAGTTGCTCTCTTACTTCAAAAGGTTTCCCAATAAGATGAGCATACAATATCGTTTTGGGGGAAAAAAGCTCCACAAAACTAAAGTTATATAATAAAATCATACTATTCAGGAATATAGGAAAAATTCTTTCTGCCTGCTGACAAGAAAATCCAGACAGAAAACATTGTGGTATATGTTACAAATGGTTTGACAGAGAGGAGAAACCCAGAAAGAATTTAGGGTAGTGTCAGGGAGAAAAAAGAAGACCGAGAACTAATAACTAATGTTGAGAGGAAGCGATAGCGTTTAAGAACATTTCTAGCCCTCTAGCAAAAAGGCAAAGTGCTCTTTGAAAAGGAAAGAGAATATCTAAGAGGCATAACCAGACGAGCTTTAAAGTTCTTCCCCTATCCCCTCAAAAGCACACAGAAACCCTATTCTGAAGCATCTGATGGTCTGCTGAACCTGAAAACCAAATGTACTTTATACATTTAACCAGAACCTACATTAAGCTGTGTAATTATTTTAATTTTACTATATACTTGGGATATATTTAATTCCACCTCCCAAATATGACATATTCATAACTTTGTCAATCATTTCAACAGGACTGATTCAAGTGAAAAACATCAGCAAATACTCACGGTGTTTCAAGCATGACTCTGCACACGCTAGCCATGGTGCTTAGACAATCTGTGGTATTTTCTATTGGTAAATTTTTATTCTGTAAAAGTGTACAGAGAACAAAAGAGTGATGAAGAGCTATTACTTAAGAAAAATTTAAAACCTAGCATAACATGAAAAATTATCAACTTTAAAATCTGATTCCTCCTCTAAATTTTGTTTTAAAAAATGCACTAGAAAAAGAAATGCACTAGATTCCAGGTACTATTCTAAGCTCTGAGGACACAGCTAGGAGCAAGACAGCTGAGATCCTCCCATCTCTCAAGAAGTCCTTACATTTGAGAGCTGGGCGAGAATAATCACAACATGCAGACGAGGCCCCAAGAGACACACGACACGTGGATTTGATCCTAAGGGTCCTGGGAAGTTGCTTGGAGACCTTTCCCCCCATCAAAACTTATTTATTTTTAATTGAAGGAAAACTGCTTCACAATATTTTTGGCCTCTGCCATATATTAACGTGAGTCAGCCATAGGTATACATGCCACCCCCTCCCTCTTTAACTTCCCAAACTGGAAACCTTTATGCCAAGAACGAAGGGAATGTGGTCTGGGTCTTAAGACTACTTGGCTACACTCAGGAGACAGGCCCACAGGGGGTCAGAGCATGAAAGCAGAAATCCAGGCAAGAAGAGGTGGGGTGCTCCAGAGAGGCAGCTTGAGGTAGTAAAGGGTCAAGTTCTCAGACTCAGGGTCCACTTTAATAAGGAGAACCAATAACACTGCCTTGTCTGAGGGAGTGGATGTAGGGATGAGATAAAGAAAGGAACTAGGGATGAAACCCCTTAAGTTATCTGCTTGTACAGTGTCAAGACCTCACTGTGATCAGCAGACCATGGGGGTGTCGACTACCCATCCTAAGCGGGTAGGCGATAGGAGGCAGGCGTGTACACGTGGGTCTCAGGGGACAGGACCAGATGCAGTGCACAAGGTACATCTATCAACTTAGAGGATCTGTGGCGGACTCACTGAGCCCATCCTATCTAGACACAGGCTGAAGAGGAATGACACAAAGAATAACTTCCTAGGAAATGCCTACCTCTGATACAAACTTCGTTGTAGCATCACTTAAGGTTTTCAGCATTGGGGTTGCCTCAGCATAAAACAAAGACATTCGATTTGCCAATTCATTATTTACTTCATTTTCTCCTTCTGCCTGTGAGGAAAATAAGGGCACTTAATATCAGCTCCTAAGTTATTAAAATAATATTATAAAAGGATCTAGGCAAGGTGCCTATCTAATGCTTCCTAATCTATTAATAATAAATATGCTTACATTTTAGAGCCTCAAATGTACACAACACTTACATTACCTTTAACAAGAACAAGATTAAAATATAAAGAAATTTTTTTTAAGTTTAACTTTTTAAAAAATATTTTAAATGATATTAAACCATGAAATGAAACTTGAATGGGCTTCCTGCTGTATACGAGACCATCTAAATGCCACAGAGGACAGAAAGATGACTATGACATCACATGCTATTAGGAGCAAGCAAGTATTCACATAGCTTATCTTAGTAACATGCTAAGAGATGAGGAATGAAGTGGGGGATGAGGGGAGGACCAAGACTGGAAGGAACTAAACAGATGCATGGAAGGGCTAGGCTTTGGCAGATGTTGATGAGCAGGTACACGGGACATTTCAACCAGTCAGGGGGCAGAACATGCTTTCAAATGACTTGGCAGAGTGTAAATTCAAATAGGTCAGTTGTAGTAAGGGACAGCAACTAGTGAAAGAAAGCTGGAAGGGAAAGCTGGGGTCAGACTAAATCTTAGCTTCAGGTCATATTTTTCTTCTGTAGGTAATGGGAAGCCACTTAGCATTAGAAGAAAGGAGTAACAATTTAGCCAATCTTCAAAATAAAGTTAACTACTGACGGCAGACTGTACCAAAAAGAAAAAGACAGTATCCCAGAAGATAAGTTCTGCAGCTACAGAACAGTTGCCAGAAACAGTAGGAATTAGGCTCTTAACTTGGACAGAAGTACTAAGAGATGGGAAGGGGAGCAGTGAAGAAATCTGAGAAAAATGGCACTTGACAGCAACTGAACTGACCTATAACTAATTACTGAGAGCAAAGGGCACTACAAAGATGATCTCAGTGCCTCTGGTCTTGAATGATGGCAGGATGGCTACAACAGAAAACTGGGTCATTTTACTTTACATAGTGAGTATGAAAAAAACAGAAAAGTTCAGCCTTACAGAATAAACTGGCTTATGCAAAACCAAACTAATACATCTAACAGACGCTTCATTAAAAGAAATCTTTCTGATCCAGGCCTGTCCTAAGAGCGATGACTTCATAAAATACTTACTCAATGGCCTCCTTTGGTTTTGTTTTTTAACTGGAGGACAACTGCTCTACAGTATTGTGTTGGTCTCTGATGATCCATTGACTTATTTTTACCTTTTATGCCACTTGACACTCCTTACAAACTTACACAGTATTTTTTCACTAAACTATCTACTTGAGGCCAGGGATGATCCTAGAAATTTTCTGTTTTTCATACAGATTAGCACACTATAGGTCCTAAAAATATCTAGAGAAAAAGATAGTATTTTTCTCACACTTCAGGTAGCATTTGATGTCTAGGAGAAAAGAGTATTAAACAGCTTAAAATGAGACGTCAAGAGGCTAACAAGCCAGAAGAGATGCTACGCTAGCCGAGCAACAGGCTCAGAGCCATGTTCTCACACGGCGGTGTCAGACACAGATGTGCTTGAGGTCCAGAGCCCGCTCCCCTTCCTGCCAGGGTTAGTGCTGTTCCTAGCCCGGGTCAGCCTCTCCCCAAGAGTCTTCCAATCTAGAGAACATGGGGACAAATAACTCATAACCACTAATTCACAAAACTTTTCTGCAGTTAAAATGAGGGAAAAAAAAAAAAAAATGAGAAAACAAGGAGAAATTCTGTATCAATGTTATACAGACAAAAAGCAGTTTTACTGAAGTAGCTGTGGAACAAAGAACCAAGTGGTAAATCCCATATGGTTTGTTACATTTTGCTCTTTCTTCCCACAGCTGTGGATGACCATAATTATTAACTTTACTACTATCTTTAGCTTTATCTGAATTAATGAGTTAATAAATGAATGAGTAAAAGATTAAACTGAACAAATCGAGATATGAATTATTATTATCACACCATAATTCGAACTTTAACTTACTGGAACATTATTAATCCTCATGCGACTCAATGTTCTTCTGTAATAGCTGAAGTCATTCTGTATGGCAGGATTTGTCATCTAAAGAAAACATTTATGAAATAAAAAGTTATCTATTAAAGGGTAGTATAAAAATTAAATGAAGTATCTACTAGAGTTGTAATTAGTTAATTTACATTCTCGAATTTGTAATACCACTTTAAGAACTAAAACCATTATCATCCAAGATGACAATCTGCACTTAAATTATGTAACACTGTGCTTACTACGCTGATTTGCTAACTGTCTCATGATGGACACAGAAGACTGTGCACACTGGTTTTCAGTCACAGTCAGTACACTGTCCTTCTTTCTTCTCATTAATTTCAGGTAACATATGAAAAGGCTGCTCACCAAAAATGGTATTACCAAACAGACAAAAACAAAAAGGAATGTGTAGCCACTTACTGTGGATTATTACAATTAATATACAGGGCAGTCGTCAAACAGACTAAAATTTTATAAACAAATCATTTGTGTTCAAAGTATGAATAAAGGAGAATAGCTGTCTATGATATAATGTTTATAAAATGCTGGAATTAGGAATCCAGCTCTTCCATTTTCTAAACAAGGTATGTGAGGTGCTGGAAAGTCAGAGGACCCGCCTCATCATTAGTTACTATGATAGAGCCTAAAGTGGAATTAAGGTCTCCTGATATGGAATTTAATGCTTCTTTCTTTAAATGCACTCCTTCTAGCAAAAAAGATGTTTATAAGTAGATGGGGGAAGGGGAGGGTGTGAGAAAGAAGACAGAAGAAGGGAAGAAGGTAAAGAAGGAGAGGGGTAGGAGAGAGAAAGAAAAATCAACATTTTTATATATTAATAGAAGAATGCTGGGAAAAACAACTGGGGATGAGCGGAAAAGAAAAAATATTAGAAGATGTCAATATTGTTGTTTCAGAGATGCTTTTTAAAATGAAGTTAAATGAAAACTGAATACTGAGCAATTTGCTGTTTGCTATGCTACACCAAAAAGTCTGCCTAATTTTTAAATCCAGCTTTCCATTTTTGCTGAGGAAGAGCAGATATCATTCCACCACATTTTAATAAGGGCTCCAGGCATTTCCTCCTAGTACTCACTGAAAGACGCATGATTTTCATAACAAGGAGGACCAGCAGGACAATCCTACCTTGAGTTCATCAAACCGGAGTGTAAAATGAAGAATTTCTGCGAACTGTTTAGCAAGAGCCTGCTCTCGCTCTAGATGCTGGGTGGGAGAATATGGGGTACTTGTCAAGGCTCCCAGAAGACCTCTTAACGCTGCTTCTAAAGAACAAAACATTAAGATGTTGTTTGTATCTATTTATTAAAAAGTCAGCATTTTAAATGTTTTGATTTCAATTTCCATAAAAATAAGTTTTCTTTAAAAGCTAGATTATCTAAACATACACTCAAACTGAGTACTGTTTACTAGAATAGAAACCCTGAAGTGACTAACTCGATTTCTGTAAACTCAAATTCATGAAGAATCTGAATCTGAATGAAATATCAGGATCAAAGGACAAATCTTACAACATTATTTTCACATTCTACACAGTGTTGATTTTTATGAAATGGTAACTGTGACTATGTCTTTTTTGGTGAAACTATGATCAGTCATATCTATATGTGGGTATGAACGAATTACCAACTTCACATACTTTGTGCTGTTTATTTATAAACACAAACTACGTTCTTTCAGCTATGAAAAGAAACCAAATATGTGGTTTAATAATTAGCTTCCTAAGTGTTGTACAGCTTGCTATCTCAGGGCCATAATATAAATATTCTAAATCATTACACAAATAAAATTGTCCCTTGAAACAACTGCTACTTTTGGAATGCCAGACTAATATTGTGTTTAAAAATGGAAATACTAAAAAAAAAAAAAAAAATACAGAAATACTGATTTCACTTCAAAGAAATTCCAGAAATCAAACTAACACTCTTACACACTACACAATCATACAAGAAGCCTAGATTCTATTCAGAGAAAACAAAGTTTATAAAGTTAGATGGTGGTCTGCCATTTATGAAAATATGCTAGATTAATAAAGATATTTATTAAGGAAAACAAATTTATGTCATATCATCAGCTTTTAAAAAACTGAAAAAATTAGCAACTTTTACCATTTATTTATGAGACTGGATTATGAACTAACACCCACACCTGTGCACTTAACCTAGTCTGTCATTTAACTTTCACTGTCAACTATGACATAGGCATTACAGATGGATAAACTGAGTTTCAAAGAGGTCAGACCCCCAAGGGTATATTTCATAAATGCCAAGTGCTTCTGACTTCACAGCCCCATTATTTCCACCATAATAAGCTGTTTCTCATATAAAATGACATTCTAACTAGCCTTCCATAACCTTATAAAAGATTAAATTATTGATTAGTACCAAGAGTAAGTACTCTTTATACGTCTACTATGTGCCAGGTACTGAGCTAGATACTATCTGTAATCCACACAGTAAGTTCAAATGACAGTTATCATCCTTTTTTAATAGTAAGTTAAAAAATGTATTGATGGTCTCATACGTGTCAGGCAGTGGGTAAACAGATGAAGACGGACACACCCTATGCTCGCTCAGAGACTAATCACACAGAGAGAAGACAGACAACTTACTACAGCTGGGATGTGTACTTAGAAGGGTATGGTACCATGGAAAGGTATAAAAATGGAGCTTCACCCAGTTGCAGACTCAGGGAAAGACCTGCCTGAATACATGACACCTGGCCCGAGATTGGACTGTGTGCTAAGAATGAGCAAGAGTCTGCAAATAGACAGGGCGGGGAGCCCAATCCTAAACTGAGAGGAGCAAGACCGAGGAGACAAACTGCAAGACAGCAACGCAGGTGGAACAGAGGCAAGAAGGAGAGGAGCCTGAGACTGAAACCACACGCCCATCATCTGTGTGCCACAGGAAGCAGCTGGCCTTGTCACCTGAGTGTCCCTGCAGAGACTAAGCAGGGTGGTGACACCGTCAGATTAGCATTTAAACTCCACTTTGGACTTCCCTAGTGGCCCAGGGGTTAAGAACCTGCCTGCCAATGCAAGGGACTCCGGTTCAATCCCTGGTCCAGGAAGATTCCACATGCCGGAGGCAACGAAGCCTGCAAGCCACAGGCTTTGAGCCTGGGCACACACGGCCTGTGCTCCACAAGAGAAGCCACTGCAATGAGAAGCCCCCGGCACCGCAACCAGAGAAAGCTCTCAAGCAGGACCAAAGGCCCAGCCAAAAATTAACAAATGATAAAAAATTAAACTCCACTTCATCTGCAGCATGGAGAACGGACTGTGAGAGTATGGATGGCTTATCGAGTGGAGAAATAATGACAGATCAGGCCACAAAGTAGATCCAGAAGGGGGAACAAGGCATGACTAGGAAGAGGAGGCTCCTTCAGAGACCAGAGCCATGTATTCTCTAACCCACTGCCAGCCATCGACTATCAAAGATCAGTCTGAATCCTCAGGAGAGAACCCAAAGGATATGGACTGCAGGGGACTTGAAATACCCGAGAGAGATGACCACCATTACTGTGGGCACTTCAGAACCTTGTGAATAGGTTTTGGTGAATTAAGCCCACTGAAGAGGAGTCACTATGTTGGACAGACTCACTCACTACTGCGATCCCTGGAGGTGGCCGCTCTAAGCCCCTGGGACAGGACAAAGACTAAGGAGACACAAAGCAGCTTGTGTACTGTCTGGACACACAACGTTCCCTGAGACAGCTGCCTCAACTGGGAAGGCCTCTGACCGAAACAAGCAAGTACAGGATGTTTCTTAGGTCAGCAAGGTTAAACCATGTTGGCAAAGCTCAGTATCTTCTGAATTAGTCATGTGGTCCCTCTCCTGGAGTCGACCCCATGGCTGATCCGTAGTGCTCGAGCCAAGCGACCTCCTCTGAAATTCTGAAGGACCACGAGCATCGTCACGGTTTGTGTGGTGCTCCATGTTCTGTGTGCGGTGTTCATCCTCATCTCTGGCCCAAAGAGATGCAATGCTCAAACTACCGCACAATTGCACTCATCTCACATGCTAGTAAAGTAATGTTCAAAATTCTCCAAGCCAGGCTTTAGCAATACGTGAACCGTGAACTTCCAGATGTTCAAGCTGGTTTTAGAAAAGGCAGAGGAACCAGAGATCAAATTGCCAACATCCGCTGGATCATAGAAAAAGCAAGAGAGTTTCAGAAGAACATCTTCTTCTGCTTTATTGACTATGCCAAAGCCTTTGACTGTGTGGATCACAATAAACTGTGGAAAATTCTGAAAGAGATGGGAATACCAGACCACCTGACCTGCCTCTTGAGAAACCTGTATGCAGGTCAGGAAGAAACAGTTAAACTGGACATGGAACAACAGACTGGTTCCAAATAGGAAAAGGACTACATCAAGACTGTATATTGTCACCCTGCTTATTTAACTTATACACAGAGTACATCATGAGAAACGCTGGGCTGGAGGAAGCACAAGTTAGAATCAAGACTGCCTGGAGAAATATCAATAACCTCAGATATGCAGATGACACCACCCTTATGGCAGAAAGTGGAGAGGAACTAAAAAGCCTCTTGATGAAAGTGAAAAAGGAGAGTGAAAAAGCTGGCTTAAAGCTCAACATTCAGAAAACTAAGATCGTGACATCTGGTCCCATCACTTCATGGCAAATAGATGGGGAAACAGTGTCAGACTTTATTTTTCTGGGCTCCAAAATCACCACAGATGGTGACTGCAGTCATGAAATTAAAAGACGCTTACTCCTTGGAAGGAAAGTTATGACCAACCTAGACAGCATATTAAAAAGCAGAGACATTACTTTGCCAACAAAGGTCCGTCTAGTCAAGATTATGGTTTTCCCAGTGGTCGTGTATGGATGTGAGAGTTGGACTATAAAGAAAGCTGAGTGCAGAAGAATTGATGCTTTTGGTGGTGTTGGAGAAGACTCTTGAGAGACCCTTGGACTGCAAGGAGATCCAATTAGTCCATCCTAAAGGAGATCAGTCCTGGGTGTTCATTGGAAGGACTGATGCTGAAACTCCAATACTTTGGCCACCTCATGCAAAGAGTTGACTCATTGGAAAAGACACTGATGCTGGGAGGGATTGGGTGCAGGAGGAGAAGGGGACAACAGAGGATAAGATGGCTAGATGGCATCACCCACTTGATGGACATAAGTTTGAGTAAACTCCGGGAGTTGGTGATGGACAGGGAGGCCTGGCGTGCTGCAATTCATGGGGTCGCAAAGAGTCGGACATGACTGAGCAACTGAACTGAACTGGCTCAACAGTGAGAAGGAAAAGAGACAACAGAGGTTAAGTGCACTTAAAGCAGAGGGCTCAACTCACTGGAGGTCCAAGGAGGACACTGAGGCTCACAGAATTTAAATGATGAAGCCAAGAGCACACAGCTAATAACCTCCAACACCAGAATTCAAACACAGGCTATTAGGCCTTGAAAGCCTAAAATCTATTATTATTGCGTCCCCTAAATATTTGATATATCAGATGCATGTATTCATTAATCCATCACTCGCTCACTCATTCAACACTGAGTTCCTATCACACGCAAGCAAGGCTATGCATCCTGTCAGCAAGGAAACTGGAAACATGAACCACGTTACCAGCCAGGAGACAAGGAGTAAACCACCAGCTCTTAGATGTGTACTTTGTTCACACCATTACAGAAGTCCTAGCCTATACAACGAAGGCTCAAGGCTTCCACATGACAGAAGTAAAACCTGAGAGCTTTCTGCTACTACCTGTGTTACTACAACCTTTGATGAGACGGAACACAGCACTTGTGCCAAAACACACACCACCCACCTGATGTAATTCCAGTAGTTAAAATATGAACATGTAAGCCTGCTCAGTTTGACCTATTTTATAATTATTCTTTTTTTTTTAATTGGCAAATGCTGAGAGACCAATATGAATGTGAGAAGGATCTATGCAGCATCGAAAGCATTTTAACTTCAAAAGCAGCTGGGAACTAGCAACACAGAAAAAACTCTTATTTAAAGTAGTAGTGATACTACTACTAAGTAGAACTACTTATTTAAAGTAGTAGTGAAGATAACCAAGAGGAAAACACTTAGGCACCCTGAGGTTACAAAGCTATGGATTACATAAGATACTTGACTGAAAGAACTGACTGCTATGCTTGAGGAAAATAATTTATAATTCTTACTTCTAGTAATAAAAGGACAATTTAAACAAAACGCTTCTATCTCAACTATTATTTGTTTTTGCATTTGACAGCGTGTTGCATCTAAGGAAAAATAGCGATTCTTGTACTTTTTAAAAAATACGAACATTAAAAAAAAACAAAAAAACAGAATTTCAACTTTGAAGCAGAGGCTGACACAAATGGCCAAGTAGTTTACTTAAAGACATAAGGAGAGCAAGATATAAAAAATCAGGATGCAGTAGGGACCCACTGTAACTAGAAAGCACACTCCTTAACTAATGGACACAGTTGGTTTGCCACTTAGCTTCGCCAACTGAGAGGAAAGATCAATTGATTAACTGCTGCCTAAGCTACTGATTTTTCCAAAGCAACCAAAGACTTAAGACACATACACACAAAACACAACAATTACCAATTTTAAAATGTGGCAACTAATTAGGAATTTTTTAAAAACCACGTGAGCAAAACAAATTATATCTCAGGTCTAAATTTAGCTTATAAGCCCCCAAGTGGTATCACCAACTCAATGGAGGTGATTCTGAGCAAACTCCAGGATATGGTGATGTACAGGGAAGCCTGGCGTGCTGTAGTCCATGAGGTCACAAAGGACACGACTGAGCAACTGAACATCCGGCTTCTATCTTACAGTACTAGTTTTCTTATTAAATTGTATGTACTCATTTAGGATATATAGCATATTTATATGATTCAAAAATTAAACTATATAAACACATGTCAAAAACTTAAATTTGAAATGTTTCAAACTCATGACACAATCTATACCAGTTCCCACCCCATGCTCCCAACTTCACAAAGTAAAAGCTCTTCTAATGTACACAAGCAGCTAAATGGCTAAATCTTACCTGGTGTCTCTTCCTTTTTCAAGAAAAAGAACTCCAATTCTACTTATCCACTGTATTAAAGGCACAATTCTGATCTTAAAATATATTTTCCCATACAAGGGAAAAACCATACGGTTCTGAATTCTTTTTACTTAATAACTCCCTTGGTAATTTCACATATACCATTAGCTTCCTTGTTCTCATCGTGTACAGTTTTAGGTACGTGGATTTGATTGATCTTAGGAACACAAAAATCTAAATCACCAAGGAGACTGAGGATTAGTTCCCACACATGGGAAAGGATTTGCTCCAGCGCTGGAAAGGAATTCTACCAGCAGTTCTCACAATAGGACACTTTAGGCTGCATAAAATCAGAAATCTTCTTATAGAAGTTTCAATTTGTCGAGAAAAATGGTCTCAATAACTTAAAAGACCTAGCTGAACAGGAAGACAGCAACATTAAGCTATAATCTTATAGTCTACAAGCTGCTTTACCTATGAGACGTATATATTTAGCAGTGTGAACATGAAATCTTGTAAATAGCTTCCAGTATCAATAACTTCCATTTTCACTGAGGAAGTCATAATGATAAAACTTTCCACTTACCTAACCTCTGAGAAAATTCATAAAATTTCTTTAATTTGCCTACTAGTGGAACAACTGCACCCCATGCCTTCTCTTGTAACTTCTCGTCTGCTGGATGCTGGATTGCCTTCAAAATCCAAAGAATAAAAATAATCAAGATTTATTAAAAAATCATAACAGTATTATTTTTACATTAAAATACAGGTTTTGGCAAACACAGGGAATTCTGGTATAGTCTATGAAACTCAGTATAATGGATCCAGGAGAGCTGAAACTGGCCTTCTCAACTCCAGGGGTACTTTAAACCTAGTATAATAGTTTTCATCATCCTTGCAATGGATATGGATAGAAGAAAATAAAAAATGACACAATATATGTTTGTCAGGTATATTATGCCTTGATATCTGTGAGAATCTAAAATTTAGATTCTTAAATTTAGAACCAAATAAAGATACCATTTTATATTGTTTCCCACATCACAGACAAGCTTTCTTAGAAATTCTTTAAGAACTGTTTTAGTGGAATAAAAGGAACAAAAAAGGCAGGTGATAAATAAGACCCATTCTGGGGAAAAGGCTAAAAAATGCTCAATAATTCAAATTCCAAGGCCCAACCTAGCTTTAAAAAAGCTATCAAATACCGAAGAACCTAAACCAACCTGAAAATGTGATTTAGAAATTGTCACTTTTCCCTTCCCTATAACTAAAACCCTATTCTGGAATCTAAATTTTTTTAGGTTTTCTTAAAGAAGGTGAAAAAGTTTCTGATGTTAAAGGGGAGAAAATAAAACATAATCTGGAGACTCTATTGTAAATATGAATATGCTCTTTCTCTGCCCAGTCTTCCAAGTCATCAGGCAATCATTTGTAAGCACAGAGGGCTATTCCCAAAGAAATGTATATTACTGATTTCATCTTCCTTTCACTTACAGGTGCTTTTCTTCACTTTTTGTCCATAAAAGTCTGGTCTGCTTTTTCTAACATCTTCACATGAGCTAAACATTCCCTCTGAAAGGTGAAGCACCTGTTCACAACATCATCAGAAGATAATGGCACATTCAGATTTCCCCAAGACACTAGTACTCTGACTCCATCCATACAAAACCAGAAGGAAACAAATAAAACTGAAACTAGATAGATTTAGAAGATGCTTCAGGGCTTCCCTGGTGGCTCAGAGGTTAAAGCGTCTGCCTGCAATGCAGGAGGACTTGGATTAGATCCCTGGGCGGGGAAGATCCCCTGGAAAAGGAAACGGCAACCCACTCCAGTATTCTTGCCTGGAGAATCCCATGGACAAAGGAGCCTGGTGGGCTACAGTCCATGGGGTTGCAAAGAATCGGACATGACTGAGCGACTTCACTTTCACTTTCAGATAAATTAGCAACAAGCTAAATAAGTGGGCTATATACATTGTTTAAGCAAACTGCTTTATAAGCTTTTTTACAGAAACAAATAGGAGTCTGAAATGAATCTCACTTATATGACTATTTAGAAATAATGTTATGTTAAAGAAAACTGAACTTTACAACATGTAACAATCCTTATTTCACATTATGTTAATATGACTATTTCAAAGGGACTGTGGTATTATTCTGATATGCACAAAACAATCCTTTTAGTCTTTAAGCCAAATCTCAATGGTTTTATATCTAGTAGTAAAAATTTGTTCATTTTATTATTTGGGAAATAAGCAAACAGATAAAAATTTTAAATGAATTTTCTTCTCTTCAGAAGCCTATCCAATCTCTCTTGCAAGAATTTAAACACAATTTTCTAAATACCAACTCATTCTCATAATATTAAAATGCTCCAGCAAATGTCACCCACTGTTAAGAGTGAACAGAGTTAACTATTTCCCTGGATTTAGAACCGAAGACACTGGTTGCTCTTCTACGACAACTGTTTATGGTTCTCCTTATACTTGTGACTCTCCTCTCAGATCAGTTCCACTGCTGTCAGAGAACACTTTTGACACAGCACCAATATCATAGTCCAATGTGAAAAAGGGCACTCAGTGAGATGTCAAGCCTTTAAAAAAAAAAAAAAAAGCGATGGCCTCCATTAAAAAAAATAACATGCAAAGTGCTATGGCAAAAAAGTACAGGGAAATAGATTATTGGGATTTGAAGGAAGGCTAGGAACTGAGCAGGAAAAGAAAAAAAGAAGTGCCATGTTCCAGACAAAAACAAAGGCAAGGAACTGTACATGTGCAAGACGTTCAGAAACGAGCAGTCCAGTGTAGGAGAGGTAAGAAGCACAGAAGCAGGGGAGGCTGTCATGGAGCAGGCATTGTAACTTATTTTCAAAAATGTTAAAATGTTTGATATACCAAAACATTAGCAGAAAGTTCTTATTTCCCTCTCTAGTGGTTTATTCCAGAGAATAAGCTTTGTTTATTTAATAGCTTCTTTTTTCAAAAAATTATCTTATTTATTTATTTGACTGTGTTGGGTGTTAGTTGCAGCACACGGGATCTTTGCTCTTAGCTGTGGCATGTGGGATCCAGTTCCCTGACCAGGGATCATACTCAGGCTCCCTGCACTGGAAGCACAGAGTCTTAGCCACTGGACCGCCAGGAAGTCACTAGATTCTATCTTAAATCAAATTTTATTCTCCTTTAGAGTCGTGTTTAATAAAGTGCTATTTAAACAAATATATATATAATTCACATCATTAGCATGGTAATAACAGTAAATTCTCAGTCTATCTTCTCTGTGTCAGCTTCTACGTGTCTCTTCTGATAGATTATCTAACTCTATCCTCAAAACAACTCTATGAATTGCTTCCAAATTTTTGCTATATGAATAAGGCAGCCATAAAGATTTTTACATTCACCTCCCCCTTGAATGATAGCCTTCTGGAGAGTGTTTTCTAAAATTAAGTATCTGACAGAAGAGTACATATAATTTTATAGATCTGATTTTACACCTTGTCAAACTGACCTCCAAAAAGACGATGATTCTATAATGCCACTTGCATTGATTAAGACCATTTCTTTAAAAAAAAAACAAAAACCTGTTTCTTCATAAACCAACCTCCATTAAACTTTAACCACTTTGTTATTCTATCAAGTGCCTTCTCATAAGGTAGAATGGTTGTTCTACTAAGTCAATTAAGTCTTCACACTGACCTATGACAGTATTAGTAGTCACATTTGTTCTTTTTACATTTGATTTATACTCAGCTTTGATATGTTTAGAAAACTTGAAATTCACAGAAATGGTTACATGCCTTCATTTACTGAAATTGTAAGGTTTTAACTAAAGCCAACGCTAATGGCAAAATTAGTCTTCTTGCATTTATTCTTCAATAGTTACTAACTGCTTACCAAGCACTATACTAGGTGCTGATAACACAAAAATAAGAAAGAAACCTTCCTCAAGCTAGAAGGCTGAAGAAATAGACATCATATCTCAGTGATTTAAAAAAAAAAAGTGGTGGCTACCATAAAAAAAAAAAATGTGCAAAGTGCTATGGCAAAAGAGTACAGGGAAGTAGAAGATTACTGGGATTTGAAGGAAGGATAGGAACTGAGCAGGAAAAGAAAAAAAGAAGTGCCATGTTCCAGACAAAAACAAAGGCAAGGAACTGTACATGTGCAAGACGTTCAGAAACGAGCAGTCCAGTGTAGGAGAGGTGAGAAACTCCGGAGCAGAAGGTCAGGAGAAACTGAAACGACAAAGTGAAAGCTATGCCTTCAAAAAATACAATGAGAAAAGAGACCAGAGGCCAGGAAGTTTCTTTGGGTAGTATTGGACACCCAAGTGCATGTGTGCACGTGTGGGGAAGAACTCAGTAAAAGAAAAAGATGCAATTAAGAGAAAGAAATTAAGAGTAAAGTTTCAGAGGAGGGTAGAGAACAACGGTAGAGAAGTTAGTCTTGGTAAGAAGTAGGCACACGGCTTCTTCTGGGAGAAAAAAAATAAATAAAACAGACGAAATAGAAAAACAGATGGATGAAAACCTGGATAAGTTCAGAGGTTTGGGAGAAGAAAGCTGAGGGGAGACCACACCATACACTTGCTCTCTGGTGGCATCAGACACAGTTGAGGGGGTCCAGACCACAAAGATGGTTTTGGCTTTCTCCTAGGAAGCTTAGGAGAAGCAGAATGACAGACTGGCAGAACAGAAAATCCATAGAATGCTCGACGTTCTCCCCTTCAAAAAACAGTATGAACAGCACCCCCATGGATACTGTAAATTTTAGGTATGAGAGTAAGCCAAAAGAATTCTCTTTTTAATATATATAAATTACGTAGTTATAGAATCCTGTTTTCTGTTTACCCTTCTATCACTGCAACCACTTCTGAAATAATGCAAGTGATCTTCCTTTAAATAACTCTGACTATGCAAATAGACAATACAGGAAACAACAGAGATTAAAAAGAGGCAGTAATTTTCACCTCCCGTATTTCATGGCCAGCTCCTCTATACGACTGCAAGTCCTCCAGGATGCCTTCTGCATCTTTTAGAACCACATTCACCTGGTTATAAATTTCCTTCTCAGACTCTGTCGGCTGGGCATCTAAATAGCAGGAAAGCACAAGAAAATTTACAGTCACATGATTTTTTTAAGTACATGTATAACTCAAGTATTAAGTAATCCAAAAAGAAATAGTCTAAAAAGTTGGTTTGACTTAACATTTTTTCCAATGCTAACTTCACACTTCTTATAAAAGACTGATCATTTTTACAGAGTTCTGTATTTGAATAACTAGCCTCAAGTTGGTAAATATCATAGAGAAGCAAGGGAACACCAAACATCACTATTCGAGTTACAAATCATGACATGTTATATTAAACAAATGAGAGTTATAAGTCAAAAATTTTAATTGTCAGTGTATACTCACTGTTTCTGCTATACTCACCACTAACAGTAATGACTGAAAATGCATGGGTAACCATCTATTTAACTCAATAGAAATGAAAGACTAACTAATGTAGCTGGTTCATCTACAGTTTAAGACATAAACTACTTTCCTTTAAAATAAAGTTCACTTTAATGACTGAGATTTGATATAAAAAATTAGAAACTAAGAAAAAAGACTTTAGTGGTTCTAAAAACCACTTTACACACTGACCAGTGAACTTCTCTGCTGATGAACAAAAGGTGCAGATTACTATGCAGAGGAGTTTGAGTTATGAAAGGGCTCCAGAATTACTAGGCTACTAAAAACTAGATACTTAAAGACACAATATTATCACTGAAATTTTGAAATACTAATGCAAAAACTGAGTTTCTATATACTTGGGACTGAGTGAGAAGAAAAATGAAGGGGGAATTATAAAAATCATAGTTAGGAACACAAACATATGGGCACTTCCACCATGTGTGGCATTAGTCACAAAACAGAAGTGTTAATAGATGAGTAATTCTGGATTTCTCTGTTAAGGTTTGAGGTGACAAAAATCCTGTTTTTAATACCCTGGTCATTTGTTTCACTAAGGATAAGTCTTTTTTATTCAATACATTTGATTTTTGGTGGGGGGAAATGAAGGAAAAAGATGCTCTGTGAGGAATCTGAGTTTTTCATAAATCTTTCCAACTAGATTATATTCAAGACTACAGACAAGGCAAAAAGCACTTAAAATAATAAACATTATGATTACCATAATGTTTTAGAGAGCAATTGTGGTGTCAGAATTCCTCCATGTTAAAATTTTCTCTTACACTCTGGAGGGTAGGGGAGGCAGACCAAATTTATAATATGAATTAAGAACATTTCTCATAAATATCATTTACCAATCATATAATACTAGAACCTAGACTTTTCTGCACATACTTCACCTCCCCATAAATATACAAAGATCTATTTATTCCTTTCCTTAAAATTTTTTTAAAAACTTAGTTCACACACGAAACTGGGAGTCCAGGTGCCTAAAACGTGGAACTTTACTTTGTGCTTAAGGCAAGTCATAATTCAATTCATCTATTAAACTTACCAACTAGTCAAAAATATATCTTCAATCAACAATCACAGTACCAAACTTTAATTTCAACATACTTAAGACAGTACTACAGCAACAGTAAGAGTAACATTCACATGCAAAGCCAACTTAAGAATTTGTGTTCTCAAGTCTGTTTCCTTATTTTAAAAATCTCCTTTCAGAAATCATGTACTTTTTTTCAAAGAAACTGCTATGACAAATTATACAAGAGGAGTCAACTAAAAAATTTAAAAGACTCTGTGTCCAAAGCTATAAAGGTATTACTAGGAGCAAATACTGATATTATAGCTAAATGATTTTTTTAAAAATCAAAGTTTGTCATTTAGCAGTAATATTTTTTCATTTAGCCAGACCATATTCTCCACTCATAATTAGACACAGACTAAAAAAAAGTACACCTCAGTTATAACTTTTTATACTTACACCAGATGCAGTAGAGAAAAATTTTACATGCAAAAAACAGCAGTTTTATACTTTCCATATGAAATTATGAAACTACAGACATAACATCAATAGTAGACACGTATCATAGTTTGAATTCATGAAGTGGGAATTCATGACAAAGGATAATATTTTGACTATTATATATTAAAAGATATTTGTGAAGTTTGAAAACACTAAGCTATGTATTTTGGGTATGGTAACTAGTTGTTAACAGAAAAATATGACAGAGAATTATATACAAAAGAAATATTATCAAGGAGATTTAAATAGACCTTGGAAGTGGTTAATCATTATTAAAGGTTTAATAAGTACCAAGAAATTTAAAAATAAAGGAGAAGATTCCAGTTTCCCTTAAGGGTGGAAAAAATACCCAGCACCACACTGATTAAACATTTTTTAGACTGTCACAGGAAAGTCACATTTATAATTTTGAAAGCTGCTGAAGACTGCTGTAGAAATGAAGACAAACAGGAAAGAGCAGACAGGTAAGCACTGCTTTACTGACAGCGAGTCATGCAAAAGGGTGAAGTACTCGGGAGGGGAGAGGGCTGTATAAAATAAAGCGTTTTCCCCAAAACGGGATCAACCAAGACTTGTCACTTTGATTTCTCATAGCAAAAAATGAAAAACTTAATTACTTGAGGAAAAACATATCATAAGCTTAGCCAATTAACAAAAGGACATTCATTTGACTGCAAAATGTTATCTACTACTGAGAGTAGGCATAGTGATTACTCATCAAGCTTAGTTTTAAGAGCTGTTCAAGGGAAATTAAAGCATGTTTCAGTTGCTCTTACTATTTGAAGGTAAAATTAATTCTTTTAATAATTTCACACCAGTTTCCTACTGAAGAGTCACTGAAAAGTAACTGCTAAAATTTTTGTTATGGTACAGAGGCAAAGATGAGCTACAAAAGGAAAAAAAATTGGTCACATAAAAATTATAACTGTGATAAGAGGTATTTCTGCTTTAATCTCATTCATTCATACAGTAAATATTTATAATCCCACTGAGGCAGAGTATGTACAGTACATACCACTGTTCAGTATATAAACTTAGTACCTAGTAGATTTTTAATAATAAATAATTGTTGAATGAATGAGAAGGTATAGATTCATAAATATGCTCTAGCATGTGTTAAAACATTTTTACATCTAAACAAATATAACCCTACATCATTTTAGAAAAATAAATATAACAAAATGCCATCAGAAATTTCAAAGTACAGGGCAAAAGCAACTGAAAATATATAAAAGGTAAAATGGAAAAACAAAAGACTAAGAGAGTGGGTACTATCAAATTTTTTTTGACTGGGGGGAGAGGAGAACAGGAAACACAAAAGACACAAGAATTCAAAGAAAAGTATGACTAAGTGGAAAGGCTCTATAACAAAGAATTAGAGAAAGTAAGAGTCTATTTCTCACAAATAACCACCTATATTTACTCTCCTACTTGGTCTACCTGGACTTACACGAATCAAGGTTAACTAATGAACACTGAACTTCTGTGACTATGAAGCACCTTGCTAAGGTTGGGAAGGGACATAAAAGTCCCTCTTCTCGAAAGAGACAACTGCGTGAACTAATACACAAAGTAGTCACTCAGGCTAAAGATCTGTCACTAGAATAAGCTATAAATTAACAATGTCATCATAAAATAAGAAATTTCAAGAACTAGAAGAGACTGTACAGGCCCCAATTCAGTGCTTTTAATATGCTGTCATTAGCATAACTGCCACCAAATTTTATGGGGCAACTCTACATATTAATTAAACCACTATTCTTAAAATAAAATCATATAGGGATAATTTGTTTTAAGAAAAAGACCCTCTTTCTAGTACCTCGAGTAGACAATACACTTCACTGAACACAGAATGTCATTTCATGCCTCAAGGCTTTTTTTAAAAAAACATGTTGTTCCTTTTTCTCCACAACATCCTGCACTAAATTAGCATGGAACATTCTCATCACCCTTCACAACCCAACTCTAATATCACCGTCAGGAATTCTTCCATCCTGTCCAATCCACTCACAGGTAAAGTTAATCCCTTTCCTGACCTATATACTTTGAATGATGTAAATAATTAGCTTGCATTTCTATCTATTCTACTGGATTGAGAACTCCCCAAAGTTGAGGGTTGTTTGTTAGTTATCTTGGCATCCCCAGTATCTACTGGCTGGCACACACAAGGCAAGCTGAAGTGAAAAACTGTGTGTGTGCAAGCACATATATTAAGGGATAATGATGTACTTTAAAGACAGTCTTCATTTTGTAAAATCTAGGGGTCCATTAAATCATAGTTCAAAATTACTAGAATAGTTAATTTTTATACAGTTTGATGCAAAATGCCAATATATCTGTCTGTATGGTATTGTTTCTATAGCTGCCCAACCATGGAGATGCATGGAGATGGTAGGCTTGACCAATTAGAATGATGATAAGAGTAAAGCTAAATTATTCTGGTAACCTAAATATTACAGTTTATCTAGAAATAAATAATGTATTAAACACTGTTTAATAACAGAATATGACTTTATTCTCATCAACCTATGAACTGGCAAATCAACTGTGTTGGCAATTTTGAATCTGGTATAAAACAGTTAAAAAGGAAGGAAGTTTCAAGGGGTCACTATAGTAGCTGAATGATAAAATACACTTTTACAAATGCACATTTCCAAAAAGAAGATAAATATGCAAATAGATGAGAGATAAAACTGAATAAGACAACTCTGATACTAGATTCAAAAGAAAACATATTTACAAAATGTAACTAAGAATTAACAGGGACAAACTCTGACCTAGTTTGCAGTC
Organism: Muntiacus reevesi; assembly: GCF_963930625.1. Lineage (NCBI taxonomy): Eukaryota > Metazoa > Chordata > Mammalia > Artiodactyla > Cervidae > Muntiacus > Muntiacus reevesi. The sequence continues at coordinate 67,363,830 of NC_089260.1, forward strand.
TGTGTTCACTACATTTCATTTACAGGTTACCAGTAAGTGTCAAAAGTTTTACATTGGCTGATATAAGCAACAAATACTTAATTTATATCTGCCTTTAGGAAGTTAACACTTTATATGTAGTTCTTCATTGTTGGTATTCTTGTTATTAATCTTAACCTCCTCCTGCTACTACATTAGCTATTTAAAACTTAAGGATAATGATCCAAACCCCCACAGATTAGAAAACCAAGATCAAATAATATTTTGAAAACTACAGTAAATTCATGCTTCTCACTTGACCACAACATAATGCTAGGTTTATAAAAAGATCAAGTGCCAAGTCTTGAACAAGATCTTGACTGTATCAAAGCCAAGATTCTGCAAATGTAAGGAACTTGAGACAAAGATAAAAAGGAGACAGAATAGCAGAAAAATATACAACAGCAAGTTTGAAACAGATGCAAGTAAACTAAAATACAGCTCTAAGGTAAGCTGCCTCATCTGAAAGAATAATCCTCAAATCAGCAAACTGCTCAATATCCCCAAGCTGATTAAAATTCATGCTAAACATGCATTTAAAATAGCATTGTTAAATTGTTGAGAAGGGTCAAGAAAACTAACATTCAATAACATCGTTCCCTAAAAACCAAACAATATGGTCCTGATGTTGACATTACTACTCTTCACTGGCCTGCAGAGTATGCAAACTGTCAGTATGAAACATCAATAGGAATGTAGTAAAAGTGCAAAAATATCAGAGACCACAGACTGCCCCATCAAATGGAGACAAACTATAAATTAATGTGCTCATATGATCTGTCCTTATTTAAAGAAAAAAAATACAAATTATTCATAAAATAGGATGAACTGTATAATATCACATAAACTGAAGTTGATGGAAAAAATGCAACATCTCTGGGGGGGATTTATTTTAAGGGATTTGTTTTAAAAATCATAAAATATCTTAAATATGTAAAAATCTGTTCAAATATTTTAATCTCAGATGAAAATGCAAGTGGTAACATGGTTTATAACCTAAAGGCTCTTCACCCTTTCCTAACAATTTTCTAATGATCAGTTAAAATAGCAACATTCACACTAAAACACCAATTGAATATCATTGTTCCCAATTTGACAACCAGACAAGCTAAAGCAATACTGACAGCCAAAAGAGCAAAAGCTTTTCAACATGCACAGAGGTCAATGACACTTACCTGCCACTCTTAGACCATATTACAATAGGTCATGCAACATAAAACAAACAGAAGGCAAATTACTTAAAGGTCTGTGAACCCATTATTTTTCTTTTTATTTAGAGTTAGAAAAAAAATGAATTCCTGAAATACATATAATAAATTTAACTTTTAAAATCAGTTATCTGCAAAGATTAAATAATTAAGGTTCACACTTACCTTTTAATATTATGCCCAAATTACTGAGCTTTGAATGGCCTTCATGAACAGATTTTGTATTCAAATTATTTCAATAGGTACATAGAGTAATTGAAACCTAATCAATTTTTCTCAACTACAGTAAAATTTTCCCAAAATATTGCTTCTAATTAACAAATCTTGAAGAAGCATATCCTTTCCACCAAAATCTTTTCATAAAAATGTTTTCAGAGCATCTCAAATGTTTTTACTAGAGATCTCAAATTATAAATTAATGTCCAACTAAGAGATATAAATCTCTTATAAAAATTCAAGTAAAAACATTATCACAATTTAATCTATAAAATATGACTTCCAGTTCTAGAAGGCACAAGAAGTTTTATAATTCATAGCTCAGTCATGCAAAGCACAAGTTAAAAAGATGGCAAAGTGGAAACATTCATTTAGTGCAAGACAAACGCAGTCTACTGCAGGCAAAGAAAAATAGATATAAAATCATCTTCTCACTTTCAAAATCAAGGAAAAAATTTGGCCCCTGCTCAAGGTCTGTGCATGTCAAAACTTTAAGAAGATTCCCCATGTTAAGGTACCTGTCAAGACAAGAATGAGAAAAGAGAAAATATCCCTTTATAAAGAAGAACATCTGAAATTTAACTTAAAAAAAAAATCGTAACAGGGAGAATGTTCATTAGGCCATGAATTCGTCCTTCAGGTTACCCAGACTGTGCTCAGGCAGACAGCAAAGCAGGCTCTCCAGGTGCTGATATGGAGGACCTAGAGGTGAAATGCAGTTTTCCTGTACACAATGGCACAACTGTTGCTCTAATTCTTCTTAAAATTCTCCCAAGTTTCATTAATGGCCTTATAATGAAAAATTCTTTAAGTATTCCAATAGTGCTAGTATTCTGAAAAAGAAATTTCTGATCAAGAATTATTCACAGGTAATCTTGCTTAATATTGCACTGAAACAACAATTTATTTTAAAGCCAAATATTAAGAATTTCGGCCACAGCTCACCTTTGCTTTCATCTTAAGAGTAGCAGAATATTGACTACTTCCGGTATGCCATTCAACAAAGCATGTCTTTCTAATCGAATTTGGATTCTCAATAATTTGTGGAAGTTATTTGAAGAATTGATTCTGGATATGCAGCACAACTCTGATTCTTCATATGAATAGAATTACTATAGGGTTATAAGCAACCAGATTGCTGGGCAGTCACTGAGGCATACTATTAGAATGTTCATCATAAGGCTAGTTGCTTCATGGACTAATGAAAGGACAGCACTGGCTACACACTCAACATGATTCGGCAAATGAAAAACTAAATTATACATATGATGGTGATGTTTGCCTACGATTAAGAAAAATAGTCATGCAAATTTTGTGTGATCCCCGTGATTTTATTAACAAAGCTGGCCTTCACTGTGGTGTGAGTATTAATTTATCTTTCACCTTTACCATTATGCACCAGCCGTGAGGGGCTATGAGACTTACTTTCAAAGTCCAAGAAAAAATGTGCTGCATTGTGGTCTATGTCCCTGGTTAGCACCTTAATGAGATTACCCATGCCAGCAAACCTAAAAATAAAAATGGCAACATTGTTTAGTTCCAGTAAAAAAGTTTTAAGCAGAGGCCTGGGATTCGGCAAAGGCTGGCTTGCTCATAATTACCAACAGGTGCAGGTTTATATGCTTCTGGCATTGAAAATTTGGAACAACAAAAGCACATTTGGCTCTGAGTTTATAGCTCTTGTCCCTCTTTTCCATATATCCAAAAATTTACATAAAGCAAAACTGGAAAGAAAGATTAGATTTTTACATTTAACTTAAAATAGTTACATTTCATTAACATCTATGCTAAGTGTTACTCCTTTAAAATGCTTAAGGCATATATTCTCAATTTAAATTAACATTAAGAATAGATTTCTCACCTAAGGAAATACTGAGACCATTATTTTTAAATATTGGGGATATTTTCCCTCTTGTAGAAGCAAATCCTATTAGGAGTATAAGGAAGACAGTATTCAAAACACACTTAACCATTAAAGACTGAAGGGAGATATCAATTAGTGACTCATTTTTAAAATTTTACCATACATAAACCAGTATTTCTACATTTTCTATATTTCTAAGATCAAACTTTTTATTATTTAACTCATAGGTTGATTATTCAACAATATCAACTGTATACAAAGTATGTAACTTAGAAGTTAACACAGCAAACCAACACAAAGGGAGCCAGTAAATATTACAATTCTTTAACTTTGCAGAGGAAAAATAATGCACTGATGTAAACCTTGCCCAAGAATTTGCCATGACTCAGTGGGGATGAAGGTGTAAGGAGGGGTCAGGATCCTCCAGGAAATCAGATTCACACCTTGAAGATGTAGCAGCTATAGGGAAGGCAGTCTAAGGCACCACCAACAGACCATCCCCTCCCCTCCTCTAAGCTCCATACTTTCTCTCCAAATATGGAAGCTCTGGTAAAGGTAAATGAAGTGAAATACAAAGTAACAATATTTGTATCAGTGAAAGAAAACACCTTATTGCTTGAGCCCTATTACAAAAAAGTCTGAAAAGAGTCAGCACCAGTTCCTGCGCTGTGCTCCCTTCCTCCATTTAATCTCTGGGCACTGGCATACGTTCCTAACTCTAAGCTTCCCAAAGAGGAAATAAGAGTCTGCGTGTGATGGTTATTCACTTTACAGACCAAAGTCCGATGAACTGGAATACACTTCTTAGAAATGTTAAAAGCAGCTTAGTTTATTCACAACAATGGTTAACAATGAAGGGACCCCCTCTTAAAATAATGCCCTGTATGGCAGCAATAGGGACCTGTGTTATTTTTGATACTAAAATTCCTATTACACAGAATTTCACTGAAAGGATTTTGTACAATGTATGACACAGATGGACTGTCTGAGATTAAAACTATTAGAGAAAAATTTCGTCTTAATTATCTACTACACTGTGAAAAGTTTAATAATACCAAACTTTTATATACAAGAAAAAATAAAACATCCAAAGAATGACCTCAAAGTATTACTAAATCTATTCAATAAATTTTTTAGGAACATTTGGGAAAAAACTATTTCACAGCTTCAACTTTCAAAACCTTTCAAATATATATGGAGTATCTGTTTCCAAACATGTATAAATTCTGTCACTAATAAGAACTAAGACCAAATATACAAAGAATTACCTACAGGTATCAAAACTTAAACCATAGATGGAAAATCTGCATGTGAAAGGACGGTAACTGTCTTTAAGAGGAAAAGGCAGCACTCCATTTGTTGTTAAAAGAGCTTAATCTATGGAATCAAATCAAAAGTTTAACTACCTAAAGAGCTGTTTGCCTTGAGGATAGTAGTCAACTTTTCTGGGACTCATTTCCCCCAGTATAATACACATGTCACAGTAACCATCTTAAAAGGTTATCATGAGAGTTCAATGAGATTAAACACCAATTTATTAGCACAGTGTATGGCCCACAGAAAGCATCCAATTAAAACGTTCCCTGTGGTAAAAACCAAAATTCACAAAGTACTTAAAAAAAAAAATGGCTCTGTTTCTTTTAATACAAACTACATTTTTTAAATCGCAAAACCCATGGCCCACTTCTGTCAAGAGTATTGCTAAAATGCTGCCCTATAATTAGTCCTGTGAGACCACCACCAGGTAGAGGAAAGAGGGAGAAGGCAGAGATCTAAGTGTCCTCACCTTAGCACTTGGATGCACAGTGATCCTCAGGGAAAATACTGAAACTAGCCAAGTTTATCTGCTCCATTTTTCTACATCTCCTTCAGTGAACTTCTTCCACTACTTAGTCCTTCTTTGGAGGCACCCCAGCCTAACGTGCCACTAACACCCGTCACCCAGCATCACACTTGGTCTTGACCTATTCACTCTTCCCAAGTACACAAAGATTCAGAATCCTTTTCACGTCTTCATCCCAAAAAGTGACTCTTAGTTAGAAAATGGCCCAGTTTATCTAATACAGTTTTCTCAACCTCAGGACTACTAACATTTGGGGCCGAGTCTGGTGGCTCAGCTGGTAAAGAATCGGCCTGCAATGCAGGAGACCTGGGTTCGATCCCTGTATTGGGAAGATCTCCTGGAGAAGGGAACCCACTCCGGTATCCTGGCCTGAACAATTCCATGTACTGTATGTATGGTCCACAGGGTCGCAGAGACTCAGACACAACTGAGAGACTTTCACGTTCATGCCGCTGTTGAGAGGGGTCGGTCTCACACTGGAAGGTCTTCAGCAGCACCTCGGGCCTCTATACACCAGATGCAATACTAACTAACCCACCACACAAGCTGTGACAGACAGAAATGACCTGGAGAGTGGCAAATGTCTCCTAGGGGCAAACTGCACAGCACACAGACAATCTACATCATGTGTCTCTTTGAACAAAAACCCATGGAATTTTTCAAAGGTCTGAAAATGGTTCATTATAATACTATCAGTTGTCCTCTTTCTTAACGGTCTTCACTGTAGCTCAAACGGTAAAGAATCTGCCTGCAACGTAGGAGACCCAGGTTTGATCCCTGGATCAGGAAGATCCTCTGGAGAAGGGAATGGCAATCCACTTCAGTATTCTTGCCTAGAGTGTCCCATGGACAGTGGAGCCTGGTGGGCTACAATCCATGGAATTGCCAAGAGTCAGACATGACTGAGTGACTTAACACTACACTACATACTATCTTTTAATGAAGTCAAAGTTTTACTCACTCAGTCCCTCTTTGGGACCCCATGGACTGGAGCCCGCCAGGCTCCTCTGTCCATGGGACTCTCCAAGCAAGAATACTGAAGCAGGTAGCTAATCCCTTCTTCAGGGGATCTTCCCAACTCAGAGAACGTGGGTTCTCCTGCACTGCAGGCAGATTCTTTATCCTATGAGCCATCAGAAGCTTATTATTTTTAAATAATAAACAAAAAAATTAAAACCATATTCCTGCTGTCTTACATAGTTTACAGTTAAAAAAAACAACTCTCTCCATCTCCAGTGTAACTGATTTCAATACCTATGAGTATGCTGCTGCTCAGTCGCATCTGACGTGAGGTAACCCCGTGGACAGGCTCCTCTGTCTGTGTGATGCTTCAGACAAGAATCCTGGAGTCGGTGCCATTTCCCTCTCCATCTCCTCAGTGTGACTGATTTCAGTGACTATGACATAACAGTATTTGTCAGTCTGTTGGGTACCAGACTGCCAGGGTTTAACCCCCACCCCACCCCCTGACAACTCTGCCACTTCTAAGCTTTGTGACTTTAGTCAAGCTTCCTCACTTCTCCAAGCCTCAGTTCACTCATCTGTGTGTGCTCAGGCATAACCGACTCTTTGTGACCCCATGAACTGTAGCCCGCCAGACTCCTCTGTCCATGGGACTTTCCAGGCAAGGATACTGGAGTGGGCTGCTATTTCCTTCTCCATCTCATCTGTGAAATATATACAATAACCACCTCCACTGCAGAGGGTTCATAAAATCATTAAACGGGTTAACGCAGTGGAAGCAAAACCTTCAGGACCACACCTGGCAGAGCAGCCACTGCCCTCGCTCCGGCGGCCGTCAGAACGACCTGACTGACCCACAGGGTCTGCTCCCGCCGGCAGAGCCTGTGCACGGGAGACTCTGGAACCCGTGTGCTTCCCGCCCCTGAGGAAGCCACTCTGTCACAAGCCAACATGTTGCTGAGAGTCACGCGACGTGTTCTCAAGTCCTTCATTTCTCATTCTCTTTGTTCCCAAGTTTCAGCTGCTGCCATTTGCCTCAGTTCAGTTGCGAGATTTTCCTCTGGTTTTAAGACATCCTAGTTTCTTTCAATCAATGTCCCTTTCACCTTTTTAGTTGAGCAGGGCCTCTGTCATTTGCATCTAAAAGAGTTCTAATATGATCTCTGAATTTCAGATGAATAAATGAACCTGACACAAAATACATAAAAGATTTTTCACATTATATAAAACTTGGTCCAAAATTCTGATAGACTTGAGAGGTACTATTTCAAAGTTAAATAATAAAAGTTACTATTTACAATGCTAAACTAAGTCTGAAAATCTGAATTCAGGAGGAAAAAGTAAAGAATTTCCTTTTGATTTGCTTTTTATTATGATTCTTGGATTTAAACTAAATATTATAAATATTCACTAAATAAGCTAAGAAGAAATTTAATATGCAGAAGTCACATATAGTTTACTTCAAGTGTTTGTAAGATTTCTGGTGGAATTCTGTGACCAAGAGCTCTTATTTATGTTTGTTTCAAAACTGGCAGCTTATCTGGAAAGGAACGTGTTCTTCCTGGCCGGTGGTCTGTCACATGTGTTTCTGAGCTCACAAAAGGCATTTAATAAATACATTGGAGCATTTTCCCATATAACATTTGAAAAGAAGTGTCCTTACCTAGAGTAACAGAAGCCTCTGGAAACACAACTACATGGCACAGTTAATGTGCTATTTCATCTTTCTTTCCAGAAAATTCCTAAGAGATGCTGCTGCTTCATTTACCCTTTTGAGCTCAGGGTGTATCTTATAATGCTGTCTCCTCTGCCCAGAATGCTACTTTCAAGGGTTTTTCCCAAATCTGGCTTCTGTTCATCCCTCAGCATGTGTGTGTGTGTGTGGTCACTTCAGCTGTGTCTGACTCTCTGCGGCCCTACGGACTGTAGCCCGCCAGCTCCTCTGTCCATGGGATTCTCCAGGCAGGAATACTGGAGTGGGTTGCCATGCCCTCCTCCAGGGGATCTTCTTGACCCAGGGATCTACCTCTGTCTCCTACAGCTACTGTACTGCATGTGGATTCTCTACCACTGAGCTACTGGGGAAGCCCCTCGCCCTTCAGGCCTTCCCTCAAACGCCCCCTCTTCAGAGAGGCCTTTGTCCCTAACCTTACCAACAGCAGCTGTATCTGTTATCTCCCATCACAGTGCCTACTCTCTCCTTCAGCATATCTAGCACATTCTGAGTGACTCTGGTTAGTGTCAGGTTTGTTCGCATCCAGTTTATAAATTTAACAAATGCTTCTTGCTGGGGGAAGAAAGAAGGAAAACTCAAACATACTGACAAGAGTCACTATAAATCACAGTTCCTTAAACTCGACACTATTAACATGTGAACCACATCATTCTTTGAGGGCTGTTCCCTACATTGTAGGATGTTTAGCAGCATCCCAGGCCGCTACCCACTAGACACCTGGTATCATCCCAACATCCAGCTGTGACCAACAACACGGTCTCCAGATATCATCAACTATTCCCCAGGGAGCAAAACTGCCCCCAGTCAAGAGCCACTGCATTAAACGTGTGACCACGGACAGGAAGCGCGCTCTCAGGTTAGCTGAGCAATCCTACTCTCCTCTCCCCACCGCTACCAGCTGACTATTCCAAAAGCTTTTAACAAAGATCGCCTCAAACCTCAACCAATGTATATTCCATCCTCACATGAAGAAATGACCTCCTTATATTTTTACTCCCCAAATAAACAAGAAAAGAAACACCTACTGTCCTTTCTACCACCTTATTTCACTAACAATCACTTGCTTTCCTCTGCACCTGTTCCTGACAGACGCCCTTCCCTCAGGGGCCTGTTCTCCTCGCTTTATGAAAAGCAGCCCTTCACACCCTCTCTACAACCGTGTCATCCTGCCCATCCTCCCTAGAGCAAACCTGTCAAACGAGCTGTCTGTAACTATGTCTTCCTATTTTTCTATCTTTCAGTCTCTCAGCTCATTCCAGTCTGGTTTTTACGCCCACTACTACTATGAGGAAGCTGGTTCTCTGTTAAGCTCACTGAGACCTGCATCTGGTAAAGTCCAAAGGCCAAATCTCACAGCTCAACTCACCGGACCTCTTAATAGCCTCTGACCCAATTTATTATTTGCTCCTTCCTGAAACATTTTCTTCATGTGACATTTAGGGTAATACATTGACCTGAGTTTCCTTCCTGCTTTACGGCTATTCTTCTTCTATATGCTCCTCTTTGGCATACATGCAGCCATTTCTCCCATCTTAATACAAAGCAAAAACTCATCTTGATACTATTTCCCTCCCCAGCTCCCACTCTATTCCCAGCTTCTCTGTGCAGGAACATTCCTTAAGAAGAGCTGCCTACACTCAGTGTCTTTTATTTCTCTGTTAAGTCCACTCCAACCTCATTTGTTGCCCAATCTTATACCACCAAAATTGCTCTGACAAGGTCATCAAGTAACACCCATTGCTAATTCCAACGATCAGCTCTCAAGTTCACACCTTATTTCACCTGTCAGGAGCATCTGACATAACTGACACTCCCTAATACACTTTCACCATTAGCTTAAAGGATGCCCATCTCACCTCCTTCACTGCTCAGCAGCCTGCTTCTTGCCACCATCACCTCCTGCCAGGAGGCCTTTAAAAGTCTCCTAACTGCTTCTACCTTTGCCTCCTACTACAATCTCTGAGGCAAAGCAATCTTTCAAAAATACAAATGGACATCTCTACTTCACCCAAAAGCATGCAATGGCTTACTACTACACCCAGAATAAAATCCAAACTCCTTACCAGGTTGTACAAAACCCGACACGATTTTTCCCTGACTTACTCCAGCCTCACCTCCCATCACTCTCCACAACAGCCTGCTGCAGTTCAGCAAGACTTCTCTCTCCTTGGAGTCTCTGAACTTGCTTTGCCCTGGCCTGGGATGCTCTGCCCACAGACCTTTCTTTAAGTGACAGGCTACTGCACTTCCTGCGGTTGTCGCTTCAATTAGACCACCGCAGAGTGCTTCTTTCACCAATCTGCCCCTCATACCTCTTCTCTCTTTCTCCTCTCTGTCTCCTTCCCAAATTGATGGTTATCCTCATTCCTTTGAATATCTGTTTAGTCTGTCTTCATCTGCAAGGTGAACTCTAAGAAGACAGGAGTTTTGCTTTGTATACTACCCTATCCCCCATATCTAGAATAAAGCCTGGGATGTTGCAGGTAGTGATAAATATTTGATGAATAACTGCATGATTAAAAATACACAAAGAATGTTCCCGGTGGTCCAGTGGATGAGAGCCCACCTGCCAAGGTAGGGGACACGGGTTCAATCCCTGATCTGGGAAGGTCCCACGTGCTGAGGAGCAACTCAGCCTGGGAGCCACAAGGACCGAAGGCCCTGCTACACAACCAGAGAAGCCACCGCAGTTGCAACAGAGTAGCCGCTGCTCTCTGCCAGGAGAGAGCTGTGAGCAGCAACGCCCCAGCGCAGTGGTTCTGGCAGGGGGATGGCGCGGTGCAAGAAATAAAAATGTGTCTGTAAAATTAGAGTATTCCAAAGAGGAGAAAACAAATAACCAAAATAAACACTGACAACTGAAAACTCTTGAGTTGAAAAGAGAAAAGAAAAAAAAAACAGCTGAGAATTTAGGAAAAGCTTACTCCCTTCTCAGTCAAATATTATGAACATCAAGAAAATTACAGTTTGCCAAGATAACTTACAAAGAACCTAATATCCTCCCACAGCCATAAATATGGCTCCAAAATACAAATAAGGATGGAGACTAGCCAATACCAGAATTCTGATCTTTGTAAACCTGAACTTCATTCATAACATTAAACAGTAATAACCTTTAAGGTGTGGGTTAAAATGCTAATTTCCTTTAGGTGATACATCCTCCAAAGAAACTCCTATTTGGGAATTCACATCTTCTGATAAAAAATTAAAATCAGAGTGTTAACTGTGCCCCCTTTATGAGGAGGACAAACTCCAAAATCAAGCCAATATCCATTATCATCTTCAACTCAATAAATGAATAAAGAACACAAAGAAATATGAAGTGTTAAGAGAAAAAGGAGATACTGAAAAAATAGTTCATTCTTTATAACAAAAACAATCGATTTCATAAAACTGCTTTAATATCATCCCATTTCTTTTAATTTATGACTAAAAATGCGTAAATGTGAGAAAAATTTGTCAAAATGATCACTAGATATGACCATTTTTAGTGTTAGACTAATTTTTTCTATTTACCCAAGCTCTGAATTCTAGGCAAAAAGGTCTTCTTTTGCCTAGGATTACATATTATCATACAATGTTCCTGAAATATATTATTACATATAAAATTTTACTTAATATTAAATATGCTATTTCTCGATCTTCAGCTATTCAGACCTCTGAAAATCTTTAAAATCAACAAAATGGTGGGTATGGAACTCAGCTAAGCATAGTCTTTACTTATCAACCAAGACATTTCTGATTCTCATATAACCTGTACGATGACTCTGAAGCAGTATTAACTGGATGGAAAATCAGTAATGAAAAATATGACACCATGTTCACTGACAATGGTACATACATGATGAAGGCCAGGAATGACTAAAGAGTCACTAGCTTACATTTTGTTCACACTCTTCAGTTGTGTATTCAGAAACTATTACGCAATGTAATGTAACAAACTGTAGCTTGTACAAGCAAAAAAATTAAAAATTCCTTTAATAATTCTCCTTCTGAAGACAAACTACCAGAGATAAAAGAGCCCAGAATTGCTTTGTGACTATATTCAACCAAGTAGTTATCACATGTTTAAAAGTCTGCCTTACTGTAAATAGTATCAATATTGTACTCTGAAGATAATTAACACCTTCAGCAAAAAAAAAAAATATTACTAATAACTTCCACCTGCTGGAGCCTGTTGAAGAAATAACCAAACTCACGTGCTCTATCTAACAAACTAATTACAGATGACACACACTGAAAAAAGCCTTCCCATCAATCTATTACACAGAAAATGTTGCAATCTGGTGAATAAAAAAGAGAAAGGCAGGTAGAAACTCATAGGGCTTTGCTATCTTGAAAGCCGTTACATAACTGCAGTGCAATATTTCTAGGTCTAAGGTTTAAGGATAAACATTTCTCAAGAGATTACACAAAGCAGCAAGTACAGAGTAAAATAGTAGAAACTTGAAAATAATTCAAGTGATATCAACAATCTCACTTGGCATGTTTGGTTCTGAAATAACTTCAGGCACCATCTTCTTCAAACAGTGCACAAGTTCTGTTTGTAGACCTGCTTCTAGACTGCAACATCACCAACCATTTGAAAGCTAATGCCAATTCAATATTGCAAATGAACAGCAGAAGTGACTCCAGGAGTAAGCTAGCAGCTGGCAACAGTACAACAATAAAAAATTTTCAATAGGTCAAACTTTTAAATCTATTACAATTAATAACATTATAATAATTTTGATAGATTTTCAGGTTTATTCATCTATCTCAGAAGTTTATTCTACACTGATTTTCAGCTTTGGCCTTAGGTGAATAGTGAAAAGTGAAAGTGTCAGTCGCTCAGTCATGTCCAACTCTTTGCAACACCATGGACTATAGCTCACCAGGCTCCTCTACCCATGGAGTTCTCCAGGCAAGAACACTGGAGTGGGTAACCACTCCCTTCTCTAGGGGATCTTCCCAATAAAGATATTCAGTTTTGCCCATAGCTGAATATTAATTATTCGCCAAATGTATATTCAGCATGGTGGCGGTTTAGTCATTAAGTCGTGTCCAACTCTTGTGATCCTGTGAACGGTAGCCTGCCAGGCTCCTCTGTCCATGGGATTCTCCAGGCAAGAATACTGGAGTGGGTTGCCATTTCCTTCTCCAGCGGATCTTCCCAACCCAGGAATCAAACCCAGGTCTCCTGCATTGCAGGCAGATGATTTACCAACTGAGCTATGAGGAAAGCCAAAGGAAATACTCGATACAGGGCAGGGTTCATATTCACTGAATATCTAATGAATTAACTTAATGACTGTAGACAGGTGAGTCCAATGATATTTCTTTAAAGTATCAGTTACGTGCACAGTAGTTTGAAGGAGAGGTATAATCACAAGTCTTTCTTAGCTTCTGGTATAGCTTCAATTCACACGAGGAACACAGCAGTTAATGGTACTAAACACACTAGCTTTATGTAAGAAGCTGAAAACCCCCAACAGGTGAGCAACAGTCTGCTGCCACTGCTGCTACTGAGTCGCTCCAGTCGTGTCCAACCCTGTGCGACCCCAGAGACAGCAGCCCACCAGGCTCCCCCGTCCCTGGGATTCTCCAGGCAAGAACACTGGACTGGGTTGCCATTTCCTTCTCCAGTGCATGAAAGTGAAAAGTGAAAGTGAAGCTGCCCAGTCATGCCCGACCCCTAGCAACCCCATCGACTGCGGTCCACCAGGTTCCTCCATCCATGGGATTTTCCAGGCAAGAGTAGTGGAGTGAGTTGCCATTGCCTTCTCCAAGCAACAGTATTATGGAGAGAAATAACCAACTCAAGCAAGTCTGCCAATAAAACATCTGCAATAATTAACATGACATTACGCTGTCTGCTCTCCTGATGGTACTGCAAACATACATCACATACTCACCTTCCTGCTCCTACTTCTCCCCTTTCCTCCCCACCTTCTTCCCAACAAGAGAAGCTGCTCAACAGAATCATTCTTACACAATGACAATGACAGTGACAAATACCTGCTCATTACATGGTACAACCAATATTTCCCTTCTGCTCCTGACCTTGCTGTTTTCTGATCTTTTTTGTGGTAAACGTGCTTAAGCAAAACCTGAGCTCCCAGGACTGCAAGTCTCTCCCCATGTCTGGTTCCACTAAACTTAGAAAATAAGGAGACTCCTCCTTCTCTCTGTGATTCTAGATTCATAGAAACTTCCCCCTCCCACCTGAACCCTTACAGCATGAGCTATCCAAGAACAAACATTCGGAGAGGAAGCATGAAACTGCTGTTACCGTTGTCCTTAATTCAACACGGATAACCGAGTGCTGAGGAGTCAGAGGTAGGCCGTGATGGTTACTCGTCTATTTCTCACTCCCCATGCCAATCTTTCTATAATCTGCTTTGTGATGTTGGGAACAAGGAAGCTGTAAAGTTCATGTCCTAGACTAATTGTCAGCTGAATGCTCAGTATATTCTGCCTGGGGGAGCCATGAAAAAAAAAACTGGAAGGTGGGAAGAAAGAAGGTCCTTCTTTCTGTTTTTCAAGTTCTGTTAGCACTTCCTGTGAGCAAAAGGCAGCTGTGGTTCCAAGTTCTCATTTCTATGGCACTCCTGGAAGCAGGGAAAGGCCTGGCCGCCCCCTTCAGAGGTCTAAGCATCCAGTCTTCCTCCTCCAAGCATCTAAATTCTTCCTAATCCACCTCTTGCCTTTTGCTTTAGAAGTGATGGCTACTTCCTGTGGGTACCATTAATATCTAAGTTACCTTGTGTGATATAACACATATGTAACTTGGTCTTTATCACCAGTTCCTTACACAGAGCTCCTAAATCCCTTGAATTTCCAGGGTGGCAGGAGCCTCTTTTGTTTTTGTAGCTGACTCTTGGAAAGCCTCTAGTTAGCTTCAAGATGGGGACTGGTTGCCACGAAGACCAAGGCATGACCCGAGAGCTGCAACTTTCAGCCCTATCTCCTGACCTCTTAACATTCAGGCCGGGGCGGCCCACCTCCAAGTGCCCTTAGCCACTCCGCTCTACTGAAGTCCGGGTTGATGTTGAATCAGAGAGAGCCTTGGATGTTAGGTTAAGGAATTTTATTCTTTGCAATGAATATATTATCTATTCTCTGTAAAGGAACAGTCATGGGTGGCATTAAACATTTTTTAATTGTAAAAAAAGAACTGAGTTTGATCAACGACCAATGACTTATCATCAGTCAGGCTTGCATAATGAAGCTTCCAGGCTGGTAAATGCAGTTACCCACTGGAAGAGAGGCACAGCCCAACTCCACGGGGACAGAAATGTCTGTGCTCAGGATACTTCCAGACCTCTCACCTTATGCACCTCTTCATCTGGTGGTTCATTTGTATCCTTTATAAAATCCTTTATAACAAACTAAAACAAGTAAAGTGTTTCCCTGAGTTCTATGAGTCACTGATCAAAGCAGGTCACTAAATGTGAAGATGGGGTTGTGGGAAGCCTTGATTCATGGGGGCAGTGAGAGGTAGAGGAGGCCAAGGACTTGCGCCTGACATCTGGAGTGGGGACAGTCTCCAGGGACGGAGCCCTTAACCTGTGAGGTGTATACTCACTTCACACAGTTAACGTCAGAATCAAAATAGAGTGCAGGACACCTAGATGGTGCCTGGAGAGTTGGGGAACTGGTTGGTGTGAGGGAGAAACTCCACACATTTGGTGTCAGAGGTGGTGTTGGAAAACAGTCCAGAATTGGTGACAGAAGTGTTGTATGTAAAAACACAGACCCCAGCATCATTCTGCTCGGGCTTCCAACACTTGTGTAAATAAATCCATATATTAAATTTCCTGTTTTAAAATACTCAGCAAGATTTCTACCTTCCTGGTTGAAATCTGACTTATACAGAGGAACTCAAAGAGAATAACTTAATTCTTCACCTTACCAATACTATCTAATCTAGCATCACCAGGTATTAGTGTAGCTCCTAATAAAGTAACACTTTGATTCTCCTTACTCTGAAAAACATAAAGAGCAAGAAGCAGGATCTAGGTGTTTCTGGGTGCCCCGCTAAAGTATCATTATAGTAGCACTAAAATCTCACAAGCACATGTCAAGATCAATATATTTTATTAGCCTAGCGATTACAGGGAGTTGAGTTATTGGCCTTAAACAAAAGGCCAATAACTTTGTTTATGTGACATAAAGAATGGAATGAAAATTGGGGGATTTTGATGTCTAGTTCTGATTCTATCACAAAATATGTGACTTTACACAGGTCAGTTTACTACTCAGACTGAACCTCTCACATTTCTTCTGGCTGTGATTCTACACATGGTACGATACACCTTTCCTGAGGCTGACATCTAGTGGATACACTTAAATTCAGTATTTAAAAATGAATAAGCTTAGCTAAGCTATTTTAAGTAAAAGACTCACTAGAAAGCCTGGTTATGTGCAATAAGTACAATAAATCAGGAGATCAGTATTGCTCCTTAAATGAAAGTGAACCATGATAAAATAATATTACATCAGATTGTCCTGGCATCTTTGAATTTGATTCAGAGATTACGGGTACTCTTCCATACACCCAGCCATTAAAAATTAAGCCACCAGGCAAATTAGCTGCCTGAGTTGCAAATTTAGAAGAAAGCAAAGAAATGCTTCCTGCTCGAGTATCCTGCATTCAGGGACAGACACAGGATACGACAAGGGCGAGTACAAAGTTCTAAGTAAGTGACTTAGGCGTGTGTAAGACGGTGTATGATGGAAACATGAAAAAAAATTCTGAAACTCAAAATTACCTATTTTATAAGGATCTATTATGAAGGTTTTTCTTTAAAAACTATGACCACTGAACAAAAGCAGTATTCTGAATTCACTTTCTTAAAACCTACCACTATTTTGAAATCATGAAAAAATTACATATATCAATACCTGTATGTGATAAAAACACATACATTAAAAGGCAAGGGAATGATAAACACAAAACCTAGGATACTGGTTATCTCTGGGAAGGCACAGGGCCACAGGACTGGAAAACTTCAAAGGTTTAGGGACTACTCTAGTCCCTCAATGGCTGGTAGATTCATGGGATTCTTTTTAAGCTTTTAAATTCCTAAATAAACTCTAGCCTCCATCAGACATTCTACTATATAGTCACTACTCAATAAACATTAGTTGAATTAATGAATGAATTAAAATTCAAGTGAAAAAAGCTTGTTCATCAAAGAAGAGTGTATCTAAACCAAGGGCGTCTGTAAAAGGTGCAGCTTTAGGTCAAACGAAACAAAAACTGCAACTTTACAAAGTAGGCGGTAAGCTTATGGAATGTGCTACTTACAAAGGAATAATTAAACTATAAGTTCCACAAAAGCTGCTGTTGCTGCTAAGTCACTTCAGTCGTGTGTGACTGTGCGGTCCCATAGACCGCAGCCCACCAGGCTCCCCCGTCCCTGGGATTCTCCAGGCAAGAACACTGGAGTGGGTTCCCATTTCCTTCTCCAATGCATGAAAGTGAAAAGTGAAAGTGAAGTCGCTCAGTCGTGTTCGACTCTTAGCGACCCCATGGACTGCAGCCTACCAGGCTCCTCCGTCCATGGGATTTTCCAGACAAGAGTACTGGAGTGGGGTGCCATTGCCTTCTCCGCCACAGAAGGTGAGAAACTTAATTAAGGGCAAGGCTAACAGGCAAAGGTTTACTGCTAACACATTAAAGCCGGTCCAGACAGCAATGTTATCTTCCCACAACACTCTTTATCACCTCTGAACAAATATGCATTGGTATTTCTCATGTTCTTATGCATTACAGCAGTGAGAGCCAAAATTCTTAAAATCTTGATCCTAAAACCTAACATTCATCCTCAGAAAAATTAAATCACCTTTCAACATATCTTGGCGGGGAGGGTAAGGGCTACAGAGACGTTTTCGTTCACTACATATACACATTCTGCCTCATTCTCAAGGAACTTGGGCCTCACTCCCAGGTAAGGAGGTCTCAAGGTGATGAAAAGGAGGAAATAAGAATCCACCATCATTCTTTTCCCTCAGAGATTTCAGAGCAGGAAGAAAAGGGGGAAAGCAGGAGACCTCCAAGCTCAAAGAAATCTGCCAGTATTTGATATACACAAGTAAGAATTTCTAGTTATTACATTATGACTGTAATGGTTAAGAGGCTCTTAAAAACTGTCCTTCAGGGACTTCTCTGGTGGTCCAGTGGTTAAGACTCAACACTTTCACTGCAGGGCGCACAGGTTCGACTCCTGGTTGGGGAACTAAGATCTTGAATGCCACAAAGCACAGCTAGAAAAAAAATTTTTTTAATTAAAAAAAAAATTTGTCCACTTTCCCTCATAATTTGAATTAAAAGGTATTCTCTGAAGCAAGAATTCCATTTTTTTTTTTTTTTTTGATGGACTGTGATTTCTTCTTCTTTTTTTTTGGCTGTACCATGTAGCAAATTCGGATCTTAATTCCCCCACCAGGGATCAAATTTTTTCCCCCTGCACTTGAAGCACTCTTACTAACCACTGGACCGTCAGGGACGTCCCTGTGGTTTCTCCATAACGTTAACAGTCACCATGAGGAGTGAAAGATACCAGACAGAAAGGCTTAATATCCAATCATCAACGAATAAGAAAATCTTAGACCAGGAAGGGACCATCCACACTGGTCTTGGACTGATTTTGAGCTTCCAAAGCAGTGAGAAATAAATTTCTGTTGTTTATGAACCACCTAGTTGGTGGTCCTTTGTTAAAGCAGCCCAAACTAAGACATGCATTAAAATGGAAGACTCAAGCTTGACCATCTAACCTTAGTAAGAATGTATTCTACAACATCTATTTATGCCAAGCTATAATCGAGTCTCTGCTTAAATACTTTATTCTGCATGAGTACATCCAAAGAGGAAGTCATTCTGTTTTCAAATGACACCTTTCTAGACTTGAGTCAATTTTTTAAAACTTTTTAGAAACTTCAGCCAATAATCAAATGACACCCTTAATCTGACATGAAGCCCATCCTCAACCACCACACAAAACCTGCATGAAGCTGAAACTTGCTAATTCCTCCTCCTTGGTCACAGTTCTCACCGGCCTCCTGGAACCAAGCTAACCAAACAATCCCTGTGCTGCTTGACAGCGCGGCTTTTAAGAACATCTTTAAAATATGGTATCAGAGTCAGATTAGAATGATAGAAAGAATCAAAGGACCACAAGCAAAAAAAAAAAAAAAACACCCAAAACAAAAACCCCACAAATGTTCTATTCAAAAAAAGCAACTGGCAGACACTTGGTGACATTTTACAAGTCTTGACCTTTTTTTGTGCTTCGGTAACACAAACATCAGAGCACTTACTATTTGCATCCTCCCTATGACAATTATGACATTTCTTGTGTTAAACTTTAAGTATCTCAAACTGATATGTTATTTTTTTACATGTTTATTTCATATTCCTTGAACTAGAATGTGAGTTCTCTGAAGGCAGGGTCTCTCCAAGGTACAACTCCTCTTCTACTCCCTTTTCTATAGACTATGTTGCTGTTTCTGTGATTACTGATTAGTAAATAGAAGTTTTTTTCAAAGCTATTTCTGTTAGGATATTTCCTAAGGAATGGACGTGTAACTCTACTTAAGATTAGTTATACAGACATAAAAAACTCTACACTTACTCAAACATGATGGAGAAAGAAAGGTCTAATGGATTTTTCACTAATAGGAGTTCTTTGTCTGAGATTCAGAGAGAGAATTCGGTGATCTGTGAACCTGAATGGGAAACTTCTTACTAACCTTTATGTGAAATTTAGCAATTCCTTCAATTAGGATTATAGGCAACGAGTCACAGTAGGATTAGAAATATCTATTGAATGTGTCATTAATAAAAATCACAGATATTTTCATATTACAATTACTACAAATTCATCATTATTTATTTTTTTATCATTATTTAAAATTACAGTACTTAACTAAATTGTCACTAAAGCTTATTCTCTAATGTGAGAAGCATATATAATGATCAAAAATTTGTATTTTTAGTATTTGTTAACTGTATTTCAATAATAATGGGTTTCTTTTTTAATTCTATGCATTTTACTTCACAAAATCATGGATCATTATTAGAATTCATGAAACAACAACAAAATAAAAGGGGGGTAACCCCTGCCCTATAACAGAGAGTGTGGGTGATGTGATTACAATTCCAAAGAATGACCATAACTGTCATAATCATATCCATTATAATAAAATGACAGGTGAGTCTTAAAATATAAATACCTGCTTATGACTAGAAAAAACAGAAAGGGACTTTAAGCTGATCATTTTCACTTAGACAAGACAAAGTATATCTATAGAAAAATTAATTTTCAAATACCTATTAACTTGTTATAATTAAAACAATCACAGGATTGTAAATGGTTAGGTACTCAGGACCCTTTAACAGTGACTATTTACTGTTGCTGTTTCGTTCTTTACTTTTACGATTTTATAAAGGGACCAAAATCCATTATAGGTAGAATTCTTATATTTAAGAAAGTATGTAAAAATGTCTTTCCTTCTAGCTAGCTTCAAAATATACACATACATTTTATTTCTAACTACTAGAACTATGGCTTAGACTTTTCCTGCTCAACTATACTGGTGATAGCTAAAATGACTTAGAAAGGAATTCAAGGAAAAACACATACCTCTCCTACTGAAAGGAAGCTGTAAAAAAAAAAGTTCCAATTAATCTACATTACTTCCCATTCTAAGTCAGAAACTAAACAATATAGGGTATTTCCTAGAGACACTTTTAGCAGTTCAACAATATGCACAGAACATTTTCCTTAAATTATGTTTAGCAGATATCATTTTTCATTTAAACCATAACTTTTCACATGTATTTGAATAATCATTTCCCCCAAAGACATATTTACCTTCAGCCAGTGCTGGTGATTCTGTTCGTGTCCCTCTTATCTGTTTAAAGAAAGGAAAAAGGAAGACAGTCTAAAACATTATTATAATTTAAAACAAAGTTTAATTTTATTAAAACTAACTTTAACCACAAAGTTCATCAATGCTATCATATATCATATGTATAAGCCATATCCTTCCCCTCTTGGGTTAACTCAACAACTATTTATGGAGGACTTACTAAGGCGTTATCTTAAGTCCTGAGAAATATCAGTAAGTGATATACCCTAGTTGTCACCATCAAGATATTCAAAGACAAACAGGTGTACCAAGTACTCAGCTCTCATCATAGTTTATCAAGCAGGAGGTAGCAAGAGAAAAAAAATAAATTCTTTACTCAGATGATTAGAGAAAAAACTAGCAATTCCTCCTTATTCTTTAAAATTATCAAAAGAGGCATGTTTCTATATTCTTATCAAAGTTTAAGTTCAGCTTCAATGTATTAGAAAATCAGTTTTACTACAAGTACTAAGATCCTTATATTCCATGACAATAATGACAGAGGCACATCTGGCTAAACTCAGTGAACCACAAAGTCCTCTCAAGGACTGGTTTTACTATTTCAAAGCCTTATTAAATAATTTTAGGTGAAATAAAGTTTTCAGAATGAATTTAACTTTGCAACTAAGAACAACTATAGCCATATGACTAGCTGAATTCACATAGAATGAGGGGAAACATTTGACTAATGTAACTAATCACTTTTATGAGAAGATTTATTTCCCTATTTATCTGGTACAACCCAAGAGTCCGAGATTAACAAATATAACAAAACTTCCTATGTCTAAAAAATTGGTAGCATCTTGAGGGAATCGGGCACAGTTTTCCCAGTGGTACATGATCTGACACATTTCTTCCCTAGGTAGAAATGTGATGCTATCTCTGACAGAGTTAAAAAAAAAGGAAGAAAGAAAGAAAATTATACATAAATAGGAACCAAAAGATGAACAGTAGATTGGCAACCTTAGGGTCCACTGAATTAAAAGTTCTGATTCTAGGGGAGAAGGGAAGGCACTTCTGTCAGGAGATACAAGAAGAATTCTGAAGCAATAACCAACAGGAGAATAATGGGAGAGGGTCCTGTAAACTGACTCCTAACCATGAGGACTCATGGCAGCTCCTACACAAGAGACAGAGTACAGAGAACCCAGCGGATGGGACTGAGGCTGCCAAGCCCACTGACAACTGTACATGGACAACTATCGCAACACAGCCCAGAAAGCATAAAGTAACCACAGGCGCTGATCCCTCGGGGAGGAAAGTCTGGGTCACTCCACCAGGAAAATGCCTCAGCCTGTTGAAGGGTGCTGGCTGAAGGTGAGGACAATCTAAACTTAGCAGTTGACTGAACTAAAGAACGTCATTCCACTAAGCCTTCTGTCGCAAGTCTAATGTAGAAACTCTGGTCAGCCACCATCTTGAAAGCTTAGGAGTAGCTGGAACTAAATGGCAAGCACTTAATGGTGGGCTGCACAGGACACCCTCCTGCCCCGCCTCTCATTTTGACTCCAGCTGAGGCGCCTCCCCTCAGCGGCTTGCTGCACTGGTGGGGCTCACTTCCTGCTCAGAGGCTCTGCAATAAGAGACGCCTACAGGAACTCTTAGGCCATCCTGAGTCATAATGAACCTGGAAGTATGAAGGTGTTAATACCAAGAGCCTGGGCAATCACTGGCCATTGGTGAGATGAAGTCTGGTAGACAAACACCCTCTTCCTCCCACCAATAGGCGTATTCTCCATATCTTCTCAGGGGGCTTCTTCAAGATCAAGCCCAAATGCTCACAGAAGTGACCAGGTCAATAATACTCCCTTAGATTGACTTTCCTTTTCTGTTTCACTTACCCCAGTTCTCCAACTTGTGTTTCTCATTAACACTTCCCCCAAGAAATCACCTGTCTGAAGAGTCCCTGTCTTGGGCTCTGCTTTAGGAGGTGAAAACATGTCTAGACACTTGTCCTTCAGGACACCACCCCTCCTTTCCTTTCTGTCCCACCTCACTGGATGCTCCCTCTTCATCTCCTGTGCTGAACTTTTTTGAAATCCCTGAATGCTGACATGTCCCAGGACTCAGTTGCAAGTCCTCTGCTCTCCTTGTGACCTCATCCTATCTCATAACTTTCTGAATCTAAATTTAGCAAAATCTAAAACTTGCTCAAATTTATTTATCCAGTCCAGACACTTCATCTCTGCACTTTCATAGCATTCCCTACTCAGTATCTCCACTAGGATGTTTTAACAGATAGCTCAAACTTAACATGTTCAAAACTGAACTCATCTCACTCCCCATGCCTGACCTACCCGCAGTCTCCCCCCATCATTTGATGACACTTCTATCCTTACAGCTGCTCAGTTAAAAACCTTGGATTTCTCTGCAATTACTCTTTCTCACATATCCCTTTTCAACTGAAACTTTCACTGCCTAAAATATTCATGCTTTCTATTCTACCTCCTATCTACTCACTGTCGAAGGCTGAGCTGCATTAACATTATTAGATCTACTATTACTTTTGTATTCAAGAGCCTCCAGAACAGGTGGTGCAAACTGAGATGCTGAGATTGTGTCGGAAGTGCCAACTGGGGCTTCGTCTATAGATTGCCACAGCTACTAACATGTCAGGCTAAAAAGGCAGGTGATCCACTGCTAGGTACTCATATAAAACCATTTTGAGATGTTATGAAGTAATTGAGTAAGTTTTGGAAACATTCAGTAGGCCAAAATAAAGAGTCTGAGGGCTGTATTTGGTTGATGAACCATCAGTTTGCAACTTCTGCTTCAGAACTTTGTACTGTTTCTAATTGCTGCTATACTATTAATCCTTAACCTGTTGTTATACTTTCCTCGATCAGATAAGAGATGAATGGGAGCTACTTATGTTCAAAGCCTAACCACTCTGGTTTTTCTCACAAGCTCCTCGTGGATCAATGCTACTACAAACGGAATGAATAAACACATTTTTGCTTTTCCTGGCAAACGAAAACTTCCTTCCCTAAGACCTATTGCAGCCACCCAGAAATAAAACAAGTGGCTTGGCTGGCCACTTGCATAAACCACAGAAGAAAAACCAGTGCCATTTACATAACACCATGGGGGAAAAGCTCTATTGATTATGTTTAATTCTTAGTAAATCATGAAACAATAAAACATCTGTAATTGTTTTCACCCTTAGAAATCAAACGTCAAGTCATAAGTAGTGAATATTAGATAATATGTAAATTAGACAATCTTTTATCTATAAACCTAGAGGTTCTTCAAGTAAGTGTTAAAATTTCTTTGCCTCCAACAAAACATAAAATAGAAGAGTTATGACTTCAGAGCACTGTCAGCCACATTTACAGCTTTGCAGTATTTCAAATGATGGTACATAAATCTAACTGCATTAATAAATGGTGTTGAAATAACCCCATGGAAAAGTCCAACCTTTTCC
The DNA here is from genome assembly GCF_963930625.1 of Muntiacus reevesi. Classification (NCBI taxonomy): domain Eukaryota; kingdom Metazoa; phylum Chordata; class Mammalia; order Artiodactyla; family Cervidae; genus Muntiacus; species Muntiacus reevesi. The sequence continues at coordinate 67,387,998 of NC_089260.1, forward strand.
ACCTAGGTTGCAGTTCTCCTCCACTTGGGTATATGATAAAACATAACTGAATTCAATTTTTTTTTAAGTTCCCCTTAATATACACAGAGCAATTTAAAAAGCTATCTTAGAAAAGAGCACTTGAAATAAAGGGCCTACTGATTATACTCACAGATCAGACAATATTACAAAAAGTGCAATATTACATAATTCCAACAAATATCTGATAAGTTTTAAATCTGAGAACTTGACAAGGTATTCTGTGTCTATTTGAGAAAAAGGAAACATGCAAGTCTATAAAAATTTTTTGAGAGACAGAATAACAGGTAAGATGGATCCATCCTACTCATCAGAAATTAAAATTTTTTGGCCCTGGGTTAGATATACAGTGAGGGGAAGAAATCAGAAATTAGAATAATTTCAACTGTATATACATGTTTAAAAAAGAAAAAACCCAACACCAAATATTTATCACAAGGTCTGTTTATGTATATACCACTAAAAGAGATACCCTAGGAGATACTATGATGAAAAAGATAGTGCACTCTAAAAATGTCTAGTCTTAGTATAGCAATTAAAATATTTAAGGTGAAAATGAGTATCATGAGAAACAGCTACACAGAGTGCTGCAGCAAACACGGAATTCCAGCTAGGAGTAGAGCCTGGAAATCAGGTATTAGGAAAGATTTTATGACGCTATGGAGCTCTGGTAGCTGAAGTACATTTTGGAAAATGAAAACAATCTGGGCAAGAAGGAAAAGAAGGTATAAGGTACATAAAGAACATTCCATGGGACGAATGTATAATCATCACAGGGCAGTGAAGAAAGAAAACTTAATAAACTGTGATGAAGTAGTTCCACACTAAACTAAGATACAACCTTCTCAGCCTACACAGAATAGACAGAGACGAGTTTAAGCTCTTCCAGAACGAGACACTGCTGCATGCGCTGGTGTGGCCAGGGAGCCTCAGCACCTGAGTCCAGACACGCCTCCAGCGCTGCTGCGTTTATGCACCAGGGTACCGCTGCTCCAGTGTGGCGAGAAGACCCTGATCCCTAAACCCACCCATGACTCCAAAAGTGACATTCCTGTGCTGTGCCTGACATACAGATGTGGCCCCTCTCTGCAGAGGACAATCTGAAGAATTACCCTGGCTATACCCAACACAAATCTTTGTTGATATAAGTTTAAATGTTTTATGATATGTAGAGGTCTTGATACCTAATGCCAAACTGCTTTACAAAGACACATCTCAATCTATAATGCCGTCAGAACCATGCCTCCTGGACGTGAACGTCACTGTTTGAAAAGCAAAAGGTGTGCACTACGGTGTGTTTCTGCACATGCACATACAATATGGCGCCTTCTTTCACAGGGTTTTAGTGAGCTACTAAATAACGTCGACTCTTTTTACTCTGCATTTGTAAAACTAGTCCTTTCTCGTTTTTCTATCAAGGCCTTACTTATTTTTAAGAGGATCACTGTCACTTTTGAACTCCTAGTTCAGACACTGTATATAATAAATGCATATGATAAAGTTAGACACTGTCTTCAAAAACGATCTACTAGGCTGCCATTTCACACGCACTTACTGTGTTTGAGACACATCGTGCATGATTTATTTCACTGAAGACTAACAATCTAATCAGATTAAAATTATTTGCCTCTTTTCCTTGATGAGGCTTTAAAGGGTGAAGTAGCTTGCCCAGAGTCACAAGAGAGGGAGGCAGGGAATGAGTGGGGAAATTATTTTTCAGGAAACTGTTCAAGCAGTAACAGTTATAATATTCCTGTGTCTAATTGTGACTTTCTGTAAAGTAAATATTGGGTTGGCCAAAAAGTTCATTCGAGTTTTCCTGTAATACCGTGTGGAAAAACATGAACAAACTTTCTGGGCAACCCAATGTTACTTTCACATTAACATCCTCTGTAAAATTACGACGATTCCTTAAAGAATAAACCACAGCAGCATAACTGGAAAGCCTGAGGCAGTAGCTTCATAAAGATGATCACTAGGCTTTGGGAATGTTGTCCAGAACCTTCTCACTGATCTCCTGGCTGCTGTCATCACCAAGCCCTGATTACTAGACTTTCTACAATGGGATTTCTCTAAGACCTAAACTCAGGTATGTTTTGGAACACACAGCAATAAACATACTGTAAGATGCATTTGTGGACAACAGGTACTGTGATCATGCCAACCTAAAGATTCTACAGGCTTAAATACATTCTATAAAACAAATACATAACCTATTTTGCAGTTGCAAAAACTCAAATTCTTTAAAATAAATGTTTGTTTCAAAGAAAAGATAGGAATTTTTACTGTGGCTCACTTACTCTACTTCATATATTCAAAATTCATCATAAAATTTACACATATGATTAAACTTTAAAGAAATTATAATTAAGAAGAGTGATAACAACAGGCAGAATTTAAAAAATTACAACTATATATATATAGAAAATACCATTTTCCCCATGGACAATTTTGGAAAAGATCAAATAAATATCTATTCATTTAATTACACAGCCTCCTAAGAATATACAGGCTCCAAAATAATCAGTCATTGTATTAGCACTGAAATGACCATCCTTTCCAGCTTCTTCCCTGCTTCATCACCTCCCACTACCACCCCTCCTTCCACTCCTAGCCCTACTCTGAACTAAAAAGTTAAAAAAGAAAAAATTGACTCATCTCAGAAAAGCAAAGCTGGGTCAGAAAACCTAGAACTGTTTTTCACCACATTAACAGATGTAAGCAAAAAGGACTGACACATGATCAGATCAAAGATGCAGAAAGAGCTTTTCATGAAGCTATATTTGCAATTGGAAAAAAAAAAAACAAACCTTAGCAAAGTAAGAATAGAAAGAATAAAAGATATCTACCCTTACCGAAGCCTATAATAAATAGTCCTTAATGAAGAACTGTTAAAACATTCCCTTTAGAATCAAAATGAGACAAACATGTCCACGATCAATACTTCTACTCAACACTATATGCAGGTCCTAGCCAACTTTATAAGAGAAAGAGATTAAAGGTTAAAAAGTTTTTAAGGAAAAAACAATTCATGAGTTTGGCAAGGTAACAATATTTTTATCAACATGAAAATCTCAACTGCATTTCTATTTTCCAGTAAAAAGAACAAAAGAGAATTTTCCCCATAGACACAGTTCACAATAGCAAAAAGCAATCAGTAACTAGGAATAAACCTAACAAAAGCTTTGTAATTTCTGCATGGAAAACAATCATAAAACTTTAAGAAAGCCATAAAAAAATGTAAAGACATGTTCATAAATAAGAAAATACTGTAAGAAATGTCAATCCTTTCTAAAATCCACATTAATATTCAATGCATTTCCAACCCAAATCCCCAAAGTACTCTTTTTACATAAAAAAGCAAAAATCAAAAAAGTCAAAATGCTCAAGGACTCAAAACAAGACAACCTGCTCAATCAGATAACAAGATATAAAATGAAACAACAGTAATTAAGACAGAATGAAATTAACACAAAGACAAACTGGCAAATGAAAGCATAGTCGAAAAGCAGAATGCACAGTCCAGGAATACATACGGACCTTTATGAAGAGGAAGCAAATCCTGAGGGACTGCACTGCAGATCACTGGGGAGAGACTGTGGCATAAATGGAGCTGGGGTAATTAACTGTTCATAAAGAAAGTAAAATCCCTATCCTATACCACAGATAAATCAATTCTCATGGGATTAAACACTTTAATTTGAAAGGAAAAACCTCAAATTTTAAAAGAAAATACAAAAGTGGTTCTTTATAATCCCAAGGTAGGGAAGTGAAGTGAAGTCGCTCAGTAGTGTCTGACTCTTTGCGATCCCATGGACTCTAGCCTACCAGGCTCCTCTGTCCATGGAATTCTCCAGGCAAGAATACTGGAGTGGGCTGCTGTTTCCTTCTCCAGGGGATCTTCCCTACCCAGGGACCGAGCCTGGGTCTCCTGCACCGCCTTCCCGACCCAGGGACGGAGCCCAGGTCTACCACACAGCCCTTCCCGACCCAGGGACGGAGCCCCGGTCTCCCGCACGGCAGGCAGACGCTCTACCTCCTGAGCCAGCAGGGAAGCCCCGAGTTACGGAAGGAGAGCACAATGTAGATAAAACATTGGAAGTATTAACCACAAATGAAAAGCCTAATTTTATTCTATTAGCATCAAAAAAATTCTGCTTATTGACACTTTAAAGAAACTGAATATACAAACCACTAAGCTACAGAAAGCTATTGATGACATATATAACAGAGAAAGGATCAGTATCTAATATGTAAAGAACTGCTAAACTCAGTAAGAGCAAGACAAATAAATCAATGAAACAATGGACCACAGTCATAAAGCGGCGTTTCAATAAAAAGAAACACAAAAGTCAAATCCTCAGTCTTGATGTTTATAAGTTAAAACCACATGAAATATCATTTTACACCCATGTGATTAGTAAAAATAAAGAGCTTTGACAAGAGTGTTGACACAAATGTTTATCAACAGGTACTCTCAGATACCCAGAATGTGGGATTATCAATTGATAACCACTTTAGGTGATAATTAAGTGGTTATCAATCACTTTAGGAAACATTTGGCATTATCTTGTTAAAGTAAACAGTCCTACTCTCAGGTATATACCTAGAGAAACTCTTGTACAGAGAAGCACTATTTGTTACAAAGGAAAAAAAATAACAAAACACTGCAAACAACCTACATGTTCAATGATTGGAAAATGAATACACTGTAGCTTTTTCACACAATGAAAATTTACAGAGCAGTACAGAGCAGAAAATTTACGGAGCTGTAGTCATCGAGAAGGATATGGATGAAATTTCAGAAACGATGAACTCATCAGAAGTCTTAAGAAGACTACATAATGATTTTCACACAGCTTAAAAATGGCATAATTAAAATACGTATTATTTATAGACACAGACAATTGTGATCTTTTTTTTAAGCTATAAAAGTGATAAACACATAATTCAGGAAAAATATTTTCCTTTAGGGGGCAGCAGGGAGACTGTACAGAGAAGGAACAAAGCAGCTTCCTAGACCTTAATCAGAGGTGACTTCATGAACTTTCACTTTATGCTTATTAACAACTTATAACTTATTTATCTTTCATATATGAAATGTTGAAGCAGATTCTGTGAATTCTTGGTCTGCATGTCACGCTTATGCTGATAGGAAACAAGCATGTTTTCTCCTATCAGTGTTAAAACAACGAATCTACACACAGAGCACAAAGGTGAATGGTACAATTTACTACTCTTTCAGGAACCTGCTCCACTTTCAAAATAGCAGAAGTTTTTGAGATAAGCCTTGTCTCCTTCTAAGGTGTTTACAGTAAAAACCCCTCTTTTCTCCATTAGAATAATCAGAATCAGAAGTTGTTCAATTCAGAAAAATTCTTCAGATAGATGGATATAATATACATGCACATTCATCAGCTAATCCTGTTATGAAGACCAAGACACATTCTTTGAATACAGGTCATTTCTAGAGTACTGAACATGATTTCCTGCATAGCCTACTGAGATTTTTCAAGCTCTCTGTGGTGAAGGACAGCTGTTTCATTTTTAAATTTTCCACCCATCATGGTGGAAAGGGAAAAAATCCAAAATACTAACATGCTAGAGTTAAAAAAAAAAAGAAAAAAAAAGTTTTAAAAAGACTTACAAAATACAAATCCCAATTCTCTGCAGATTGGCAACAGCTTAAGAACTAGAGTTGGTTTACAAAGCATAACATATAAAGCATGAACTCTGGAGCCAGACTGTCAGGCTTAGCTCCAGACAAGTTAATCTCTCTCTGACTGTCTGTTTACCTCTAGATGGGATAACAGACAGTAATACCTACTTCAATGGGTTATTGTGAGGAGTAAATGAATATATGCTTAGCACTGAGAACAGCCCCTGACATACAAGTAGCATGTAAGTGTAAGCTGATGCTGCTGTTATTATTGTATAAACCATACCCACAAATACATGTTTTCTAAAACATCTGGCTGCCTCTTTAAAACGTAATGAGAAATGAAGACAGTGAAAACAGAATGTTTTATATGTTTAGTTTCATAACTTTGTACCCATCTTTTACATCATTGGTGCCCGATGACAAGCCCTCTCACAGCCCGTCAGTGATCAGTCACTGTGAACGTCTGCTGTCCAGGTCACACACAGACCGTAAAGCACAGAGGTGTGTTTCCTCCTTGGCTCCCAGCGACAAACCCGTGGGACATTTCACAAAAACGGACAGCCAAACAAGAGAACTTGCCAACAAAGATAAAACTACAGTAAAGAAACAGAAGTGGTAATGTCGGAAGTCAAACTGTAATAGAACATAAGTGGGGTTATAGAAAAAAATAGCTAACTTCAAGAATGCTGACACTTGTCGCCATTAAGGAGACTAAATATGTAGTCAGAGGAACTCTGTGGAGACAAACTTATCAACGTGAGTGAGGAAAGTGGTCGTGAAGAAAAGGACAAAGATGTCCCACAGGAAGTGATGCCAGCAAAAAAAATTCTCATTGAAAGAACTCACGGGTGTGTCTTATGACACTGAGAAGGCAATGGGTGAAATGCTGGAAGCTGACCCACAAGTATGACAATTTGGCCAAGGCATAAAAATGATACTCCATATTGCAAGCTATACCGCAAGGGGGAGGGAAGGCATGGGATTTCACACTTTCAACTACAGCAAATATTATAGATCTAACCCATGTAAAAACACATAAACATCAAAAGGGCTAACCTACATTAACAAAAGAAAATAGCCTTTCAGAAGCAAAGAACACAACGTCCATCCACTCATGTCCCTTTCTACAACTGGCTGTTCACTGAGTACCTCTGAAAACCATACTTCACAGTAACAGAATCAGAGACAAGTCCACCATTGGAAAATCCAAAGTCCTAAGGCTAAGTCCCCTTCTTAATTTTCTCTAGTCATTTTTCCTACTGTTGGAAATATACAACATAATCAACTGCTTAGCAGCAATATCCCCAGAGTGCCAAATATTGAGATAATGCTCTACAAAAGTATGTATTTAAGTACAGCGTGTTCTCAAACTTCTGGGTCTAAACTACAATACCACAAATTTCAAAATACAGAGTTATACTGAGTCATCTACACAATTTTTTTAAAAAGCTTTATTCCATAGAATGAAAAAAAAATCTATGCAAAATAAAACTAGGAACCACTAATAAAATCAAATGCACACAACTCACTCTTAAAATTGCTTAATCTTTACATAACATTAAAGATTAAATGAAGTAACTGACAAATTCTGGCTGTTGTAAAAGGTAATTTGTGTTGCTTACAAACAACATAAGCCAGTGCACCATTCAGCGTGGGCTGCTGCAGCATGCCGTGAACCAAGCCAGGACTAAAGACCTGATCATGCTGGGCCTGTGAGCTTCAGAGAGAAGGTTTGTGCCTGGGACATCACACCATGCTCTCCTAATTACAGAGAGTTCTATGACCAAACCAAACATTTAATCATCTTCCCGACAAAAATACAGATCCACACGTAAGGTAATTTGACAGAAAGAAAATCTCAGCTTTTAAACTTGAAGCAAGAATCTTAAATCTCCCAAAGTTTCAATTTCTTCATCTATAGAAAGGACTATAATATGCATTCATGAAATTGAGCAACCCAGAAATAAAGTTCGAGGGGCGCTTATTCCACTGTCTGGCTCTTTTCCCCAATCTTAACCTGTCAACATTAGGCCAAGAGCACTCCCTCTGCAGAAATGTTGTCACTGCCGTTCTTGTAGTTTTCAAGGTCCAAAGAGTTTAAGCAGCAACAGAGGTTAGAGAGTTTCTGTTTGTCGATTCTATCTTTACTGTGTCCCCAGCGGTGCTTGAGATATGAAGAAATAAGCCAGTCTTTATCCTGAAAGAGGCTAATGACTTCCTGTGGAAATGATACCTGCATATGTGCAAAGTAACAAGTCCTTAACAATTCTGCCCACACTACATCACTGTTACAGATCGCAGTTGCAATAGAAATTTAGAGACAATTCCACAAGAATCCTTTTTCATGGGCCCCATGACATGTCACGTCACTAGTGGTAATGTCTGGCTCTCTTCCAGGACTGGATGCCTGTTCACTGTTATTGTATCTCCTGCACTAAGCACGATGCCTGGCACACTGCAGCCTCCAATGCGTAAATGCTGACCGAGTGAGTGAATTAAGCAAACATGATACATGATTTAAGGGGACCTGAGTAAATGCAACTTATTTAGAGTTATGGCCTCATAAGATTGGCTGTTCTGCCAAAAAGATTTCTTTAGGAAAATGAGAGATAAGGAGAGACCATTAAAAAAATAATAATAATAATGGGCTAACTAGTAAAATTTAGAAAAATCTGTTATTTCCCCTATTTAAATTAATAAAAAAGATGTTAAATAGAACACTCTCAAGTGGGCACCATGGTTTTATAGATATTGGTTCTTCCAAGCTAACAGAATAATTCAATTGCAGCAAGCAGATAACCACTCAGAAGAGATACTGCATACCTGACATGTAATATTACTTCACAACTAAGAAGCCATCAAACCGTAGATTTTTTCAAAATCATTAAAAAATGCTTTGTCACACAATCTTCTTTTAAAAATAATGCTAACCTGTTTAGCAATGGCAATTTGACAAAGATTAGAAAAGGACTTCCAACACCAGATTGTCACATGCAAGGCAGAGTATATACTGAGTAATATAAGACCTGTCCTCAAGAAGCTCACAGTCTGTGAAGGCAGGTAAATAAATTACGACCATACAGTGTAATTAAGTACAATGCTACACTATAGAGTTCTGTGGATAAAATACTTTAGGAAAACAGATGAAGTAACTGAATTATGCCTAGAGGACAGTGTTAAAGAAAGCTAGAGAAGTGCTGACCTTTGATTTTGCCCTTTATGTTTAGAAACACTACCACCACTAACAACTTCCGAAGATATTTTTTAGATGTCCTGAGCGCCCTGTCTCATGCATCAAACCTGAACTGGCAATCTATTTCACATATGGTAATATACATGTTTCAATGCTATTCTCTCAGATCATCCCACCCTCACCTTCTCCCACAGAGTCCAAAAGACTGCTCTATACATCTGTGTCTAAAAGAAGCATTTTAAATGCTATCCACCTGATTCCTAACAAGGGGCACAGAATAGATTCATGTAAAAGTCCTTAAGAAAAAGCTTTGTTAAACTGAGACTGAGGCAACATCAAGAATCCCACAGAACAATAGATAAGATTTTTCTGTCACACTAAATAACAAACACTATGTCAATTTTTTCAACAATTATCCCATTTGCTATGCATGTTTAAACTTTAATTGTCTTTTATTTCCACTTATTGCAGAGTTTAGTTAATTTCAGATATTGACTATTCAAGTCTGAACTTACAACAAGGGGGAAACATATCAAAAAAGGACACATACCTTTTATTGGAATTATTTCACAATATATGGAAGTTAAATCATCATGGAGTATGCTTTAAACTTATGCAGTGATGTATGACAACTATTTCTCAATAAAACTGGAATAAACAAAGAATAAAGGGAAAAAATGTACTATTCTAATAATTAGTCTTTAATGACCAAAGTGTGTGTGTGTGTTTGTGTCTTAAAGCTTTATGTTTAAAACACTGTCCAAACATGCTATACATCCTAAGATAAAACTGATTTTTTTTTCTGTATCTTCTCTTTCAAAAAAAAAAAAACAAACAAACCTTACATATCTTACAGTTTTTCTCTTAGGAATGAAAGTAGCCATATGATATCTAACGGATTTAACAGATACAAAACATCAATACACACAAATACAAAAGCATCACATCATATAGCTTAATTTCTCAAAACAGCTGATAATTTCTTAATGGAATTCTGTTTTTCCTAATTTCAAGAGGTTCTGCAGAGATATATAAGTGGAAAATAATCAATATTTCCATATTTTGGCATACATAGTATATTACCTCGTGTCGCCTATTATGCAGTAAAGAGGAACTGCCATAGCCTGAAATTAGTCAACATATACACATACCATTTTGTGGTACATCCTCAGAGTGCTCACAGCACTGTATCTGAGTGTTACTCTCAAACATTAGTATAAACACAAGATGACAAATCAATAAAATAAAACTTCTCCAACCTATGCAGAGAAAAAAAAAGCTAGTACTGTGCTATCTTTATTTTCTAGACTTAAACTCCTTAAATGATTTAACAGGTTAATATCCACAAACCAAATGAATGCATCATTGCAACACAATAACTAATTGCCATAATTAATACTTTCATATCATCAGTAATTTTTATGTACGTATTTTAGACTGAAAACACAAACAGAAAAGGCTGGTAAGCATCACTTCAAATGAGGGATCAAACTCAGTATCATCAAGAAATGTGACAATCACTGTACGCCTTCTGATGTGATACAAGGGGACATTCTCAATACTACCCTCTGTAAAATACTTGTCAAACATGCTGTACCTCAATCTATCTATAAGGAGACATAAAACAGAAAACTCCAAACTACAGAACAACTTATCAGACCACCTGCCTGGGTGGGAAGGAGCAGGTGCGTGCATGCCCAGCTGCCCAGTCGTGTCCGACTCTTTGGGACCCCACGCACTGTAGCCCACCAGGCTCCTCTATTCATGGGATTTCCCAGGCAAGAATACTGGAGTGGGTTGCCATTTCCTCCTCCAGGGGATCTTCCCAAATCAGGGATCAAACCTGTGTCTCCTGCATTGGCAGGCGGATTCTTTACCACTGAGGTCAACAAAAAAAAGCAAGAGTTCCATTCATGTGAAATGTGCCAGGTCAAGGGCCTCCAAATGGAAACTCAGAGAGTCACACGAGCACAAGTGCGTAGGTAGGTCATGGAAGGCCAGCCCACAAACACTGCACCTCCACCCCCATGGCTTCCGACAGATCGATCCAGAGAGGGGCACCTGAGGAATCACTGGCAGCAGCAAGAGCCCAGAGCCAGTGTCCCGACCAGACGACCGCCTGGGCTGGGCTTTCCTGGGGCTAGCCCTCCTTTCACGACTGCTCAGGTTTTTTGAGGCTGCATTCCTAGTCTCTCTGCCAGTTTTGTCAGTTACTTGCCAGCCTCCCAATACATTCCTTTTCCATCCAAATTACCCTGTCAATTTCTGCAAGCTGCAACCAAAGATGCTTGAATGAATTATCAAGAATATTCTGGACTCAAATACAATGCTAACTATAATTTCCTTCCTAATTTAAAGCCATTCCTATAAATAAACAAATATTAACTATGTTACAAATGTAACTCTGAGATGCAGACTGTAAAGACCTTATGAAATTAAAAGTGACATAAATCAGCTATTTGAGATATATAAGAGGTGCCTGTATTACTAAAAATAACTAAAAAAACTTTAAGTTTCAAAGTACAAAATTTGAATGCTAAAGTATAAGAACATCCAGAAAGAAGAAATGACAACATCCAGAAAGAAGAAATGACAAAACACCAAGAACATTTTAAACTGTATCAATCAAATAAAAAACTAAAATAGCTTTCCAGAAAAAGAAAACACTGATGCATGTTTTGAGAAAATAGGGACACTAGAATGGTACTGGTTTTTACAAAGTGTTTTCCGTGGGGTAAGAAGGCTTCTTTCTCCTTTATGAAAACCAAACCGTGGGCTTCCCTGGTGGTTCAGTGGTAAAGAATCCGCCTGCCAATAGAGGAGACATGGGTTCAACACCTGACCTGGGAAGATCCCACATGCCAAGGAGCAACTAAGTCAGTGCACACACCCACCCCCCACCCCCACCCCCCGCCAAAGAAAGCTCCAAGAACAGTAATGAAAACAATTCTCCACCTGCGTCTACCTTTTCTCTAGATCCCTACTTCATGCTCACTAAAAACTAACACATAAGTAAAACTACTTTTCACTGTTTCTGAAAAGTTTTCACAATTCAAAACTGAATTTTTAGCTATATTAAAAGCTCACACTTCTTACATTCTTGATAGTAGTATCCAGTAGTCATTTAAATCCTCTAATCCATTTGGTATGCTAAAGAAGTACATTTAGAGGAAGTAAAACATATGTGAAGGGGAGTAAGAACATTTAAAGCTATAGGAAACATCTGCTTCAGAGAGGAAAGAGCACTAGTAATATTTGTGAGTACCTATGTGTACCATGAATTTTGCTATAGACCAAAATCTCTTTGGAAAACACTAGAAAGCAGATGATGTTACCCCTTTTATGAAAAGTAAATGACAGAAATTAACCTAAAAAACTGGTTTACTTACCTCATGTCAGTGCTAACAAGGTTTTGGTTTGACTCAAGCACAGATCTGCCTGGCCCTAAAGGCAGTGTTTTACCCCCAACAAATGTCTCAATGGGCACATTCTTCTTATAAAAATTTGTTTTCACTGATATTTTTCTTATTAGAAAAACAACAGTAACCATTACCCTGAACAAGCAGAACCTGTGGGATGTAACCATAAAGCAACTTTCTGTTCATTGCTGTCCTTTAAAGTTATTCTTTGAAAAAAATAATAATAATAAAGCTATTCTTTGGTAATAGTGCCCCTGAAACTTTATTATGATTTTGGTCATTTTCAAGTTATAAAAACTGAGCTTAGAAACTGATAGACCCTGTTTAGTACCGTAAAACTGTCAAAATGGTCATTCAAGGTTACAGCTTCTCCCCTATGCCCGGCTCTGCCTAAGGCAGGCTGCTGTTTAGTCGCTAAGTCGTGTCTTACTCTCTGAGACCCAATGGATTATATACCCTGCCAGGCTCCTCTGTCCAAGGATTTCCCAGGCAAGAATACTGGAGTGGGCTGCCATTTCCTTCTCCAAAAGCAGGCTAGCAGGCATTATTAGAGGACTGCACTTTACCCCTCTTCCTTCCACCTTAGTAACCCTGGGTGAGGCAATTAAGGGTCCCTGTAGGACATGGGCACTCTCTTAGCTCACAAGGGCATAAAGCCAACCTGTGAGGAACTGCTTCCAGGATCCTGGGACGCTCTCAGCCATTCCAGCCCTTTGAGATCTCTCACTGCATTTCCTTGATGGAGAACATGCACCTGCTCTGGGCATCCAGTTGTCTAGTCCGTGCTCCACTCCACACCACTTTGTTCCAGTGGGCTTTCTCTCACTGGTGGCCCTCACAGGATCCACAGGAATCACGTAACCCTTGCCCCAGAGAACAAGAACCCACACAGGTCCTTTTCGTGTGCTGCCAGAGCAAACAGCCTCTCCTTCACCCAGGCATGAGAGAGACAGACATCAACCCAGTGTCCACGAACCGAATCAATCGCTGAGTAAGCTCTCCAAGTCACTACCCATACTTGGGGTAGGGGGAACACTGAGATGGGAGCGGGAGTCAGAAGAAACTCACATCAACCATTTGGTTCAAAAACTCTTCCAATTTCCAACTTCCTGAATCTTTATATACCGACAGATGGGATAGGTGTTAGAAGTCACAAGATCCATTTTCTGGCTCTTTCTCTTGCGGGACCTGCATTGTGTTCTTACAACTCATTTCAGAAATGTGCATCTACTGACTTAGAGCTCAACTCAGAACAAAAGAGCTTCATTTTAACATCTTATTACATAATATAGTTAATATTTTTTTCTAAAATTTCCACCAAAAGCAGGAAGAAAACTCTATAATCCCACCAGTTAGTCACTGCTAACTGGTTTTCATTCTGTAGAGTCTATTTGTCATCTGAAAGTTTCTTATTTCAAGTTTTAACTTTTAAAAATCATGAAAAAAGCACTCATTTATATAATTTCATTGAGCGATCCAGTTTCCCACATAACCTAAGCATGACATTCTCAGACGAGATTGGGCACATTCAGGGTGATATGGCCATGGACTAAGCATGACAGTTTCAAACACCAAATTTACACTGAACCAACCAATGTGCGGGGTGGCTTTTGTCTATCTATGTCACTCTCCAAAGTCAAAACCTCTTTAATGGCTCCCTATTTCCAAAATTAAACTTCAACCTTTTTAAATGAAGCATAATCTGTATGGTCTCCTACATCTGTAACATCTCTAAATGTGACTTTAAAATATGTATTCATCATAGAAAAATCATACTGCAAGAAAAATGTGAATGTCAGAGGAGTTTCTGATCATGGAAGTGGACCTACACTCAGACGAATTTGGTCAGCTCCAATTTGGCTACTGAAAGTCACGAAGGACCCAGCTTCATCAAGTCTACGAGGCTGAAATCACCAAGGACAAAAGCGCAAATATGCTACTCCTTTATAACTCAGTAAAAACCAAGCTTGCAGCAGGGATCAGCCCCCATATGACTGTAAATACAACTATCACTGCATAGACATATGTAATTTATTGGCTCAACACTCACTGTCACAACTGCCAAAAAGTTTACCTAATACTTAACAGGAGATTTCTGCAAACTAAATTTATTTAAAGCTGGATCTGGGGATTAATTTCTCAAAGTTTCACACATAATTTGCCATCCATTCACAGAGCACACATTTAAAATTTTGTTTGAAGGCCATCCTTCAGCAGATGAGTGAGAAATACATTCCATTTAACATGAGACCAAGAAAACAACACTCATAGTTCTCAACCCAAAGCATCTTCACTCTTCTCAGAAGTTTGTCAGTAAAAACTCACAGAATTTAAAAAGTGCCTGAAGGAAGAAAAATAATTATTTCTCTCCTGAAGTTGACAATAGAGGCATTCACTCAGAAAGTACACAAGAACAAGGAGTGTGGGCAAATACTGACACGTCTCTATGTATAATTGCAGAGGGTGTGTGTGCACTCATACAACATGCATGTATGTGCAGAGGTGTCTGGAGACACATTCACCAAAACAGTGACCACTCAGATGATGATTTCTACCCTCTTCTTTTACTTTTCTATATAGTTTCAATATTTAAGTGTTTATTTTTTTACAAGAAGAATGCTATATTATTATGGCATGAAAAGCTACAGTAATCAAAATATGTGGTACTGGCAGAAGGAGAGACATGCAGACCAATGAAACAGAAATGAGAGTCCAGAAATAAAGCCATATATCTATGGCCAATTAATTACCAACAAAAACGCCAAGGCAATTCAACAGGGGGAAAGGATAGTCTCATCAACAAATAGTGCTGAGACAACTGGATAGTGATATACAAAAAGATGAATTTAGACATCTTCGTCACACTATACACAAAAGTTAATTTAAAATGGATCAAAGACCTAAATCTAAGAGCTAAAACTATTAAAAAAAAAAAACTTTTAGAAGAAAACAGAGTAAATCTCATGACCCTGGATTGGGCAAAGATTTCTTGGGCACAGCACCAAAAACACAAATCTAAAAAGAAAAGAGAAAATGACTCTGTTAAAACTCATAAACCTTGCAACTCAAAAGAGACAATGAAAAAAATACAAAGACAATTTTTCTTTGTCTTTTTGTACCATTGACTGGGAGGAAATACTTACAAATCATGTATCCAATAAAGAACTGGGATCCAGACTATGTAAAGAATCCTTACAACTCAGACAATCCAATTAAAAAATGGGCAAAAGATGTGATAAACATCTCACATAAAAGATAAAAAATGGTTTTAAAAAGATGTTCAACATTAGTCATTAAGGAAATGGAAATCCAAACCACTGTAAAGTATCACTTCACACCAACTAATAAAATTGTTATAATCCAAAAAGACAATGAAAAGTGCTGGGAGGATTTGGAGAAACTGAAACTCTCATATGGTAGCCTAGATAGAAGTTTCAAAAAAAAAAAAAAATTAAACACAAATTTACCATGACCCAGCAATTCCATTCCCAGGCATCTACCCAAAAGACGTGAACACATACAGTCACACAGATGTTCATAGCAGCATTATTCACAGTGACCAAAAAGTAGAAACAATCCAAATGTCCATCAACTTGTAAATGGATTTAAAAAAGTAGTGCATCCATATAATGGAATACTACACAGCAACAAAAAGGAACGAATTGGTGCATGCAGCTGACACTTGAGTAACATGAGTCTGAACTGCACAGATCCACTTACATGTGGATTTTCTTCTAATAAATATGCAATACAGTAAGTACTACACAATGAGGTTGGCTGAACCTAAGAATGCAGAACTGAAGATACAGAGGGCAGACTGTAAAGTTACAGATTCTCAATTGTGCAGAGGGTCAGCTACATAGTTCAAAAGTTAGCTGTACTCAAAAACACAAATGGTCTTCAAAAGCATTATGTTAAGCGAAGAAAGTCAGACAAACAGAAAAGCATGTATTATATGGTTTCACTTACAAGAAATGTCCAGAAGAGGAAAATCTATAGAGATAAAAAGTAGGTCTCCCCTTATCGAAGGGGGAGATGCTCCAAGACTCCCAAGAGAGGCCTGAAACCTCATACATACATAAAACCTCATACATGAAAAACCATCCATACATAAACCTCATACATAAAACCTACATACACCCATGTTTTTCCCTATATACACATACCTATGATAAAGTTTAATTTATAAATTAGGCACAGTAAGAGATCAACAATAACAATTAATAATAAAACAATCACAACGACATACTGTAATAAAAGTTACATGAATGTTGTCTCTCTCACAGTATCTTACTGTATAAATTTAACCCTTTTCCCATCTTCCCTAAGAACTTATACACCGTGGTCATAACTTTTGCAGTTTGAGGTGTGACAGCAAAACAGCATAAACTTCTTTTTCCTTCTTCACAATTTCACAGACAGATTTGCTCTTACCTTAGATCTCAGCAACCTCAGAAGACGAGTTTTTCTTTCTTTCCTTATTAAGTCAAGAACTTTCACCAAATAGTTCCAAGCAGTCTTTTCCAGTATCCTCAACTAACTCATGACAAGGTTACTTAAGAGTTCCCATTTTACAGAAGGTGAGGGAAAAGAGTGTATATAAAGATTAGGCACAGTGAATTAGTTAAGAAGCCCTGATGTACAAAAAAATGTGACCTTGCTACAAGGGGGTAACAAGTGCCTGGGATAGGCTCTCTTAGGGCACCTGTTTAACCCGTATTTTATAACTTGAGGACAGTTTCCTGTAATACCATAAACCAGTCACGCTTCTTGGAAAACTGTTTTTCCGTCTTTCACTTGTGAGGCCCAAATAAGATCTTAGAAGGGGTCTGAGAGACCAGACGCCGTAAAAGGACTTCACAAAAAGCTTTGCTTGTATACCTAAACTAGGAAGATATTTTGAAGTGCTTAAATATTTTTAAAAACTATTTAAATGCATAAGCTGTCTACCTACGCAAGCTAGACAAATTGAGAATGGTTTAAAAAGCTAAATTTTATTTTAATAAAACTAAGGTACACTATCGTGTTTTTTTAAAAGTTGCTTGTAAACTCCGTCAGCTAAAATGAAGTTCTTAAAAAACACACAAGAAGCATGCTAACAGCCGACTGAGAAGGGGCAGGGACGCGCACCAGAGCCCGAGCGCTGGCCAGCTGTCACCACGACGGACTGCGACGGACTGAGGCGCGCCCGCCCCCGAGCGCTGCCCACCCCAGGCCACATACTGTGACTATGGCTCCAACACGCTGCTCTCTAAACAAAAAGAAGCTGTGGTTTAACTCCATTCACATTTTAATGTAGGAAGTCCCGCTTACCGAAGACTATTTCCACAACACTTCAGCCTCTCAGTTTTAGGCATCAACCTACTTTTACCCAGTAGGAACTCAGAACTAGTGCCAACATAACTAGCAGATTATTTCACATTTCCAAGTCTATATTCATGTATATTTTAAGGCAAATGAATGGAATACATGAAGCTGATTTCCCTATACTTTCAAAAACAACTTGGTAAATATACTTACTTAATATCAGAACACATTAAATATTTAAATCAGAAGAAGTTCAAATGTAACAATCTTCAGCAAGGAAAATCACCTTTCAATACTCCACAAGAATGCTTGTTTACAGAAAATAACTGAAAAGGACGATTTAGAAATTGCAAGTTGATAAAATGGAGCCCTACTACTTAACAACAAAACAAATATGAAAACTGCAGGTTTAAGCCTCTCTCCAACTAACTACACTAACCTCTCTCTCTCCTATAACTACACTATCTCAAAATCTAAAGAAAAAGAAGCCTCACTTACAAACACTGTGTTTGCGACCCAACCTGGCATGGAGTAAGAACATAATTACAGGGCTGCGCTTCAAGCCAAACTTCAACTTTTCCTGGCTGTGTGTTCTTAAGCAATCATATCTACCTCTCAGATCCTCCGTTTCTTCATCCGTGATAGTAAAGATCACCTACGACTCGGTTTTGGGGGAAGTTTTTAAAATTATGTTTAATAATATTTGGGCTTCCCTTGTGGCTCAGCTGGTAAAGAATCTGCCTGCAATGCAGGAGATCTGGGTTCGATCCCTGGGTTGGGAAGATCCCCTGGAGAAGGGAAAGGCTACCCACTCCAGTATTCTGGCCTAGAGAATTCCATACAGTCCTTGGGGTCGCAAAGAGTTGGACACGACTAAGCAACTTTCACTTTCACTTAATAATATTTGTGACTGTGTGTGCAAGTTGCTCAGTCGTGTCTGACTCTTTGCAACCCCATGGACTATACAGTCCATGGAATTCTCCAGGCCAGGATACTGGAGTGGGTAACCTTTCCCTTTTCCAGGGGATCTTCCCAACCCAGCAAATGAACTCAGGTCTCCCCCACCGTGGACAGATTCTTTGGGCTCCAAATATTTTGTGAAGCTCTTAGCAAACATTCTGTCACACTAGAAGCACAAAACAAGTACATAAAATAACATCAGTGCTAGTGATACCACTTTGTCTAACCCTATCAGTGATGGA
Organism: Muntiacus reevesi; assembly: GCF_963930625.1. NCBI lineage: Eukaryota > Metazoa > Chordata > Mammalia > Artiodactyla > Cervidae > Muntiacus > Muntiacus reevesi. The sequence goes on from NC_089260.1 coordinate 67,406,799, forward strand.
AATGTCATCAGAATTTGTCACACATAGGATATTCAGGGTGTGGAAGTAGCATATACAGTTGGGGGTGTAGGGAAGGTTTCACTTTTCAAAAATCAAACATATTAACAAAAACAAACAAAAAATAAATACACCACCCTTGCAGCAGAAAGTGAAGAAGAACTGAAGAGCCTCTTGATGAAAGTGAAAGTGGAGAATGAAAAAGCTGGCTTAGAACTCAACATTCAAAAAACTAAGATTATCGTATCCCATCACTTCATGGCAAATAGATAGGAAAACAATGGAAACAGTGACAGACTTTATTTTCTCGGGCTCCAAAATCACCGCAGATGGTGACTGCAGCCATGAAATTAAAAGACCTTACACCTTGAAAGAAAAGCTATGACCAACCTAGACAGCATATTAAAAAGCAGAGACATTACTTTGCTGACAAAGGTCCATCTTGTCACAGCTATGGTTTTTCCAGTGGTCATGTATGGATGTGAGAGTTGGGCCATAAAGAAAGCTGAGCCCCAAAGAATTGATGCTTTTGAACTGTAGAGTTGGAGAAGACTCTTGAGAGTCCCTTGGACTGCAAGGAGATCCAACCAGTCCATCCTAAAGGAAATCAGTCCTGAATATTCATTGGAAGGACTGATGCTGAAGCTGAAGCTCTGATACTTTGGCCACCTGATACAAAGAACTGGCTCACTGGAAAAGATCCTGATGCTGGGAAAGATTGAAGGCAGGAGGAGAAGAGGATAACAGAGGATGAGATGGTTGGATGGCATCACTGACTCAATGGACATGAGTTCGAGCAAGCTCTGGGAGTTTGTGATGGACAGGAAGGCCTGGTGTGCTGCAGTCCATGGAGTTAGACACAACTGAGTGACTGAACTGAACTGTAATACAATTTGATAAAAACAAAAGCAAAGTAACCCCACTCCTTGCATCAATCTACAACAGTTTTCTCACATTTCACTTTAACATTCCTGAAATCCTTAAAGATCACAAGTAATTTTTTCCCCCAAATCAAAAGGTATTTGAACATGTTACACATTACTTTTTAAGTAAATGTTATTGGTTAGCAACTTACCTTGGGGGAAATTAACCATGAAAGTCATTGCATAGCGGTTTGCCCTCAAAAACAGGTCAAGCAAATGAACAGCAACAAATATACATATTGTGTTCTTACTACATGTCAGCTACCTTTCCAAAGTCAGATTTACTGAAATGCAATTTACATATGTTGGGAAACAATTTTCTATAGGTCTGTGTTTTTAACGTGCTGCAAGCAGAGGTACTGACTGTCTTTTTGCTCTGGACTATATTTTTAAGGACATCTGTGGAGCAAACAGCCTTGAGAGATAAAGACAGTGACTGCCTCTAGAGCAAAGGACAGGCATGCTTACTGCTCATTACAAAAGATTTGGGTTCCCTCAATGAAGGGCTTCTCTCCAATAACATGGGCCACTATGGGTACCTGAGGATCAGAAAATTACAGTATTACAAACGCTGACACTCTGGCTACTGCTAGCAGTATTACTGAGAGGAATCAACCATCCTTCAGCTCGTACACAGGAGACTCCTGTCTTCTACCAGCATCCATGAAAATGTGGCAGGGAAACTCACTAGCCTGCAATCAGGATAAGATCTCAGGTCGTCATGGTTCTGGACAGTCTTGGCAACATGAATGGGATACTGACAGAGCCAGGACTCACAGAGAGAGGATAAAGGTCCCTGAGGGCAGAGTTCTGGGATATGAGAAGACACACTGGAATCTGAGAGTGATTCTAGTGGTGGGTGGAGAGAAGGCAGGAATGAGAATCCACTGTCCTGTTAATGAAAGGAGTTGAATTCATGTTTAGAACTGGGCAGTGAGCAGCAGGATCGAAATTGGGCACTGAAATAATGACTTGGTTGTTGCTCATTCTCCCCTGGGCTGGCAGAGGAAGGGATGTGTCATGACAATGGGCAAACAAGTCCTGTGTCTCCAGGTGAATAGCTGTGACTGCTGAGTCAGAGTCCCCAAAGCTAAAACAGACTGCGTAAGTAAAGACTACCTTGCTGAAAATAAAGAGCTTTGGATGATGGACCGAAAAGAAGTTCCTTTGGCAGAATTACAAGGGAATGACCAAAAGTGAATGCAAAGCCTTGACTACTGGTACAGAGTTGCTCTCTGCTACACGCCCCCTTCTCTCTCCTCTCTATTCCTCCTCCCAAACTCCTCAGCTTTACAGAGGAAAATAATAAGGGATGGGGCTGAGGTCTCCCTGACCCCCAGAAAACCACACATACCCCTCAGAAGCTGGCCAGCAAACCTTAGAGAAGGACTCAAGCTTTAAGGCTCTCTTGGATACAGACACCGACGTGGTCACTCTCCGATTTCGCCCCACACCCAGATTCAGTGAGTGGGGGTGTGGCGGCATTTACAGTAGGGAAGGGAAATGCAGTGACTTATGGCTGAGGCTCTCTGGGCCCAATTCAAAGTCCTCCTGTTGTTGCCTCTACATCCATCCTACGGTACAGATGAACTTCCCCATCCTGTAAGTCCCAGAGGGGACTCTCCCAATCAGGAACGGTTGCATGCACGAAAGTGCTAGCACCTTTGGGGCTCCACAGCCCTAAGAACCATTTCTGGTGACAAGTCTCTGTGACTAATGATTTTACTGACTGGAGCCTCTGATAAAGGTGCCACCTGGAGTGCCCCTGGGCGGAAGGACTCTTCTGCCTCCCTGAACAGCTATCAGGCCCACTGCTTTTGTTGAGCAGCTGGCTACTGGGCTCCTGTGGAGACTGAGAGCCTGACTCAGGGAGGCCTTGTAAGTTCCAGTCTGATGCTTCTACTTTGGCGTGGGTCAGCTCGTACTCAACGACTAAGAATATGCAGAGTCAACTGAAAATGTGTATGTGAGAATATATCTGGATTGCCTTAGCTCCACAACATCTCAACTTTATCTGAAAAAGAGGTGGACAGCCCTCTGGGGAAACTCATCCTCTATTTTACCACTGGACACAAAGTTATGGGCCCAAGGGAGCCCACATCCATAAACCCTGTATTGCCAGACCATCCACTATCAGTACCTGAGCACTGATCACTATCAGTTCTTTCATGGACTTTAGCAAAAGCCTCTGAACTTGCTCAACTATATTCAGTCTTACTTTACCTTCAGTCCATTCTCCAAAAGTTTTGAGAACAATCTTTTGAAAAGATAAATGAGTATTTCTCACCCCCTTTAAAGTCCTATAATGGCTTACTGTGGCCTTTGGTCCAAACTGCCCTGAACCTGTTAACACGACCCAGCCAGCCAGCCTCACAGCACACTTCCCGTCCACCCCTTTCCCACATCTCCTTCATGCCCTGCAGTACTGCCACACAGAACCAGTAGCTGTTTCTGAGACACACAGGATTCTTCTCATCTCCAGGCTTTGGCCTCTCCTCCTTCCTGTGTCCATGCGTTCTCCTCTTGCCAGACTGACTAAAGGTCCACTCTTCAGATCTCAGTTTAGATGGCATTACAAGATGGGTGTTTATCCTAGTTCATAAGATTAGGTACCTGCTAAATTCATACTGTTTATTCTCCTCCGTCTTTGCTTCTACTGTTAAAAAGGGACCACTAACATTTTATTCACTGTAGTATAACCCTGCTTATGTGCTCAGTAACTATTTGAGTAATCAATAGCAATCATATACCATGTACTGTCCCAGGTGTCAAAGAAATACATCAAAACAAAAAAAAATTAATGATCATTTAAATTAAAAATGCATCACTTCAATAAAATTACATTCTTCCTCCCCTATTATGCTGCATTGAAACAAATACAAAAATCTCACAACAGTGTTGAGAGGCAAGTAGCAAGGATAGTATTATTCATATCTTACGGATAATCCGAAAACATTAACACTATCAGGAAAAAGCAAATCAGGACTTAAATGAAATGTTTTTGTCCATACATACTAAAATTTTACATGGAGACCCTACCAATAAGAGAACAAGTCAAGAACTCCCTGGCATCCAGTGGTTAGGACTCCAGGCTTTCACTGCTGATGGCCTGGGTTTGATCCCCAATTGGGGAACTCAGATCCCACAAGTCCTGTGGCGTAGCCAGAAAAAGAGCCCAAGTCAACAAACTACAAAAGTCCACTTCAAGATGTAGCCAATCTCCGTTTCCATTTAAATTAGTGCCTTTAATTCTCCATTACCCACATTAAGAACAGAAAAATGTCATGAACAATCCCAAATATAGAAATACAGGAAGCATTACTATAAACAAAACTAGTGGAGGTGATGGAATTCCAGATGAGCTCTTTCAAATCCTAGAAGATATGCTATTAAAGTGCTGCACTCAATAAGCCAGCAAATTTGGAAAACTCAGCAGTGGCCACAGGACTGAAAAAGGTCAGTTAACATTCCAATCCCAAAGAAGGACAATGCCAAAGAATGTTCAGACTAACGTACAATTGTGCTCATTTCACACTGCTAGCAAGGCGATGTTCAAAATCCTTCAAGTTAGGCTTTAGCAGTACGTGAACCAAGAACTTCCAAATGTTCAAGGTGGATTTAGAAAAGGCAAAGAAACCAGAGATCAAATTGCCAACATTCACTGGATCACAGAAAAAGCAAGAGCATTCCAGAAAAACATCTACTTCTGCTTCACTAACTATACTAAAGCCTTTGACTGTGTGAATCACAACAAACTGTGGAAATTCTTAGAGACGGGAATACTAGACCACCTTACCTGTCTCCTGAGAAATGTGTTTGCAGGCCAAGTAGTAACAGAACCAGACATGGAACAACGGACTGGTTCCAAATTGGGAAAGGAGTATGTCAAGGCTGTATATTGTCACCCTACTTATTTAACTTATATGCAGAGTACATCACATGACATGCTGGGCTGGATGAATCACAAGCTGGAGTCCAGACTGCAGAGAAATATATCAACAATCTCAGATATGCAGATGATACCATTCTAATGACAAAAAGCAAAGAGGAACTAAAGAGCATCTTGATAATGGTGAAAGAGAAGAGTGAAAAAGCTGGCTTAAAACTCAAAATTCAAAAAACTAAGATCACAGCATCCCATAAAGTCCCATCACTTTATGGCAAATAGGGGGAAAAGTGCAAACAGTGACAGATATTTTATTTTTCTGGGCTCCAAACTCACTGTAGATGGTAACTGCAGGCATGAAATTAAAGACACTTGTTCTTTGGAAGGAAAACTATGACAAACCTAGACAGCATATTAAAAAGCAGAGATGTCACTTTGCCAGCAAAGGTCCATACAGTCAAAAGTTATGGTTTTTCCAACAGCCATTGCACAGATGTGAGAGATGGACCATAAAGAAAGCTGAGTGCTGGAGAATGGATGCTTTGGAAATGTGGTGCTGGAGAAGACTCTTGAGAGTCCCTTGGAAAGCAAGGAGATCAAATCAGTCCATCTTAAAGGAAATCAACCATGAATATTCACTGGAATGACTGAAGCTTAACAGGGTTAGGGTTAACCTATTGGAAGCTCCAATGCCTTGGCCACCTGATGCGAAGAGCTGGTTCACTGGAAAAGACGCTGATGCTGGGAAAGACTGAGTCCAGAGGCAGAAGGGGACAGCAGAGCGTGAGGCAGCTGGACGGCATCACCAACCCAGTGGACAGCCATCTACGCCAACTCCAGGAGAGACGGAAGGGCAGAGAAGCCTGGCGAGCTGCAGTCCCAGGGGCCACAGAGTCACACACAACTCAGAGACTGAACAGCAACAACAATCCCAGGTAATAATATCTGGGAATATTCTTTTCTGGTGTTTTCTGAAACTGACCTCAGTATTCAGTGCAATTTGGATTATCTGAGAACATGCCAATTTATGACTAAAACAAGGATTTTGGGGCACGGTGTAGACAGACACAGTGAAAGGTGTCTATCAGTTTAGACTTAGTATAGAGCTAACATAATGCACTGACTAGAACACATCCGGTAGAGATCACTCACAGGCAGAAACTGACTGTAGAGGACCGAAAGCTTCAGAGCGCTGTACACAACAGCACCGGAGTCATCACCTTTCCAAAACAAACTAAAACAGCTACTAAAATACATCTCTGCATTAGGTCTTCTACTGAAATAAAATCTCCTAGTGTCTTTGAAAACAGCCATTCTCACCCATGGTACATACCACAATCAGGATGTGGGGCATGTCACAAGAAATGGCTTACAGTTAAAGGATCAAAATTCTAAGAATGATTTCCTTGTTTAAAAAATTTTACAAATGTCACTCATTTGCATTCCAGTATACTTGTGTGAGTGGGAAAGGGGTGAAGCTACAGCCAGTGGACAGGAAATTATAATCCTGTATATGCTCACAGTAACTCAGACCATAAACAATCTGCCTGCAGTGCAGGGGACCTGGGTTGGATCCCTGAGTCGGGAAGATGCCCTGGAGAAGGGAATGGCAACCCACACCAGTATTCTTGCCTGGAGAATCCCATGGACAGAGAAGCCTGGTGGGCTGGAGAATCCCATGGATAGAGGAGCCTGGTGGGCTATAGTCCATGGGGTTGAAAAGAGTCAGACACGACTGAGCAACTGACATGTAACATATATGCTCACAGACAGTAGAGAAGAGTGAACATTATCATCCTGTGTGGCAGGTGAAAACGTTTGGAGACTTGCTGTTTTAAGTATGCCTTCTAAATATATAACATAAAATACAGGACCTCAAATTAGTACTTTGAAATAATTTTAGTGAAGACTACAAGTCACAGAGGCCTGCATTGAAATGCCAGCCTTCTTGATCCTACTTGGGCAAGTACTTGGACAAGTTACCTAAGCAGCTTGAGCCTTACTTTGCTAATGCTACTTAAGAATTAACTAGGAATTAACCTACACCTTGCACGGTCGTATAGAGAACGTGGCACAGAGGTGTTCACCATTACAGAGTAATAATTAGGAGCAGAGACCCAGTCCTCTATCTCTGTGTCCCTTCAGTTACCTAACCTTAGTTTCCTAGTCTGTAATACTATCACCTATTAAAATTAGGGTGTTGTAAAGATTAAATGTCTTACAACACTGCCTGGCAAGTAGCACATGCTAGCTACGTGTTAGTTACTATTAACATCATTATCATCACCACCACTGAAACATTAAGTAAACATTGCCACATTATCAGATTCATTACTTTTCTACTATATGAAAAAATGATCTTTGAAAATTAACCTTATTTAGTGAACTGATTATAATATAGGATGAACTTACACACTCAAGAATTTTTATGCTGATTTTTAGAAACTTTAAATATATAAGAAATTATCTGAATTACCATTGGTCATGAATGTTGACAAGATACATACATCAAATATCCATTTTCAGTGAACATATCCCTTCAGGGAACTAAAGCATATCACAAACTGATATGTCTATTGTAGTTTCTCCACAAAGATTTCAAAGCAGTTTAAAATAATTATATATAGCAATTCTCAAAACTTACAAGTTACCGGAGAAAATTGCATCTGAGGGCGATCAACATCTTTCTCTAAAACTTTTGCTACATAATTACAAAATGTTACAGTCTAACTGTTGCAAACCTGCCATTCATTCAATTAGTCAGAACACTGACTGCATATCCACTGTGCAGGGGCAGGCACTGTGCTAAATCCTATTATAGTAACAGGAAAGGCGAGACCACAGTAACAGTGGGCGCCACCAACACTGTGATTAAATGTTTTTGAAATTTTGTTTTCCTTAAACAGTGAAAAGAGTAAATTATATGTTCTAACCGTGGAGTGCATCAATAGTTAATGAGTTAAGTAACCTCATAAAAGTGACAGCACAATATTTTCCCCGAGGAGACTAGGATTAAATGAAATAGGCATCTGTGTCTACTGCTCAATTACTAAGTAAAGGTAAATGACCACTTTAAATGAGTCAAATAACCTCAAGAATGACACTATTTTTCACCCATTTGAAGGAGAAAGTTTTGAGAAAATCTTAAGTTAGCTGTTACATGTCACTTGTAATCTACCAGAAATAAAGTACATTCACTCAGTTTCACTCAGCATCTGAAACTGAATTTTTGCTGGGGTGACTAGGGTCAATTTACTAATGATGCCTTCCTTTGATCAACCATTTTTTCTTAGGAGAGAAAAATCTAGCCTTAGTGCAATTATCAAATAATCTAGAATTCATACTTTTTATCCTACATTTTACAAAACAAGTTTTTTCTCAAGTAGGTACCTGTTAAAGTTTTAAAGAATTTAACATATATATTACCCAGCAAAATTGCTCTGCCAAAAAAAAATGCAATCTTGACTCCAAGTTAAGTAATCTTAGTGTTTCAAGTGGTCATTCAAAACCTGAAAGTGGACAAACAGCCAACCACCTTTTTAGTACCTACCTCTCCAGAAGAAAGGCTGTTAGACAAATGCTATTAATATTGACAGCAACTGTATCAAACTGACACGCAGGAAGGTGCACTTCAGGATTAAGTACCTTCCTTGGAGTTCATTATTATGAACTATGAATGTCACATTAGAAAAACTGCTGTCATTTCATTTTATGAATGCTGAATCAGGCAGTTTTAGTTAACTGCAACACTTTACAAACAGGCTATCAAATAAGCCCCAATTACCAAGTTGTTCCAGACACAGAGCTTCTGTTTCTATTTTAAGTGTAATTAAAGAATTAAAAGCATCAGTTTATTTTTCTTGATACCTTAGTCTAAAACGATCTGCAATAAATCTCTGAACACCCAAGTGACTGAAATTCCCTGAGCAATACAAAACACTCCTCTGGAATGTCAGTCTTCCAAATGGCAAGACTATAAGAACACACAACTGATACACATTCTCCACATTACACATGAAGGAGTAAAAAGATTTCAAACTCAGTAAATTTACAGGAGGGAGGGGAGAAAAAGTGAAAACAAATGCCCCAAGTCTTTGTCTTCTCCAGAATGGCATTTTGTAGCACTGCAAGAATTCAGGCATTTCATCAGTATTCTGCACACTCGGGGACATTCAGTAACTGCTGGTGACAGATGAGCCGAGAAGAAGCTTCACCAACAAACAGTATTAACAGGTAATGTTGCAAATCAGTCATGGAACAGCGGGAGAAGGAATGTGGAGGAGTTCAAAGAGGAACAATCTTCGGCCAAATTTTACATTCAGAGCAAATCAATCACACACTCCTCCAAGAAAAGAAAAGAGAGATATTTGGTGTGACCCAGAATAATCATGAGGACAACACACACACACACACACACACACACACACACACAGAGCAAGTGCCACTTCCACTACAGTTTGACAGTCATGCATTTGGATAATTATAGTAGAAACGTGTGTTTTGGAAACACAGCTTAAGACCACACCCTAGGACCGAGAACCGGGACTTTAAATACTAAGGATCTGCGGTCCATGCAGCACCTGAATCGGACGGTATCGTGGCACAGGTGGAAGGGGTCGGGGCACCAAGTTCAAGGCAGGTGACCAGGAGGGCCGCGTGTCCGAGCGAGGCATGGTGGAGTCCAAGGGAGAAGGGGGTGTGGATCCGGGGATCAGCACCGGGAGGGAAGGCGACCGCTGGGAGGAAAGGACGTGGGAGCTCCGGGTCGGGGGGCGACCATAAAGACGGGAGGGGAAGCGCCCGGAGCCAAAGGCCAGGGCGCGGGAGGGGGCGGCGAGCACGGGCGGGGAGACGCGAGTGGAAGGAGGCAGGGGCGGAGAAAGGCAGAGCCGAATGAATGAGCGCCGGGGCGGCCCGGGGCGCGGAGGAAGGGCCCGGAGCGCCAGCGGAGATGCCGCCGCAGCGCCAGGGGTGGGCTCCGGGGCGGGCCCCCGGCGACGGTGGCGGGGGGGGGGGGGGGGGGGCGCGGAATGAGGAAGCCCCGCGCCGGCCCCACCGCGCCCGCCTCTCCGCCAAAATGGGGTCGCGGAGCAGACGAGCCAGGGGTGTGAGAGAAGCGGGGAGAAGAGGAAAAAAATAAACCACTCACCCTCAGCGCGAGCCTCCAGGCGCTCTCTCTCAGCCCCGTTCCTCCGCCCTCCTTGAGCCGCGTCGGCGGCTCCTCAGCGGCGCTAGGGGGAGCCCCGGGCCCGGAGCGGGGCAGCGACGGCGGCGGCGGCCGGACCGGGAAGCCCTCCGCACCTGCCCCTGTGGCGGAGCCGCGACGAGCCAGGCGGCGGCGGCAGCAGCAGCGGCGGCTCCTCCGAGTGGGGAGGGCAAATGACCCGGATGTACAGGGTAACGGCGAGGAGGGGGAGGGGGGAATGCCAGGAAGTGAGCGCCGCGGACCTGTCCGGCCGTGCGCATGCGCCGCGCGCCCGCCCCGCAAGGTAAACCCAGTCTTCCTTCCCCGCCCCCTTTGCTCCCGCCCCTCCCCTAGGGGGCGGGGCGAGGCCGGAGACAGGTGGTCTGGAGGGCTCCGCGAGGAGAGGAAGGGGGCGCGGCTACCTTCTCCGCTACCCCGCCCTCCTTAAAGGGGCAGCACCTTAAAGGCCGAGATGGCTTCTGGGTGGACCCGCGTCTTGCAGCCTTCTCATTTTACAGATGGAAAAACTGAGGCTCAGAGGTGACAGTGACCTGCCTCAGGTCAATAAGCCCAGAAATGGCAGAAACTGGAACTCGAGACTCGCAGATGTGGACTATGCTGAACCCATCAAAGTCGCCACATCCCATCACCGCCCCCCTACACGTGGGTGGGTGGGCACGCCTTTCCTCCGGGTGCTGATTGAGGCTCAAACTCCCAGATACTACAGATGAGCTTGGCAGGCTCCCCAGGGCCAAGAGGTACACCGTTATCTCCTGCGATGGTATCGTGGAGGCGCCCTTGGGAGGTGTTAAATAATCAGTCTGAGAACAGAAATCAGGCGCCACCTGAGACTTGCATGGTGTTACACATAGCACTTTCAGATAAATGAGACTCTGTTCTGGGGTCTGGTCTGGGTAACGCTATCTGATGGACAGAGAAGTTGGATGTGGTAGAGGGCACAGCTTCTTCATTTTCCCCAAATTCCCCTTTCACTCTGAACATAAATGTTCCCTCTTTACTTACAAAACAAGAACATCCCATCTAGCTAGCTCATCCTAATCCCGTTATGAAACTCTCACATTTTTTTCATTAATGCCAGAGTGTAAAGGATCACATCTCCCAGGGATATTTTCAATTTGACTGCTAAGCAGATAGTAACTATGAAGGTAAATGGTTCTAAATATTTTGAGGTCAAGATCCCTACTGAAGATCCCATAAAAGTATGCACTTTTCTCTCCAGGGAAATGCGCACAGGCACACAAACTTGAACACAATTTCAGGAGATTTTTGGATCCAGGAAGCCTATCTACAAAACCCTGATTATGAACCCTTGTTCTAGTCAAATAGGTAAGATCCCAGTAGTGATCTGGGCCTTACCACAGGTAACCAAGCAAACACTCCTTGCCCCAGATAGAGAAGGCAGCCCTTAATTTTATGTAGCTTTCTGTCTTCCTCTTGGGTTACATGGAGACCAAGTGATATTGGCCATATTACAAAGAAATGTGGCAAGAGCGTCATGGAGAGAGTAGGTGCCTTTATCAAGGCACACACTAAGGGCAAGAGTCCTAGGCCTCAGACTTTTACCCTGATTATCACACTTAAGGGTGATTTGGGGGTCTTATACTGTATCCATCATAACCTTCATCAATTTCAATGGAACACAGGGCGCTGGTGTTTTGCAAACACTGATGCTAACAGAACAGTCTCCACAATCCAAGAACTCTGACCCATTTGTCTGATACACGAACACCTACTCTTAAATAACTCTGATCCATATCAACCCATCATCCTCTATTTGAACCAGAGAAAGAGTTTTTACACCTGCTCAGTCCCTTAGATACAAGCTGCCAGCAACCACACACCTGGAACCAAGTCTCCCCTGGAGAGCAGAAGGAATCTCATCTGTAATATCCTCAACACGTGAACATCAACTTTAGCTTGACTATCTCCAATTATGTGGAGCTCATTATCCTCTAATTGAGAGGAGCCTCCTTTTTTAATTAATTATTTTGGCCTCACTCCACAGCATGTGGAATTTTCTCAAATGGGGACTGAACCCTCATCTCTGCAGTGGAAGCAGGGACCACTGGACCACAAAGGAAGTCCTAGGAGCCTCTTCATTTACACTGATCAGAAATCTGATGTCCATCAACTGTCATTCATTGGTCCGAATTTTATTTCTGGAAAGAGACATAGACATGATGCTGGCCTGGAGGAGCTTACAGGCCAGCAAAGAAAACAATCCATTTGATGAGTGATAACTGTAAAATAGAGGATGAGTCCCATGAGGAGGATAGATTGCTTTTTTCAGAGACACCTTTCTCCTTATCAGCCCTACACCTGTTCCTGACCTGTGTAAGCTCTGCCACTATCCCATGTGAGAGGTCCTGGAAGAGGGGACAGAAAACAAAAGCTTAGGAGAAGTAATGAATTTACTCTTCCATGGTCCCTTCTTCATCCTTCTGCCTAAATGTAATCACATTCCAGCTGTGGTCAAAGTCTCAGGTTGGAAAAAAAAAGGATGCAAAAAAAAAAGATGTTTACATAAAAGCACTAGGCTCTAATGATGATTTAACCATGGTGGCTTGTTAGCATTTTTTTTTTTTTAATTCTTAGTATATGTGTCAGGCACTGTACTAAAAGCCCTTGGCTTGCATTTCCTCTTTTGCTTTTCACAAATTCAGTCACTGAGTCATTCAATCAACACAGTTTTGCCCCTCTGCTGTGTCCCAGGCACCCAGGCTAAGGGTTTAGGGTGAAGTCAGTAAGTCACGTGGTTCCTGTCCTGGAAGGGCTCAACGCTCACTAAAGGGAAGGGCTGTAACCCCACAATTACAACAGGGCATGATTCGTTGTAATTTTGGAGGGTGGAGCAACTAACCCTCCCTGTGAAGGCTTCAGAGAGGATGAGCTTGGTCTTGAAGAGACAGGGGAAGGGCCAAGAAGAAAAGTCACATGGGCAGAGGAAGGGGAGATCATGACATGCTTGGGGTGGGGGGGACTGGGTGGTTGGAAAGGACCTCCTCAAACACCATCCTAAGGAGTCTGAACTTGCCTCCTGAAGGCAACCACCAGTAAATAAAAGCTTCTAAGCAAGGGAGAGACAAAATCAGATGTGTTTTATATCACGATCACTCTGACCACAGTGTCCAATGTGGACTACAGTGGGAGAGAGAGTGGAGACCAGCAGACCAGAGAAGCTGCTGCGAGGTCCAGGTGAGACATAATAAGAGCCTGTTCTGGGAAACTGGCAGTGGAGAGAAAGAGTGGACACCAGAATTGAGATATTTACTGATGTATTATAGAATCTACACATGCTTGTGACTAGTAGAATTTAGGGGAAGAAAAAGCAGGAGCTTGACCCTGCAGTTCCTAGCTTCACAGATTAATCTGACAGTGACACCATCCAATCCCAAAACCTTTCCAGTTTTCATTCCTATTCTTTTCCACCTTTATCCATGTAAATGAACACTGCTTCAGTTGGTATCTTCAGATATGTACCTCCTAATATCTTTTCTTATTTTTCCAGGCACATTTATCACTTTAAGGCTGCAGAATATTTCATCATGTTGAAATAGCTCTGTTTCCTTTCAGTCGCTGAAGGTCCACACCCTGCATGCCTGGTTCACCCTGGACTCATTTGACTCTGGGCATTTTGCAAGGGATGAGTTGGGCGAGGAAAGGGAGGCTTTAGGTGAAGGGTATTGGAAAAGCATAGCCTCAAGTCCAGGAAAGCTGCAAATCTCATGGGAGACACTTGGGCAACCCTATCACATGTGGAAATTACAGAGCTGTCAAAAAGAATCTATAGACCATGGGAATCCTAATGTCTACTCTCTATGGCAAAACTAGACAGTGTATTAAAAAGCAGAGACATTACTTTGTTGACAAACTCTGTATAGTCAAAGCTATGATTTTACCAGTAGTCACGTACGGATGTAAGAGTTGGACCATAAAGAAGGCTTGGCATCAAAGAATTGATGTTTTCGGACTGTGGTGTGGAGAAGACTCTTGAGAGTCCCTTGGACAACAAGGAAGTGAAACTAGTCAATCCTAAAGGAAATCAACCCTGAATATTCATTGGAAGGACTGATGCTGAAGCTGAAGCTCCAATACTTTGGCCACCTGATGCAAAGAGCAGACTCACTAGAAAAGACCCTGATGCTGGGAAAGATTGAGGACAGGAGAAGGGGGTGACAGAGGATGAGATGGTTGGATGGCATCACGGACTCAACGGACATAAGTCTCAGCAAATTCCAGCAGACAGTGAAGGACAGGGAAGCCTGGCATGTGGCAATTCCATGAAGTCGCAAAGAGTTGGACATGACTTGGTGACTAAACAACAACAACAGTTCTCTATGGCCTAATCCATCTCATCCATCCACTCCTTCATTCATTATTCCCTCTTGGAGCAATGCATTCTTGTGAACCACTAGGCAATAAAGCAGAGCTAAAAGCACCAGGGAGCTGTGGATTTAGCCCTGCCAGGGTTTGAAGCCTGTCCTACAACCTTCACAAGTTAATCTCAGAACCTCAGTTTCCCCACAATTTGTTCTAAAAATTAGATAAAATCTGTTCAGTACTTGGGACAGAATTAAGCCCACACTAAGTTCAATAATTATTTTCAGTCTTGGTTCCTTCCCTCTGCCTCCTGGGCTCCCAGCAATTTCCTCAGTCTCTGAGCATACCTACTCAGGTGACAGGGCACATGCTAGAGTTCAGAGCCTGAATCTCCCAGAGCGAAGCAGGGCACTCACCTCCTCTCTCTAACCTTCCGTTTCCCTTCTGTGAAATGGACATAAAAACGTACTCACGGGAATGTTTCGATGCTCTTATAAATGCTGTATAGGAAAATCTCCTTGGACTTAAAGACCAAACCAGTCCATCCTAAAGGAAAACAACCCTGAATATTCATTGGAAGGACTGATGCTGAAGCTGAAGTTCCAATACTTTGGCCACCTGATGCCAAAAGCCCACTCATTGGAAAACACCCTGATGCTGGGAAAGATTGAAGGCAAGAGGAGAAGTGGGTGACAGAGAACAAGATGGTTGGATGGCATCACTGACTCAATGGACATGAATCTGAGCAAGCTCCAGGAGATGGTGAAGGGCAGGGAAGCCTGGCATGCTGCAGTCCACGGGGTCACAAAGAGTCAGGCACGACTGACGGACTGATCAATAACAACAGGAAAATGAGTTCAAAAAACCCAAAAGTACTCTGTCATTACTACTACTGCTGTTATAGAATAGCCATCACTGTTTTCTTGGTTTCTCCCCACTAAAAAAAAATGATGACCTTAGCATAAGTTCCATGGATTTTAACTGATGGGTCAAAGGATCTGAACCCTGCTATGGTTCTTGATTTGTACGGTCCAATGGCTCTTAGAGAGGATTCCGTGAATCGCTGCTGCCACTGTTAACTCAAATACACCATCCAGTATGTTTAAGCACCAAGATGAAAGGTTTTGTTGACTCTGTATCGAGTCTTTGTCCTTAATCTAACTTTCAGGGACTTCTCTCAACTGCTCTCCTCCTCCTCTTTGAGGAATCAGTGAATACTGAATCCCAGAACAAAGAGCCACCTTCCCAGGTATTCCCACCACAGCCCAGGCTGAGGATGAAGACTCAAGGGTCCTGCCTTACAGAGACGAGAGTCCACCCAATGGGTGGGTTTAATGAATACAGAAGAGGACGGGGAAGGCGGCCTGGAAATTCCTGAGCAGGGCTCAAAGCCTGTCCAGCGTGAAGGATGACATCAGAGCTGCTCCTCAAAAAGAACCAAAGAACAGACTCAACAGCTCAAACCCATTGCGTTCCTGTGACTTAGCAAAACATTAACTGATCTCTCAGAGGCCATAAAGTTGTCTGTGTGGCCATATGCCCCCAGAGCTGCAAGGCGCATCCCTGGGCCTCCTCACATGTCCAAGTGTAACACAGTGCTCATACGTGGGCAGCTGCAGTTCAAGTTTCACCAGCCCTCTGAGTGACCCGCAGGAAGGCAGCATCCGCTGGCCCCTCCCTAAGCCCTGAATACACTTGCCACGTAGCTGCGTCTCAGCCTCCTCTAGGGTCACTCCTCAAAGTGGTCCTTCCATTCCTTCCTAAAGTCGACCTTCCGTTCCATATTCCCTCGTATGTCACTGGCTTCCCCCCCACCTCTAGCACTTACTACAACCTGCAATTTTTTTTTTTAATTTTTGAGCTTAAAAATATATTTTAAATTTAAAAAAAAGACTTTCAACACAATGTCAGCTCAGTGAAGGCAGAGGCCAAGGCTACCCTGCCCACTCCTACACCTGTCACTGTGCCCACCTAGCTCCTAAAGATCTAGATAAATATGTCAAATGATTTCAGGGGTTAAAATTTGGGTAAAAACAAAAGAGGTTTCTGGCTCCCTCTACCTCTCTTTCACTCTGACTATATGAATAACATTTACATGTTGATTGCAGAAAAAATTTGAAAATTCAGTGGAGTAAAAGGAAGAAAACATAAACAGCCATGAGCTCACCTCCTGTGAGCTCATGCGGCCATGCTTCCAAGTGTTTTCACAGTGTCTACATCTATGCAAAGACAATGCAGTGGTTTATGCAAAGATGGCTCATGTTGTTGATTGTCATTGGCTGTGTTTCATCTCATGATCTATCTTGGTCATCTTTCCTTAACAAGGGCACTTCAGCACTTGTTAAAGCCTCTATAATACATACAGGCGGGACCCTGTGCTACACCACAAAGCATTTAACAAGCTTCCTGGTGTGAAGGTAAAGGATTGGTTTCTTCAATGTCAACAAAGGTAACATGCTGTAATGCAGCCCTCCCCTCTTCACCAGCCTCCCCTTTTCTGCTCTGTGTTTGTATCGCTTTCGAGCTGTATTTCTACAGAACTCTACTCCACCACCCATTCACCACCTGGAGTCATTAGAGTCCCCATCAACTAGAAGCAAAATTGTTTGCAGCCGGAAAAGCTCGACTATGACGAAGCCAGGACCATGTCGAGGAGTTCATTTTGGGAATGTGCTGCTGATACAGGCGACAGAAATAAAGAGCGTGTCTTCTTGCCAAGACTTGAACGCAAAAAGAAGAAAGCGGAGATTTTGTATGTCTTCACGTCTCCTTCCCAAACCCTGTTCTATGGCCAAGTTTTTCCCAAGAGGGATGGGCCGGTCCACGGAGTTGACTGATGTCGTAAGCAGTCTGCGGGCCAGAGCCTATGCCCCACTTAGAGAAGAGCTGGCCGCACGAAAGTCTACGAGGACACGGAAGGGGGTGCTGGCCTTTCCCACAAACAGTTCTCTCAGTCCCCTTGTGTGGTTCAAAAGAACCTCTTGGCATTTTCAGCTCAAAAGTCACACCCTCCACGAAAAAAAGTTTCCCTGCCCACCTGGAGAAGCAGACCACCCTCCAGAAGGAACACCCGGTGTTCCAGGGAGCCCACGGCCTGACCCACCTGCCCATGCCCACGGCGGCCGGGTCACCTTGTCAAGATGCAGAGGCATAGGAAGGGGTCACAGAAGGTGGGACTGTGATGTTTTAAAGTCAGAGATAGCACCGGGGATGGAAGGGAGAGGAAGGGCTGGGTGAGCCACCCATTCCTGGGCCTCACCCCGCTATGACCCAGAAACCCAAAGAGAGGTTGATCTGCCGTTCCCCCACCTTATATGGCACCCCACCAGAGGCAGAGGAAACCATAAAGGAAGAGATTCCTTTGTTGGTTATGACTATCACAACACTGTTAATCTGCTATACTCCAATACAAAATAAAAAGGGTTTAAAAATTTAAAAAAAGAAAATCCCTAATTGTGTCAAGGGTCACTAATTTATTGGTGTCATTTAAATAAGATTTTGTGTGAACTTACAGTTACCAAAAGAGAAGACAGGTGGGATAAATTAGGAGTTTGGGATTAACAGATATGCACTACTATAGATACAATATATAAACAACAAAGACCTACCTGTAAGTAGAAACTATAAGGAACTATGGGCTTCCCTGATAGCTCAGTTGGTAAAGAATCCACCTGCAATGCAGGAGACCCCAGTTCGATCACTGGGTCGCGAAGATCTGCTGGAAAAGGGATAGGCTGCCCACTCCAGTATTCTTGGGCTTCCCTGGTGGCTCAGCTGGTAAAGAATCTGCCTGCAATGCGGGAGACCTGGGTTCAATCCCTGGGTTGGGAAGATCCCCTGGAGAAGGGAAAGGCTACCCACTCCAGTATTCTGGCCTGGAGAATTCCATGGACTGTATATTATAGTCCATGGGGTTACAAAGAGTCAGACATGACTGAGCGACTTTCACTTTCACAAGGAACTATATTCACTATCTTGTAATAACCTATAATGGAAAAGAATCTAAAAAGCAGTACACACGCATAACTGAATCACTGTACTATACACCTGAAGCTAACACAACATTGCAAACCAACTACTGGACATGCGCATGCTCAGTCGTGTCCGACTCTTTGCAACCCCAAGACTAACCAGGCAGGCTCCTCTGTCCATGGGATTTTCCAGGCAAGAATGCCTCAGTTTAAAAAAAAAGAGAGAGATTTTTGTATGTGTTTTCCAGAAATATCACAGTTAGAGGAAAGCAAGGAGTTTGGATTGAAATATGGTAATGACAGAATCAACTATTACCGCCAATACCTCTGATCAATGGTTTCATTTTAGCTGATTTCCACTCATTTTCTAATTCAATCCTTATAACGACATCAAGAGAAAGATTTTATTGCTTCCAGTTTCCAGATAACAAAATTCCAGTGAGGTACAAAAAAAAAGTTAAGTATTTTGCTGGAGGTCAGAAAGTTACTAAGAGATGGAGCCAAGATTAGACCCCAGGTCTTAGAGCTCTTGACATGCATGAGTCACTCAAACTTCCTTGCTTCCTACTTGCCCCTTCCTACAAATATTAACTTAATCTCTCAATGTCCAAGTTTCATCTAAAATACTAGATGACTCAACTATTTTTTTAAGATTTCTTCTTTAATGTGGACCATTTTTTCTTTAAAGTCTTCACGGAATTTGTCACAACATTGCTTCTATGTTTTTGTTTTTTGGCCATGAGGCATGTGAGATCTTAGCTGCTTGACCAGAGATCAAGCCTGCACCTCCTGCATTGGAAGGTAAAGGCTTAACCACTGGACAGCCAAGGGAGTGCCTGAACTACTCATCTTTAATAGGCACAGTAACCAGCTAACTCACTGCTATTGTCAGGGTTAACTAAAATAATAGATGGAACAGGAAATCCTCCATAGTCAACCACCTTTTACTCTAAAAACAGCAGTGATATACAACTAACTCTAAGACACCCCTGGTCTTGGTAAACTCTTAAGTAGTTTAAACAATCATATGTTACAGATTATTTATTTTGGGTTTTGAAATTTGCGGTTTTAGTATTCAGACTCAGAAGGCTGTATGTCACAGTGGCTGAGAGCTCAGATCCTGTACTCAGAATCTGAATTCCTCCCTTCATTCTCTCATCTGTAAAAACCAGGAAAGTAATGGTATCCACCGTCAGAATGATGTTACCTCAAGTAAAGCAGTTAGGGCAGTGCCTGGCAAAGGTGGTGATGGTTTAGTTGTTAAGTCATGTCTGGCTTTGCAACCCGATGAACTATAGCCCACCAGGTTCCTCTGTCCATGGGATTTCCCAGGCAAGAATACTGAAGCAGGCTGCCATTTCCTTCTCCAGGGGATCTTTCCAACCCAGGGATGGAACCCACATCTCCTGCATTGCAGGCAGATTCTTTACTGATTGAGTCACCAAGGAAGTCCTTGTTTGTTATTATTTTCAATTATTAATTAACCTACTACCTTCATTAAGGTAGTATTTGCATAAAGCTGCCCATACTAGCATTATGTATAATAAAAACCAGAAATAAATTTCCTGCAACAGGGAAACAGCATAGTTGAATTTGAAAGAACTGCCTTTAGAATTAATGAAAACCAATTTAATTACGATTTAAAAGCTTCTGCATTGCCACTTAGGGGCTGGACAATTTTGAACAAGTCATTTCATTTCTCTGGATTTGTTTCCTCACTTTGAAAATGAAGGGCCTGCTCTCAATGACTTATAAGTCCTTCTCCAGATTTAAAGTTTATATTTCTAAGGTTTTCAATAAATTATAATCCATCGATATCAAGGATAATAAGCAACCCCTAGGTACCTAGAGTGATAGTGGTAAAGAACACGCCTGCCAACGCAGGAAATGTGAGAGATGTGGGTTCGATTCCTGGGTCAGGAAGATCTCCTGCAGAAGGGCATGGCAACCCACTCCAGTATTCTTGACTGGAAAATCCCATGGACAGAGGAGTCTGGTGGGCTTTAGTCCATGGGGTCTCAAAGAGTCGGACATGACTGAAGCGACTTAGTACACAGCACGTATGTACATAGAAAGATGGTAGCAACATGAGACAATATTTTATAAATTAATAATCCCAACCTTCTTTAACCCTACTTTTGTTCTATGACATTAGTTACCTCCTAACAGAATTTGTACTGTGCTTATTGTGAATCTCTATGAATAAGGCAGAAGCACCAGGACAACAGGGATGCAGATCTGGTCTGTTCACTGATCTGTTTATCCCCAGCCACTAGAGCAACGCCTGGCACATACTAGGAGCTCAATTAACATCTATTGACTGAAAAACTGTGAGTACTAAGTTTAAATAGCAAAGTACAGAGACTTCCCTGATGGTCCAGTGGTTAAGACCCTGTGCTTCCAATGCAGGGGGAGCAGGTTCCATCCCTGATAGAGAAACTAAGATCTGGCAACCTGTGTAGAGTCACCAAAAAAATTAAAAGTAAAAAAAAGAGCAAAGCACAGAAGTATATACATAAAATAGAATGCCATTCATATAAAATATCTACCCTCATGGGGAAACGGCAGATGGGATCAAAGAAATTAAAACTCAATGACAACATGAGAGTAGGGATGAAAGAATTTTATTTTCCTTCAATGTTCTGAATAAATTTATCTGTTCAAAAAGATGGCATCAGAACAGAGAAGCACGTAAAGAGGAGAAAAGTGAAGGAGCAATGGAAGACATGCCCAAGGAAGATGGCAGCAGACCTGAAGGAAGGGGCCAGAAGGGCTTATGCAAATAGGAGGCTCTTGGAGGTTAGTTATTCTGTGAATGGAAACAATCACAGGGGTAGAAAGAAAACTAGGTAATATGACGCAGAAAAGAAAAGCCAATTTATTTTGAACTTTTAATTACAAGCTAATTTCTATTAAACTATCCCCAAGTTGATAGTATTTCCCCATTCACTGCCTCAATCAACAGAAGCTTTGGTGAATCTGATATTCAGAGGCCTTTGGGGGGGCGACCTGTTACTCCTCTTGATTTGCTGCTGTGGATGCAAGAAGCAAGCAAAAGGCCCACAGACCGAAGTGAACTGGTACAATGTAGGTCTTTTCATGACTCAACTGATCAACCAGGGTCACACAGGGGAAAACACAAAGAGTACAGGAAACAGCCTTCCCTTCCAGGGGATGGAAGACACACGACCTTTGATCATACAAAGCAACACACACTTGCCAAAGAAACCAATACAGACAAACAGCCAGGATCATGCCTTTTGATTTGGGGGAGTCAGCATTGAGGGCATGGGGAGAGACAGGGAGGAGACGTCCAGCCCGTATGCTGAACTTGATCAAATCACCAGAAGACCCTAGTGCTGTCTGTGGGCTTCATCTTGAACCTTTCACCTGGTCTTACCTTGCTTTTGGGATCCCAAGCTACTCTGAATGCCTCCAGCCTCCAAATGCTCACCTGAGCTCTTCATCACCGCCAGGCATCTGAACTCTGAGCCAAGCAGGTCAGAGCCCCTGCCGTGAGAGTTCTCAGGACGGGTGTTACTTATCTCAAGGACATAATTGCAGCTGCATGGTGATTTGGGTACTTCCTTGAACATTGTGAGGTTCACCAGGGCAGGAGCCTTGCCTGTCATGTTAACCTTGCATCCGCAGTGCTAGCACAGAGGTGGGCACCACGCCTGGCACATGCGCTCAAACCATGGCAGCTGGTCAAACAGAAGACGGGGTGCAGCCTGAGTCACCCAGTCCTAGGGCCTTTACCCTACCCTGAACCCCCAGCATGGCCACAGCCCTGGAACCAGGGAATGGATCAGTAGCACAAGGAGGTGAGATGTAAACTGCCCCCTCCTCTCAAATTAGCCGAAGTGATGAGGTCACTAGCTTTGTGACACAACAGCTGAAATACAGAGCTTTAGACAGCATGATGTGAATATGCCAAACAGGAGCCAAGAGCATGGAACGAGTTTAGATTCTCACAGTTTCAAGGCCACAGAAGAAGAGATACTCTATAAGGTTAAAAAAGGAAGGAAAAAAAAAAAAAAGAAATCTTTCCAGGAGAGAACCAGTATAGTCCAAGTTAAAAAGAAGCTTCACTGGTTTAGCTAGCTTCCTCTCTAAACTCCTGGGGCTGATTTCACATTAGAACACAGGTTGGGGAGCGGGAGGAAGGCCCCGCAGGGAGGGGCTGTATGTATACTCACAGCCGGTTCACGGTGGTTGTACAGCAGAGACCAATACAGCATTGTAAAGCAATTATTCTCCAGTTAAAAATAAATTTAAAAATAAAATTTAGTATTCACTAGACAAAAAAAAGAACACAGGTTTAATGAGAAAGCATCCATCCTTAGTTTTAATACAGAGAAGAAGAGGGGAATGGAACCTTGCCTGAACTCTGGTCTTGTTTGAACACACAGACTCGAAGAAATTTATGTGGTTCTCATTTCAGCATTTTATTTAATATTGTTATTTAATAGGCCACTTGTTATTCATGAGGGTCTGCATCAGAATTTCTAAATGAATCACCTAATTTTAGACAAGGACAGAACCTTGAAATTCATTTTTAATCCAACATCCTACTCTTTAACTAAATGGTGGAGTCCAAGACAGGTCCAGGGGGGCTCACGGAGCACAATCCCCTAGGCCTGGACTCTGGGCCCAGAGTGAGGATCACACAGGTCCCCATCTACACTATTAGAGAACTGCTGAGTTGGTTTCCAAAGGTTAGACTGGATCATTGAGATGTCAACAGAGTCTTGCAAAAAATCTCTACTGATGAGCAGTGTGCAACATTTGATGTGGTGTCTGGTGTGATCTTCCAGGGTAGATAAGATCAACTGAAACATTACCCTTTGACTTTCCTGGTGGTCCAGTGGTTAAGAATCCACCTGCCAATGCAGGGGACATGGGTTTTCAATCCCTGGTCTGGGAAGATCCCACGTGCCAAGGGGCAACGAAGCCCATGTGCTACAACCACGAGCCTGGAGCCCGAGTTCCACAAGAGAAGCCACAGCAATGAGAAGCCCACACACCACAACAAAGAGTAGCCCTCACTCAACACAACTAGAGAGAGCCCACGTGTAGCAATGAAGACCTAGCACAACCAAGAATAACTGGATAAAAATTTAAAACAACAACAGCAACATTATCCTTATTTGACCCTTCATTACTCATAAATCTCTTCCAAGATAGGGGGAAAAAAATGTTAAGAGATGTGTACTGAAGGATGAAGAAGTAAGTGGAAATGAAGATTTCATGGGACTTCCCAATTTCCCTTGAGTAAGGGAATGGTATGGCTCCTGGTAGTAATACTGAACTTCTAACTCACAGAGTTCCTCTAAGTACTATTCCTTGTGCCTTTGCCCATGCTGTTCCCTCTGCTACAAACATCCTTCCCACCCGTCTCATGCTTCCTGTCCAAACTACTCACCAAGACTCCAGTCAGGCATCTCTATGGATATTGGATACGGATTCCCACATCAATTAGTTTCTGTTTTTACCTCACAGTAACACATGGTGTTGGAGAAGACTCTTGAGAGTCCCCTGGACTGCAAGGAGATCCAACCAGTCCATCCTAAAGGAGATCAGTCCTGGGTGTTCATTGGAAGGACTGATGCTGAAGCTGAAACTCCAGTACTTTGGCCACCTCATGCGAAGAGTTGACTCACTGGAAAACACCCTGATGCTGGGAGGGATTTGGGGCAGGAGGAGAAGGGGACAACAGAGGATGAGATGGCTGAATGGCATCACTGACTCGATGGCCATGAGTTTGGGTAAACTCCAGGAGTTGGTGATGGACAGGGAGGCCTGGCATGCTGCGATTCATAGGGACGCAAGGAGTCGGACACGACTGAGCAACTGAACTGAACACATAACCCTACCTAACCTGACAGTCCTAGAATGTGTCAAAAAGACCAGCTATGGCATGAGGTTTGTATTAGCACCATGTATTCCATTGAGAAAAGTGCTGTGCAAACACAAGGTTATGTTTTATTAATTTATTACACCTGATTCCTTGGATTGATTTTGATGGATGAATCAACCAGCCCAATATTAATAGCCTGGTTTACTACACTCATTTCTCTTTCCAAGTCACAAGCCAAAATAAACTCACCCTCAATTTATAACCTTGCAACGTGTTCTTTTGCATATCGACTTCTAAATCCACTGTGGTTATTAAAAAGGATGCTTGCATCCATCGGGACGGGCCATGTCATGCTGCGGTAACAAACAAGCCCTAAATCTCAGCCCCAACAATGACCACAGTGGTCCCTCTGGGATCAACAACAGGAGCCCAACAACTCCATCTTTCTAGACTTCACCTGACATTTTGGATTAAGCAGCTCTATAGCTGACATCAGTTACAAACACATGACCTCCTCCTTTCCTTATTCAACCACCTATAAAGCTATCTTGCAGGGTTGCCATGCAGATTAGATGTGATCCTGCTTTTTAGATACTCAGGACACTGCCTGCCTTATAGGCAGCAGTTGGTAAATGATAAATGGTGGCTAGTAACACTGTCATTACCATTATCTCTTCTTCTTCTTGTTCAGTCGCTAAGTCTGATCCAATTCTTTTGTGACCCCATGAACTGTAGCCTGCCAGGCTCCCTGCCTCTCTGTCCATGGGATTTTCCAGGCAAGAATACTGGACTGGTTGTCATTTCCTTCTCCAGGGGATCTTCCTGATCCAGGGATCAAACCTGGGTCTCCTACACTGGCAGACGGACTCTTTACCACTGAGCCACCAGGGAAGCCCACCATTATCCCTACTCATCTTCAAATGATAATTATGATATTGTTATTATAATTCGCATATGCCAAGGGTTCCTAAACTTGTCTACAAATTGGAATCACCTGGAGATCTTTATAACTACCAGAGATTATGTCCCAGCCCAGAATCAGTGAATTAACTCATCTTGTGTGTCGCCCTGGCTTTGAAATTTTAAAAGATCCCCAGGTGATTCTACTGTACAGACAAGTCTGAGAACCACTGTCACAGAGGCAGCAAGATGCACATCTATACAGACACATACAGGTGCACACACACTCACCCACACACATACAAGCTGGTCTACTCCCAGGTTCCATGAATCCCGCCACTTTTATGACAGTGGTGTTCATATCATTTGGGTGAGCGAGGTTATATGAGGCAAGAAACAACCCCTAAATATCAGCCCTAATAACAACCACAGTGGGCCCCCTCCAGGGTCAACTAGATGAGCCCAGCAATCTGGTTTTTCTGGTCTTTACTTGATGCTAAAAGTTATGCATTTTACCCTCAGAACTCACTTCCTCTTTCGTAAGTTTGCCAGGCCCACAGTAAATCAGAACCAAAAATATGATACTAGTGTGAACAGACTGGGAGGAGATTCGTTCAGAGGAGAGCCACCAAAGGCTACCAGTAACTGAGACTATTTCTTTGTTCAGCTCTCCATCCCCAAGATCCAAAACGCAGTAGCCAACTTAATAGAAATGTGAATAGGCATTAATAAATGAATTATCATCACTAATAATCTGAAAAAGAAGTGAAAAGCAGGCACAGGATCTCAAAAACACAGCATCTCAGTTGAAAACTTTATGGGTCAGGTTGTCACCAACCATCATGTTGATTTCTCTCTTTTCATTCATTTCTCTCAGGTTGAAATTACACCTGCAGAGGTGGAAATAAATGAGATCAGGAGATCTATGAACAAAAACAATGACCTTGAGTAGTAAAGAATCTGCCTTGCAATGCAGGGGAATCAGGTATGATCCCTGGTCGGGGAACTAAGATCCCACATACGGCGGAGCAACTCAGCCCACGTGCCTAAACTACTGAGCTCACACACTGTAATTAGAGAATCCATGTGAACCACGGAAAAGATCCCACATGATGCAACAAAGATCCTGCATGCCACAATCAAGACCCTGAGGTGGCCACATCCATAATCAATTAATTTAAAAGAATATACACAAATTTTAAAAAAAACCCAAAAAACAAGGACCTTTCTCCTGGCAGCAAAGCACCTATATGCTAGGTGCAGGCAACAGAATGAAAACATACATCTTACCACCAGCACACAAGTGATTTTCAGCAAATCATCTCTTGCTCCGTTGGATGCTAAGTCGCAGCAGAGTCCGGAGAAAACCAGAAAATCCAGCTTGTTTGCCCTAGTTTTGGCAGCTTAATTTAGGAATCACACTGGGCTTTCCATAAACACTTTACCAAACAAATGTATCCTGTGCTGTGAACATGAGAGTTAGCTTGGGGCCCAGGGGGAGGAAGCATTGTGTATGATTCCATAATAGTTACTCTACTATTTTAAAACCAAGTGGAAGCCTCAGGCAGCAAAGTCAAAGAGAGAGAAATCATTTTCGTAAAAGTATCTGAATGCAACCATCTCTCCTGAAGTATTGTGAGCGGTCAATGGTTCTGCTTTTCTCAGAAGCTCATTCAATTATCTCTTACTTATCTGGACCAGGGAGAGGCATTTTCCTCCCATCTAGAGTTAAAGGGAAAAAAAATGATCCTCTAACAAAAGCCTGAAATGAAAAGCAGTAACTACTCCCAAGGCCCTGCTTATTGTGGAGGAGTCATTAGGCAAAACTTTGAAGGGTCTCTGTTAGCGATCTATTTTCTCCATGACTATCCCATATTGTGGAAATATGGGATCCACAGCATCAAAACACCTTGCACCTCTCCTAGGTATGCAACTGCAGCAAGCCGCTTAATCTCTCTGAACTTGTTTCCTCTCTGTAAAACAGAAACGCCTATGTGACAAGGACACTCTAAGAACGAAAAAAATTATGTGATGCATTTTTACACTCAACAACGTAAATAGCCCTTCCTCTGATCACTGCCAAACTCTCAGGAACGCAGTAGAACGTGAACTTTTAAAAAGCAGGTACAATGCCTTACTTATCTTTCTATGACCAGATCCTAAACACTTGGAGATAGCAGTTTCCTCTTCAGCATCTAGTCCATTTCTCTCCGGCTAAGCAGCATCCCTCATTCATTCAGACCTCATCTACAATTCCAGGGGTGGGTCCAGAATGGTCTAAGCCAATCAGTGTTATCCTCTTTCCTCTGTCACCATGATTGGTTGAGAGACAGAGGTGTGTCCTGCGATGATCCAATCCGAGGGAAGCTCCGAAATTTTGTTCAACGTCTCTGGGAGGAGATAGGAGCTCATTCTTCCCTGAATGTGAATGCTATCCACTGGGCTACCTCCAGCACCCACAAAGCACCCAATGAAATATTTCCCGAGTATATGAATAAAGATGAGTCTGTGGATAAACAAAGAGTGATGAAATCAATATTCTCAGAACAGAACTGTAGTAAAACCCTATTAGTACATAGACTGCTGGTTATGCAGCAGGTAAATCAAAGACCAGGGAACGAGAGAGGGCTTCTGAGGCTGACAGATGTGGACCAAATTCTGGTCCTAGAATTCTAGTGCCTATGCCTGGGACCTCAGGCAACTGCCTAAGCCACAATTTCTGTCTAAGCCACAATTTCGCTCTGACAAACACAAACTATCACAATTAAATAAGAATTTTTTAATGCATCTATAAATAGGGAGAAAAGATTGAGAGAATATACCCCAAAATATTAATAGCAATTAGTCCTAGGTAGTTAATGGAAGGACTTTTATTTTTCTCTTTTTTTGTGTGTACATTGTTGGATTTTCTATAATGAACATAAATTGGTGGTCCAATAAAAATAAAATAAAATAAAAGCAGGACGATGGCAATTAAAGCATCTAGCCCAGCACCCATGGCACAAAGTAGGAAGCCAGCAAATGTTCTGTCCCTATGAACACCCTTCAAACATTTAGGAACAGCTATCATATGTCTATTTCTTGTTAAATATCTCAGCTAATTTAATGTCATCCTTACATGACTTGATTTCAAGGCTCTCTGCAAAGGCTCCATCTGTTAAAACTCCACTCCGGATATCATAGAACCCGCTCACAGAATCAGCCGCAGAACTTGTTTGCTCATTCATCTGTTAATTCATTCACTGAGTAAACACTGATTAAAAACTTACTATATTGGACATCTTGCTTCTGCCTACCCCCCATTCACAAATGGTTTCCAGGTTTCCCCGGGGAACATCTGCCTGCCTTCATTCTCAGTTCCTGGACTCTGGGGAGAGCAGACCCTACCCCAGCTCCTTCGGGGGCTGGCATTTGATCCAAGATGGCCAATCAGAGCATCACATTCACCTGGCCACCGCGGTGGGTTAGGAACAGGCATGTTACCCAGAGAAGACCAATCAGACATTGAAGAAGAAATCTCTCTTTCCTGAGATTTCTGCTGAACTCTTGGAAAGGGGCATTATTTTCTCCCTGCTGCTAGAACTACTGACATATTTTGCCACCACAATCCAAAAAGAAATCAGAGGCAGTGCTGAGAGATGAGGAAAACCTGTGTAAGCCTTAGCAACACAGTCTAAGGATCCGTGCCTTCAGTTCCACCCCTGCACTTTGCAGCTACACAAACCAGCGAATCCCTTTTCTGTGGAAGGCAGTTCAACTTGGGGCTCAAAAGAAACCTAATTCGTGAAATTTGAAGTGCTCTGACATCAGCTGCATGCCAGCTATGCACAGATGAAGCAAGATGATCCACACCATCTTTCTTGGCACTTGGTCTGATGTGGAGATAGCTACAAACAACTACAATTATTTAAAGCCAGTAAGGTAATTGCTTTAATTAAACAGAGCAAGAGGAGCACAGGGAGGTGGGGTCAGGACAGGCGTCAGCTAAGAAATAGCATTTCAGCCTCCTCTGTACCTGCATTCAGGCAGTGAAGATAGAATCACTGGTTGGGGTAGTCAAGATAACACTGTTGACATACAGTCACCTCACAGTAAACTAAAACCACTACAGCCCACGTTGCACAACCGGAAATGATACTTACAAGCTCTGAAGGGTGCTCTCTGGTTGAGTCCACAAAATAGAAACAGCTACCAGCAAACAGCCCTCCCTTGCAAGAATTTCACCCCAATGTTACAGATGATGTTACACTCTTAAATAATACCCAGGTTGGTTTTTTTTTAATTTTGAGTCCATGAACTGAAGTCTTCACTCCAGTTTTCCTGCCCATTTGGATTATGTTGATATAATCACAAAAACATCACAACAGCCCGCTGAAGATGAATAACCTATTTACTACCAAATGATAGAAGAGAGAGAGCAAGAGTCAACCTCTGGTTCCGTAAGACATTTCATGACGAGTTAGAAACGTGACTGATCTCGGAAAATAACAAGGGCAACAACAGAAGCACTTCTGGGAACATCTACTTTGCTAAGAAAGGCCCTGAAGGTCGCTCTTTTTAAGTGAACAGAGCTAGTGTCTCTTAGATCTTTGATGATGCAAAACTCAACAGGAGAGTTGTGCAGATAAGTCAGAAAAGGAGGACACCGCAGGACAAATTCTCCTTGCCTTTGTGGTTTCCAAACCCATCAGCGATTCATCTGGTCCGGGAACACAGTTCCAACTTTCCAGAGCAAAGAATCTTAGAGGTGGAAAAATTAATACCAATGGAACACATCCACGTGGTCTCAAGAGAGGTGCTGGGGATGGGGCAGGAGGGACAGATGCCTACCAGATAACGGGGACTGCTGAGAAGCAGCTGGGTTCTCTCTGTTCCCAAAGCACTTTAAGAGTTCTTCAAGTGCCATGTGAATTTCAGTTCTGCTTCTTGCCTGACACGTGACTTCCCACAAAGACTTTGCCGCCCTTCTTCCTGAAAATGGGATTATTGTTTTTCACACACTGACCAGGCCACTACTGGAGTCCAGGCAGAGTCAGGCAATGGAGAGACCCACAGTGTGTGACACCGCAGGCAAGTGCCTGGTGCTCGGCAGGTGCTCCGTAAATGCTGGGGATCAGCAACCCCAGCAAAGTCTATGCAAAATCATCAAGCTTTTGTATGTGTGTGGGTGGGTTTGCATAAGCACTAATCCCTCCTCTTTTTTTTTTCCCCCAAACATGGGAGGGAGCAAACCACACACACTTTTCTGCATACAGCTATTTGGTTTCATTTTTTCTTAACCTAAGAATGTATCCTGGAAAGACTGGATAAAGAAAGTGTGATCTATTTTATATATATATATATACATATAATATATATATATATATATATATATATATATATATATATATATATATAATGCACCATTACTCAGCAGTAAAAAAAGAAGGAAATCTTGCCATCTGCCACAACAGAGATGGACCCTGAGGGCATTATGATAAGTGAAATAAGTCAGAGAAAGAAAAAACACTGCATTATCTCACTTTTACATGGAATCTAAAAAACACCAACAAAAAAATCCCTAGGCATAGATGCAGAGAATAGACTGGGGGTTGCCAGAGTTGTTGGGATTGGAAAATACAGATAAAGTGAGTCAAATGTACATACTTCCAGTTCTAAAACAAGTAAGTCATGAGAATGAAATGTACAGCATGGTGACTATAGTTAATAATACTGCATTCTGGGACTTCCTTGGTGGTCCCGTGGTTAAGAATGCACCTGCCCATGCAGGGGACATGGGTTCGATCCCTGGTCCGGAAAGATTCCACGTGGCACGGGATAACTAAGCCTGTGAGTCACAGCTACTGAGCCCGGGCTCTGCAACGAGAAGCCACCGCAGAAACAAGCCCAGGCACGGAAACAAGAGAGCAGCTCCCACTGGCCACAGCTGGAAAAAGCCTATGCGCAGCAGTGAGACAGCACAGCCATTAAATAAATACCTAAATCTTAAAAAAAAAAACAAAAACGGAATTCCATATTTGAAAGTTGTTAAGAGAGTGGATCTTCAAAGTTTGTATCACAAGAAAAAATTATGTAGCTATTCATGGCAATGCATATTAACCAGATTTAGTGTGGTGACCATATCACAATATACCCAAATATGGAATCATTATATTGTACCCCTGAAGCTCATAATGTAATATGCGAACTATAAAAACAATTAAAAGAATAAAAAGGAATGCATCCTGGAGCTGATTCCTTCTTGGTATATATGACATATATATGACATATATATACAGTGGCCCCGTAGTCTCCTGTAAGGATATACCATAATCTCTTCCATCAATCCTTTTCTGACATACATTTATTTCAGTTGCTTCCAGGGTCTTGCTATTTCAAACAATGCTGCAAGGAACTTACATTACACACATCTTCACACTATAGGTAAGATATGTTGCTATCTGAAAGGTGGGATTTATAAGATAAAATCCTTGGAAACTATATATATGTGTGTGTATATATATACACACACACACACACACATGGGCTTCCCTTGTGGCTCAGTTGGTAAGAATCTGCCTGTAGTGCAGGAGACCCCGGTTCAATCCCTGGGTTGGGAAGATCCCCTGGAGAAAGGAAAGGCTACCCACTCCAGTATTCTGACCTGGAGAAATCCATGGACTATATAGTCCATGGGGTCGCAAAGAGCGGGACACAACAGAGCAACTTTCACTTTCATATGTGTGTGTGTGTGTGTCTGTATTTATATATATGAAAGATAGGATTTATAAGATAAAATCCTTGAAGTTGCAAGAGTCAAAAGGTACAAGCACTTAAAATGCTGGAATGGCCTTCAAAGAGTTTGGACTCACTTTTACTCTCATGAACAGGGTCATAAGGATTCCAGTCTGCCCAACTACATTCACAGAATGGTTTGTTTATCAAAGTCAAGGGAAGAAAGGGGGGCAGAGCTTCACTCTTGTCCCACGGTTTCTTCCCTCCCCCGTGATACCACACATGATCCTACTGCTGCCTGAAAATTCTGCCCCTTGGACGCACAAGCCGGAGATTAGAGCTTAAAACAGAATGAACGTCAGCACTGGTGTGCTGAGCTGGCTCGGGCTGGCTCGAAAGAGCCGACTGAGCACATCTCTTCCCAGACCCGTGTTCAGTGACATCATGTCGGTAGCTTGAAATTGTTCACGGTGGAAGTATTGATACCATAGAGATGGGCAAATGCTAGTCAGGGCTTCTCTTTTTTCCCCCCGGAGACCTCTGTCTAACACCAGCCCGCTGATGCATACTACAGTAGGAACTGAGGCTCTGCTGCCCTTTTTTGCAATATGCCTGGCTCTCAGTAGTGCTGAGACATAAGCAGACCCTCTCCTCCGTGCTTCTATGCCTATCCACCGCGTTCCCATCTCTTTATTGCTTAGTGCTTATTCTTAATGATCCTCTACAGTGCAGTAATCACACACACAGACTCTAGGCTACACTAGAAGACAGCCGGGGGTCAAGTCCCAACTCCATCATTAGCAGCTCTGTGACCTTGGGCAAGTGGTTTAAACTACTACACCTTAGTATCTTTGTAAAGCACAGATAATAATAATGCCTTCCTTAGATGTTTGTTCTGAGGATTAAATGAGTTAATACAAGGACACAGAACAGTGGCTGGCACATACT
This sequence comes from Muntiacus reevesi, assembly GCF_963930625.1. Taxonomy (NCBI): domain Eukaryota; kingdom Metazoa; phylum Chordata; class Mammalia; order Artiodactyla; family Cervidae; genus Muntiacus; species Muntiacus reevesi. The sequence continues at coordinate 67,439,524 of NC_089260.1, forward strand.
AAGGACTAAACAGACATAAACTGTTATTACTGTCTTCCAGTTCACTAAGTATCCTTCACGACATCTAGTCTGTCAGTTAACGCTTTTGTTGGATTTTAGTTTCAATGACTATTTTTCACTTCTATGTGGCAGGTTGTCAAATCAGCTTATTCTTTTTCCACCTTTCATTGCATTTTTGTATCCTCTTTAGTTTTTAATCATTTTAAAATATACTGTCTATAGTCTCTTTTAGATGGCTTTTTACTTTCAACTCAAAGTCACTCCTTTCCTGAATAGTCCGTATGATTTAATTACGCACTCATCTTCAGAGTTCTTTCTGCAGGAGTCTGTCAGGTCTGGGTTGCTGAAATAACCCAGTGGAGTGACTGTGTAAACACACAACACAATCCCTAGTGTTGTGCTAGAGAGTCCCACAGTAGACAGCCAGTTTTTCTGTTAATTTCCCAACTCAAGTTCTCACATCTTGTGATAATAACAATATAGATTTCACAACCACATATGGTATAGCCCCAGATTTTTCATTTCTTCCTGGTGACTTTCTTTCCACTCAAAAAAAGTTTCCTCTCTGTTTCTCCAGACAGTGGGGCTTTTCCAGTCCTTTCTCATGAAGACGTGTAATGTTTAAGGCTCCTGGAAATTCATGTCTACCTTGGGCCCAAGCCTCATTTCTAGGCCCACTGTGGTCTCAAAACCTTAACCCCCAGACTCTACAGCGGCTTTGTGGGTGCAAAAGCCCCGTAAGTTATTGTGCCTTCAGCTCATACAACCATTTGGCTTGGATTTTTCTCCGTTTTTGACACTTGGGGACTTCCCTTTCTGATGAGCTCCCCTAGATATAGTTATTATTTTTCAGTCAACTCTGAAAGGGCCTGTTGGCATCCCCTTTCCAAATTCGTATGTTGGAACCTAACCCCCAACAGGACGGTATTCAGGAGTCATGAGGGTAGGGCCTTCATGGATGGGACTAGTGCCCGTAGAAAAGAGACCTCAGAAAGTTCTGTTGCCTCTTCCACCATGTGAGGTTATAGCACAAAGAAACAGGAAGTGGGCCTTCACCAGACACTGACTCTGCCAGCATCTTGATCTTGAACTTGCCAGCCTCCAGAATTGTGAGAATTAAATTTCTGTTGTTTATATGCAACCCCGTCTATGGCACCCTGCTCCAGCGGCCTAACAGACTCAGATAACCCCTTATCAGGGAAAAGAACTTGGGGAAGTTACTTCTCTGAACCTCAGCTCTTGAGGGCTATTGTGAGGCTCAAGACAATTCAAATGAAGTTCTTAGTTCTGAAGCCAGGTGGCCACAGTCAAATCCGGTTCTGTCACTTACCAACTTGGTAACCTTGAACAAATCACTCAAACTCCAGGGTTCAGTTTCTTCTCCTGCAAAACAGAGATATAGCAAGGATTAGGCAAGTCACAAGTAAATCCTAATCACCACTGTTTTTCTCCTGTACCAAGAGTAACAACCCAATAAAACATTTCTGTCCAGTAGTATTTCAAGCCAAATAATATTCCTCCAGAGCATTATATTTTATAGACGATGTTTTACAAGTGTTTTTCTCATTTAACGTTCAAAACAGTCTGATATATGACAAGTAAAGACATGAAGATATTTTTTAAAAAAAGGAAATGAAGATTCAGAGATGTCAAATTGTAAGAGTTCTTTATATATTCAAGTCAAGTAAACTTGCTGAAGGTTGCAGAGCAAACAAAGAGCAAGCCCAAGTCAAACTCCTCTGATGGAGGGGCACAGTTTGGCTGGACTGCACTGTCCCCGGGACATAGAGGGTGGAGCGTGGCTGTCCTTAAAGACTCATAATTCTATGACAAAGGATGCTGGGACTCTGGGCTACCTCAGCAAGGCCGGGTCTCAGAAAAACACTCAGCTCAACTTGAATTTGAACTGGTCCCAGTCATTCCATCCCTGACTCGCTTCCTGCTTTAGGTTTCTACACCACAAAGAAAGGAAAACAAATGTACATTACACCATCATTGTCACCCTCAAAATCTCTTACAAAAGAGATTCACAAAAACTTGTGAATCAAAGGGAGTTTTCATAAAACCCAAGTTAAACAATATCCCATTTGAACCCATTCACCAGCATCAAGTGTGAAGATCAGAGTAAGGTCTGCAACGTCTAGACACTCATTACTGCCTGCAAGAGAAAGAGAATGCTTTTTTTCTGGCTTTCATTTTGATTAAATCTTTAGCTGCCTGAGGTGTCTTCTTTTTCCTTGTCATCGGGGACTGAGACTACCGGAAGCCACTTAACCAGCCTCCCTTTATTCACAAAAGATTTGGTGGCCCTGCCTAATTGTCGTGGGGGAACGTTATCAGTTGATCACGTCAACCACTCTGGCTGCGTTGCCAGCAATCCTCTCGTTCGCCAGTACAGGTTTCCTTTCTGCTGTCGCCTGAATGTGGTTTAAAATTCCCTTTTCAAGAATAATCACAAAACTGCTCAGTGGCCAAAGAAAAGAGCCATTGCATTTAGAACAACATAGGCATACCAAGTTTCCCTGGTGGCTCAGTGATAAAGAACCTGCCAGCCAATGCAGGAGACGCAGGTTCAATCCCTGGGTCGTGCAGATCCCCTAGAGGAGGGCATGGCAACCCACTCCAGTATTCTCGCCTGAGAAATCCCACAGACAGAGGAGCCTGGCGGGCTGCAGTTCACTGGGCCGCAAAAGAGGCAGACGTGACTTACCGATTAAACAACAACCAAGCATACTCACAAGTTCAGACCTCACAGGTAAGCACGAGGTCCACACTCTGTGTGTGTGTTGTGTGTATGCACTTGCCAGATTTACAAAGCAGAAAATAAGACAAGCTGTTTACTTGGGAACAATTTTTTTAAGGTCCTGGGTGAAAGTCCTAGAAATTAGAAAAAAGTATACTAACTTGCTCTCACAGAAGTCTTTAAGAACATGAAGCTGGTCTTCCCGTCACTTAGAGACAAACCAGGAGACAGAGTATGTCTCCCGCAGAAAGGAAGTCATCTCAAAACAAGGGTGACTTCCCCTCACTTCCTCTCTGTGGACAGAGAAAAGCTGGACTGTGACTCTAGAAACCAGTCTACCGCCATACCACTCTGAACACGCCTGGTCTCATCTGATCTCAGAAACTAAGCAGTGTCAGGCCCGGTCAGTACTCGGATGGGAGACTCTAGAAACTGAACCTGATCTTTTTTCCTCTTTAGACTCACAGCATGGGTTCCAGCCCTTCTTGGTCTTTCAGAGCTGTGTGGCTTTGGATAAGTCACTGAACCTTTCTGAGCTTCTGTGGCCACTGCGGTCAAGTGAGGACACTCATTCACTCACGATCCGTCTGCTGAGCACCTACAACGTGCCAAGCATGTGGCCATGGGATTAATTCCAGGAATTAAACTGTCCCAGCCACAAAGGGCTCTCATTGATTAGTGGAATAAAGACTTCCCTGGCAGTTCAATGGTTAAGATGCTGTGCTTCCGATGAGGACAGGTGCTGGGCAACCACAGAAGAGGGTATTTAATTAAGTCCACAGGGGAGGGAAAGTGCTGGGTGCAAGGAAGACTTCCCCCAAGGAGGTGTTATCTAAGCTGCGAACAAAAAGACAAGTTAGAATTTGCCCAACTGAGAGGGATCCAAGCAAAACTGGCAGCATACGGGAAGACCCATAGTCAGGATGGCTGGTTCACAATGTCAAGCACAAGAGGCAGGAAGAAGGACATCGGGAGACCTGGACTCGCAAGCAGGTGGGCTTGCCAGGGCAGCTTGCCTGGACTAGGAGACCTCTCAGGGTCAAGCATTCACAGGATCCCAGCCACATCAATCACAAGACCCTTGGACCAAATTCCAGGACCTTGACCTAGGGTTTGGAGAGGGAAATGGCAACCCAATCCAGTATTCGTGCCCAGAAAATCCCACGGACACAGGAGCCTGGTGGGCTACAGTCCATGGGATGGCAAAGAGTCAGACACGACTGAGCGACTAACACTTTCAAACACGTCCAGGGTCCCTCCCAGTCCTAAGGGCTGACCCTGTGGTCTTCTGAGACCCCAGATCCTCCCCTTGGCCTGACAGCCCTTGCATCAGCACAGCCACGTCCCTGAGTCCACTCGGGGAAGTGCCAAGCCTCCCACGTGGGCCCTGTCCTTCCTCTTTCCTTTCCCTTTGGGAGTGACTAGCCAGTGACTCAAGGAGGGAGCTGTCCCCTACTTGTCATTAGTTTCTTAAAAAAAAACAAAAGCACCCAGGACTCACTCACACAGTCATTTGCCCAACCTCCTTCTCCCACCCAGCCCCTGACCTAGCTGAAGAAATGCTGAAGTATCCGTGTAGACTGTCGCCTCCAGGACACTTGAAGCTACCTGAGGGCGTACACTCATTTTGGTGATTCTGCTGTCCCCGCCCTGGTATTGACCCTTGGTTCATACCAGGTCCTCAAAAATGCATGCAGACATGAATGGGTTTAATGTCTCTGCAAAGAAGCACCCATTCAGAGCTGCCCTCAGACAGAAACCCAGAGAGATGTCAGCTCAACACCCCTCCCCCAGGGCTCCCTAAGCCACTGAGGACGCTCAGCAAAGCCCCATTGGAAAACTAATGCCCCCGCCACTCATGATACCAGCAAAGAGCCTCAGGTCCGAAAGGATGATATGACTTGCCCAAGGTGTCTTAGCTAACGCAATAAAACGTTTTTAAAAGGGGGACAACAGGGACTCTCCTGGTGGTCCAGTGGATAAGACTCTGAGCTCCCAGTGCAGGCGGCCTGGGTTCGATCCCTGATGAGGGAACTAGATCCTGCATGCCACCACTAAAGATCCCACATGCTATATCTAAGACCCGGCACAGCCAAATAAATAAATATTAAAAAAAAAAAAAAAAAGTGGGACAACGGTCTTAAATGGAAGGCGATCTAGTTGCCCCTACCAGAAACATTGCTTGTTTTAGGGGAAAATACTTGGCAGGTCTAATGAAATCTTCCCTTTACCTGACCACCAATTACGTCACACTTTCACGAGCCCTGGGATTCTCTAGGGAGGACTAGAGCTCCCATTGAAGCACACCTATTTTGGAAGATGACTAAAAAAACTTTTTTAGGGTCTGGGTATGCTTCTTGGATTACGGATCACTTTTTAATTCTCTATAATGTGATCTCAGGCTATAACAATTTTTAAAGGGAAGTTGAGCTCCCTGAACACTCTTGTTTTTTTTAATGTTTTGATATTAACTTTACTGTGACAGCAAACACAATTTTTAAGGAGGGCATTGTGACCTATATAACCCTTCCACCAAAAGAATTCCTTATAATTCCTGTGTCCTCTTATTAAAGTTTTTATTCACAGGTCGATACTCTGTACCAATGTATGTATTTCACTTAAAGAAGCCCAGCTGGCACTAGTGGGAAGGGGTCCGCCTGCCAATGCAGGGGACATAAGAGACGTGGGTTTGATCCTGGATTGGGAAGACCCCCTGAAGGAGGGCATGGCAACCCACTCCACTATGCTCGCCTGGAGAATCCCATGGACAGAGGAGCCTAGTGGGCTACAGTCCGTGGGGTCACAACTGACACCACTGAAGCGACTTAACATGCACGCACCTTTTAGAGTAGAAGTTACTTAAACAAAATGAACAAACTTATTATGCAAGTCACTGGCATGATGTTTCTGAAACCACCACAGAGCAAAACTAAGGTGACAAATTAAGTGCACCTGGAAATTCTGGGTCTGAGACATTGAGGGTGACATTTTCTAGCCTGCTTCATTCAATCATTATTCTGACACTTTCCATATCCCATTTAATAGGAAACACACAAAGGAAAACAGATGTTTTACTTACATCCACCTAGCACAGCAAACTCCCAAAGCTTGCAATGGCTGCTTATCACTGAAGAGTTTAAAGCAATATTTTCGTGCCAATGAAATAACATCTCAAATGGCCTAGCACAGTGGTTCTCACTCTGGCTCAACCAAAATTCACAAGGGCAGGAGGAAAATCTTTAAAAATACCACTGCTGGGTCCCCAGCCTGCACAATTAAAACAGAACCTCTAAGGACGAAACCTCAGCACTATAGTTTTCCCAAGATCCCTAGGTGACTGTACGGCCCAAACAGGACTGCAAACCATGGGCCAGGTTAACTCATTAGTCAGAGAAAGCCCATGGGAAACCTTATCTGCGAGTGATGAAGGCACTGTAATTAAATAAAACAGCAGATGTAAAAGTACCTAACAGGGCCTGTTACCCAGAAGACACTTAATAAATGTTAATTAAACAAAAAAATAATTCAAGTAATTACTCCTTCTCCTCAGTGAATTCACCTTGTAATTTTATTGGTTTGTTTATCACTAGATGTTTTTTCTTAGCCTTGATTCATTCTATCCCTATGTTAATAATAATAAAAATATCTATATGTTAATAAAATTATAAACATATACCCATAATCCTATTCAATTACAAGAGCTCTGTTTTATTTCCAACAACTCCTAATGACTTATTTAATAAAACTTTTCCCTAGAACAGTGGCTAATATGTACTAAATACTCAACAAATGTTATTTATAATAAGTATTATTATTCAGGATTCATGATAATCTGCATAACTTAAGCTGAAATTTTATTGAAAGGACTTAGTGAGAATGTAAAAATATTAGCAAGACAATATTTTTTTAACTTTTTATTTTCTATTGGAGAATAGCCAATTAATGTTGTGATAGTTTCAGGTGGACAGAAAAGGGATTCAGCCATATATATATACCTATATATACATGTATATATGTATGTATCCATTCTCTCCCAAACTCCCCTCCCATCCAGGCCACCAGGTAACACTGAGCAGAGCTCCTGTGCTATATAATAGGACCATATTCATTCTTTTTATAAATTTGTGAAAAAATATTAAATGTGATCACTGCACAGGTAGCTAGCTTATCTTGCACATTCAAGGGGGCCCGACAAAAGCTACTTGTGAACACTCAGCAGTTTCCACAATCACTTGGAAAAGCTAACACTGCAATTAGTTCAAAGTGCCCTCTTAATCCAACTTTTCCCTACCACTGCCTCTCTGAGCCTGTATTAGGAAGGCAATTTTTCTATATGTTCACATTACCCCTTAGTTCTAACTAAGAGAACAAAAATCTGTGTAAAAAAAAAATCTATATATAATTTATTAATCAAGATGAGAAAGTTTTACTAAGAACATTTCCAAACCTCCTGTTGCCCTGCTTGGATGTGCACTTTTCTAGATGTGCTGTTGTTGTTTGGTCACTAAAACGTGTCTGATTCTTTGCGACCCCATGGACTGCAACATGCCAGGCTGTCCTGTCCACCACTATCTCGTGGAGTTTGCTCAAATTCATGTCCATTGAGTCGGTGACACCATCCAACCATCTCATCCTTTGTTGTCTCCTTCTCTTCTTGCCTTCAATCTTTCCATCACCAGGGAGTTTTCCAGTGAGTCGGCTCTTGGCATCAGGGGGTCAAAGTACTGGAGCTTCAGCATCATTTATATGCATATTATACATATTATAATTATTATACATATCATAACAAGTATTACTGGCCTGAATGTTTGTGTCCCCCCCTTCCAAATTCCCACGTTGGAATCCTAACTCCCCAGTGTGACGGCTGTAGGAGGTCGGGCCTTTGAGAGGTCATGAGGGTGGAGCCCTCACGAATGGGATCAGTGCCCTCGTAAGCGAGGCCCCAGACAGCTCCCTCACTCCTCCCATCACGCGAGCACACAGTGAGAGAAGAGCCCCTGCCCAAGCATGCCAGTGCCTGGATCTCAGACGTTCAGCCTCCGGAACAGTGAGGACTATACGGCTATTGTTTATAAGCTCCCAGTCTGTAGCATTTTATAACAGTAGCCCTGACAACCACAACAAAGTCAAAAGTGACCACGCATGGGCCTTTGGCGAGTAATAGCTTGGGTTTCTCAATAAGAATATCTTGATTGACTATCACGTGCCAGACAGCTCCAGAGGCACAGGGAGATGGAGAGGAGGACAGAGTTCCCATCTTCAAGGATCTCAGGCTCCAAGGACAGTGTGCAGATTGGCTACTGTGACGCAGTGTGACTCTGACCAGGGGTGACAAGGAAATGCAAAGGATAGGGTCACAGGGGCAACCCGAAATCAGAAATCAGGAAATGAAAATAAATAAGCGCACAGGAGATAAATGGTTGTGGATAACAATGTTAAGACAACTACTGCAGCTTTCATCAATTGCACTGCCCTCTCAACTCCCATCACCTAATCTTGACAATCATATGCCACTTTGGGGGCCTCCCTGATGGTCCAGTGGCTAAGTAAGTCTCCATGCTTCTAAAGCATGGGGTGCATGTCTGACCCCTGGTCAGGGAACTAGATTCCACATGCCGCAGCTAAAGATCCTGTGTGCTGCAGCTAAGATCCAGCACAGCTAAATAAATAAATATTAAATATATATATATATCCTGTGATAAACCATAATAGAAAAAGAATATATGTATGTATAACGAACCACTTTGCTGTAGAGCAGAAATTAACACAACATTGTAAACCCACTATACTTCAATTAAAAAAATAAATTAAGAAGAAGGTGAAGGAGGAAGAGAAGACTTCCTGGAGACTGAACAGCCAGACTCAGTACCATCTCAGCAAAACCGCAACCCTGTGGGTCAGCCCTAGTCCTACCCTTTTCAAACTGTGCCACCATTAAAGACATATCACGATTTACTTGAAAGCGTAACATAGGTGAAGGCAGAGAATGTTATTGGGGGTGTCTGATCTAAATGCCTGGTTTTTATAAACGGGAGAATCTGACACGCAGAAGGAAAGGAACTTGCCTGCAGTGAAGACAGCAGGATCACAGTGGAGTCAGAGCCAGCTCCCAAGATTTCCGACTCCTAACTACCCAGGGCTGACTACTGAGCTTCCAAACTCCTTCACCTGATTAACTGCGTCTAGGTGTCTGCTCTCGGCTCAGCCGCATCCCCTTTAGGGGAAGGCTTCTGGGGACATCCTACCAGATGCTCCCCTTTCTCAGAGCACTCCTCCCAGATTATGCTGCCACTTCATCAGCTAGCTTCCCCCGACCCTTGACCTTGGAGCAACTCTGTTCAACTCTTGGGTCCTGGACCTCAGTACAAGCAGGAGGTCTACGTGGACACAGTGTGGTGAACAGAGTGACTGAGGTCTCAGGTTCCTGGGAATTTCCTAGCATTAGCCAAGCAAGTCCCAAGTCCCTGAAAATCCCTCGGCAAACCAGGACAGCAGGCCGCTCTATTAGTGGACCCTGACAAAGTGACGTGGGGCTTCCCAGGTGGCGCTAGAGGTAAAGAGCCTGCCTGCCAATGGAGGAGACGGATGTTCGATCCTTGCGTCGGGAAGATTCCCTGGAGGAGGGCATGGCAACCCACTCCAGTATTGTTGCCTGGAGAATCCCACGGACAGAGGAGCTGTGGGCTACAGTCCACAGGGTCGCAAAGGGTTGGATACAGGTGAAGCAACTCAGCATGCACACAACAAAGTGAGACGGCTGGCTCACCATGTCCCCGCCTCTAACCGTCCTCAGCCACTGTGCAAGCCGGGCCCAGAGCTGTGTCTCCGCCATGTGGTCACTCTAGCCCAGCACTGATAGAACTTTTTGCACTGCTGGAGATGTTCCTTATCTACACTGTCCAAAACAGGAGTACCAGACCCAGGTGACTACGGAGCAGCTGAACTCTGGCTGCTGTAACCGAGATTTTAATTATATTTAATTTTTATTAATTTCTATTTAAATAGGCCCCTTGTGGCTAGTAGCCACCACATAGAACAGTTTGTCTCTGGTTTTACATAATTGGAACTACGGTCCACCTCTGTGCACGGAATGAGCTTTGGAGTCAGAATGACCATGGTTCGAATCCTGACTCAGTCATGTGCAAACATGTCACAACTCCCTGGGGAAGCCTGTTTCTCCCTCTGTGATCTTGACAAGTTGACTACAAGATAGTGTTCAGAAAGTGGTTGGTTACTGGGAGAACTCATGCAAAAGGATTTCTCTGGAAGTCAATGAACCATGTAAAATGTAAAAAATGTAAAATGCTATGTAAAAATGCTAGAAAAATACGATTCTGAACCCAAAAGAGTGCAAGGGCATCATCTCAACCAGACTTCCAGCATCCCTGGCAGGATCAAGTTCAGATTCTAAACTGCCAGGGCTGGCCTGCTCGACTGGTCCAAGGCCTGTGACTGGTTGTCTCCGAGTCCCACTGGGGCAGCGGGCACTGGGTCCTGAGAGATGCTGAGACTCTGAGGCCATCTGAGGATGGCCCTACTCGGTCCAGGGGCAGGGACCCAGGCCCTGCCCAGAGCAGCGAGGAGGCAGCACCCAGAGGAAGCCCAGGCGCCCCACAGGGCTCAGGTGCACCCCGGGCCGGCCACCTCGTGCCCCGGGGTACAGGACATGGGGCCCAGCCCACGTCCGGCGCACGTAAGGAGAACACCACCCCCGTTGCCTCTCCCAAGGGCCGGGGACACAGTAATGAGCTGGCAACCAGGAGCAGCTGCAACGCCCCAGAGGCATCTGGTTTCTGGAACCTGTCCCTGGCCCTAATGAATCCACCCCCTCGGCAGGAATGGGCGGCAGGTCCCCAGAGGGGCAGGCTGCGGATCACAATCACCTGGGGAGCTTTTTAGCAACACTGTTCCCCAGACTGGGCACCGGTGTTTGCAGAAACTCCCAGGTGACTGCGGCACGGCTGGGACCCGGTGTCTGTCATCTGAGGGCTTGGGAAGCTGGTTCTGATGAGGACTATCTAGGCAGCCCTAGGGGGTTTCCCAGGTGGCTCGGTGGTAAAGAATCCGCCTGCCAAGCAGGAGACATGGCTTTGATCCCTGGGTCGGGAAGATCCCCTGGAGAAGGGAACGGCAACCCACTCCAGTATTCTTGTCTGGAGAATTCCATGGACAGAGGAGCCTGGCGGGCTACAGACCATGGGGTTGCAAAGAGTCAGACGTGACTGAACACATATGAGCACGAGGCAGAACCAGGGCTGGGGAGAGAAGTCCCCTTGCTAACAAGTCCCTCCCTCTGGCTGCAGGGACCACAGTCAGATGGTCGGGGGACTCTGACACCAGAGCCGGGCCACAAGTTGCTCGCGTCCCTCCCGCCCCAACTGGCAGAGACCCTTCCGGTTCTCCAGGCCTGACCTGTCCCGTGTCTCATGTGCAGCCTCGGTGGGGAGGGTCCTCCTTCCCTGCTATCCCCAAGCATCCCAAGCAGAAGCCCTAATCTGTACACCTCTCCATCCTGGTGTCCCACGGCTGCACCCAGCACCGAGGAAGCCCAGGACAGATGCTATTATTGTGGTTGTTACTCTCATTTCACTGAAAAGGAAACCAGAAGCTAGCAACAGTATGACTCACCCAAGGCCCCATGATGCTGGGGCAGGGCTGGGACAGGAACTCTGGGTGCCTGGGTTCATTCCCTCCCTGATACCCCAGGCTGAGGCTCACTGCCTCTGTGTCTACCCTCACCCTCACATTTTCTCCTCCCTCTTACAAGTCAGTATGCAGGCTCTGACCCTCAGAATAAATGCTTGTTAGTAGCCTCAGGCTCTGATTTATAGGATGCCACTTATCCTCAAAGGTTTCCCTGGTGGCTCAGCGGTAAAGAATCCGCCTGCCAAGGCAGGAGATGTGGGTTCTCCTGGGTTGAGAAGACTCCCCTGGAGAAGCAAATGGCAACCCACTCCAGAATTCTTGCCTGGAGAATCCATGGACAGAGGAGCTTGGCGAGCTACAGTCCATGGTGTCGCAGAGTTGGACATGAGTTACCTACAAAACAACAAGTTATCCCCCAAACAGCCCATGGCGTCTATGAACACCCCTTGGGCAGTATACAGGGGCACAGTCTTGGAGCCTGACATACTCGAATCGCCACTGAGTCGCTGGGTGATCCTGGACACATTTCTTAACCTCTTGGGGCTCGGCTTCCTCAGCTGTAAATGGGGATGATGGTATCCATCACTCAGGTTTGTGGAGAAGATTCCTGAGATCAGTCAAAGGGATCAGATGGGCTCCATGGCTGGCCAGCAGGAAGTACCAACAGCTGGTAGCTAGTATTCAGGTGGCAGGCACCACCCTTCTTATCATCTGCTCCACGCTCCATTTCAGACCCACAGAAGCCTCCAAACTATGTACCCTCTTGTGTCCCTTCTCTTCACACAGGTCACGCTGGGCCGGCGGACCCGGCCCACTGCCCCGGGCTTGGCCTGTCCTCTTGGGAGCACTGCCCTGCAGGACCAGGTGGTTGGAGTCCTCACATCATCCCCACCCCATCCCCCCGAGTCCCCCAGAAAAAAACAAACGAGAAGTAACTCTTTCTATTCCTCATTCCAGACTTCCTGAATTTAAATCAAATATTTGCACACTCTCCAAAGCCTATAAACCTGAACTGATCACAGGAAAAAAAAAAAGAAAACTTAGGTGCAAAAAGAGAGTAAGTGTGGGCGGTCGTGGCTTCAACGAACCTCACAGGAAAGGGCATTTGATCTGAATAACCGCACAGCCCAGCTGAGGGAGCGGGGTGAGCAGGAGAAAGCTGCCACTTACAGGGCCATCTCCCTGGCCTCTCTCCGTCGACCTGCACAAAAATCAACAGTGCATTCCCTCTGCAGGCCGTCCGCAGAAGACCTGGGGTGGGGGCCAGGGGGCGGTGAGTGTGAGGAGGGCTGGGGGAGATGGGCAAGTGAGCACCAGCTCCCCAGTGCCACCCCGAGAGCGCTCAAACAGGAAGTTGGGCTGCTTCACACCAGCATGGCTGCCCAGTTGTTAAAATCCCGAAGGACTTGACACAGGCTGGGAAAGAGGTGCTGTCCGGAGCCCCTCTCCCCAGCTGCCACACCCCCCACCCAGAGCCCCCAGATGGGCCCCGGCTAGGAAAGGATGAATGTCAAACACTGTGGAAACTTCCAGAAAGGACTCTGGTGGCTGCCCAATGTTAAACATTCTGAGCATCAACCCTGGGCACAGTTCAGAGGCATGAAGAATGCAAATGACACTCTGAGGGATTCAGAAGAACAGGCCTTCAATACACGTTTGCGGGAGGAAGAGAAGGAACGACTGACTCACGGGGCAGCGGCCACGGACCCACAGCGCCTCCCTCCCTCTGGGCCACTCACTCCACCCAAGCTCAGGCGCCAGAGCCTCAGAAGCCTCCCTGGCCAAACGAAAGGAAAGTCTGCCCTGACCTCCCACCCTAACCCACCCTAACCCTCAGCAGGCAAAAGGAACTTTGGGGCTCCTCCCTGCCCAGCCTCCAGCCCCTCTGGGGCACCCCCTGACCCTCCCACCATGTCACCCAGGGGAGGGCTGTCAAAGCAGGGAATCTTCCAGAACCAATGCTGCTTCAAGAACAAGCATGTGGCCAAAACTGGCCAGTAAGAGTCCTCTCAAGGCTCAAGAATGGTCATGTGACCCTAACTGGCCAATAAGGACCTTCCCGAGCACTTTGGCTGAAGTCACCAGGAAAGGGTATTCCTCTCCCATCACCCAGGGCGGTTCACATGAAAGGCTGAAAGCCTGAGTCTATCTCACAGGGAGAGACCCCTGAGAAACAAGGTGAGAGGAAGGCAAGGCCAAGAGGCAGTGGGAGACAAAGCCCAGCCAGCGTGGCCTGGGCCCGTATCAGCCACCCCTGACCGTTTCACAACTGATGATTTTTTTCAAACCTAAGCCAGCCTGAGTTTGGTTTCTGTCACTTGGAACCCAGAGAATGGACTGATACATTTCTCAGTGGGTGTAGGAGAAGATGCTGGTTGCTACCAGACCCCGCTTCCTGCCTTGGCTGCCAGTTCATGTGACTTGGTGGCTTACTGATGGCATCTGGGAGGCTGGCTCTGAGCCCCACGCCCTCTGCTTCATGCAAAGAGGGCATCTCTCTCCCACTGAACCCCCAGACTCTGGTATCTTGCCCGCCATCTCACAAGCTATGAACACCACCGGTTACCTGTTCTAATACATGGATCTTTCAGTGGCCACATATGGCCCGAAGATCACAATGCAAGTCCCTCTAATGCAGCTCATAAAGCTGCCACCCCAGGACCTGACGACATGAGTTCTCCACACAAACCCTCCAGTCCAACCACGCACACCTACGCCGAGATCGCTCTCAACTCCAGGTTCCCAACCCCAAGACAGGAAGTGTTTCCAACCCATGCCAGCTGATTCCAAAAGCTCTTGCAGTACAAGGGTGACCCCTCATGTTCTGAAACCCACATCCTGCCCACTGAGGTCATAGCCCCACTCCTCACAGGGGTGAAGGCAATGTTGAAAGAACCTCATCAACACAGCCTTGTCCCCACAAAACAACTATCAGGACTCTCCCAAGAGCTTTCTAACACCCACCAAAGCCATAAAGTGGCTCTGAGTCAAGCCTCTGTCATGTAAATTAAAGCTCCCCACCACCACCCCAAGTTTTTGTTGAAAACTCGGCCAGCTGTGTACATTTCATCCAAAGTCACAGGAAAAATCTACAGATAAAGCTTCTCTTGGCATGGAACACAAACTGACAGCATTTATAATTACAGAGAGGTCACTGCAAGAAAGATTTCAGAGGACTTCCGGTGCAATCTTCCCATTTTACAGAAGTGGAAACTGAGATTCCAAGAAGTGAAATGACACCCCGGGGTCACACAGACAGGAAGCAGAGGAGCCAGGACAAAACACCAGGTCCTCTGCTTTTATCCCCTCCAACAGTTTATAAATAATAACCTTACCTCCATTTACTCTATTACAATACTAATTCATACACACTCACTTAAAACTGTGAGCCATGCAGAAGTGCTGTATGTTTTGTTATTTTCTGCTCTTTGCATCGCATCTCGCTGAGTGTCTGAAAACGGGGTCTCTGCTTCCTGGCAGAGGGGCTGGAGCCCTCCAGGCCTGAGACTTGCTGTGGTTTCTCACCCTCTCCGCTGCCCGTAAACAACACCAACAGGGGCAACACAGACAGTAACAGCTGCTGGTTGTGCAATGAGAGGCGACCTCTACTTCCTAATGTGGGCCTGGGTGGGGAGGTAGGGGTGGGCTCTGTAAAAGTGTCTCCCCTCCCCTGGACCCAGCAACTTGTCCTGAGGACCTCTGTTCATCACTCAGTGAGGCTTGTTTTCTTTGTACATCCCATTCATCACCTCTTGCAGGGTAACAAAGATTTCAGAAACAGCCTGGAGCTTGAATTTCTGGCAGCTCCTTTCACTCACTGTGTGGCCTTAGGCAGGTCGCTTCACCTCTCTGGGCCTCAGCTGCCTTGTCTTCAAAAAATGGCAGAAACATCATCCATGGAACAGAGTTGTGGAATCCCTGGAGCTCTACTTGGGGCCGTGGCCAGTCGGCGGACCCAGGTCATCACCCTGAATTCCCAGGGCCTTTCTCCTCCCGCTGCCCATCAACTGCTCAACACACAGGCCACGATCATCCTCTAACTCAGCCCCGCCAACGCCACGGCATCTGCACCTGCTCTCGCGCAGGGTCAGGCCCTAGGTGTCTGCCTTCCTGTCTGGGGACTAACCACTCCTTGGTCCAACTCCCCTAACGTCCTGCTGGCTCCAGGGCCCAAATTCGACAACCTGCTCACCCCGGTCTGGCCAAGAAGCCCCAGTGTCAAGTTTCTCCTCAAAGACCTGAAAACATCTCCCAGTCGCCATAAATTTACTCAATTTTTCCCTTGTGGGATCAGATGGAATTTAAAGTAAGTCACTGAAGTCTATGCAGCCCTTCCCGCACAGAACATGTAATGCCTGAGAGATTTCCTCCCCATCTCTGCCCCCAAATCAAGCCGGTGTTCTATTCACTGATGTCACTGAGGAAGCAAGAGGGGTCCGCCCGCCCAGCAAGCCCAGACTGAACGATCAGGCTTTCCATCTGGCTCTCATCGGTCAGTCCTGCCCGCCCCCCACGACAGGGTCAGGGCCTCTCACCCCCCAACTCCCTCTGGGCAGACATTTATCTATAGACGGAACCCTGTGTCTGCTCCCCAGCCCCCAATTCCATCCACCGAGTCTGGGGAGTCTAGACAGGCTCCCATGAGAAGGGGGGAAGCAGAACTTCCAAGCAGAAGCTGGAACGGAGTAGGTGGGGGTGCCGGGGCAAGTGTGTGCTACTGTGTGGCCAGTCTGCTTGGGGGGAAAAAGAAAGGCAGGAATCCACCTGCCAGTGCAGGGGACACAGGTTCGATCCCTGGCCCGGGAATATCGCACTTGCTGCAGGGCAGCTAAGCCCACGTGCCACCACTATTTAAGGCCATGCTCGAGAGCCCGGAAGCCACAACTACTGAAGCCCACGCGCCCGAGAGCCCGCGCTCCACAACGAGAGAAGCCACTGAGATGAGAAGCCCGTGTGTGGCAACGAAGAGCAGCCCCCCCTTGCCACAATTAGAGAAAGCACGTGTGCAGCAGTGAAGACCCAGCACAGCCGAAAATAAACAAATAAAAGAGAGACAGGAACCTGCAGCAACCTGGACCGACCTAGCGATTATCATACTAAGTGAAAGAGGCCAGAGAGAGAAACACAAACATCACACAATATTGCTTATATACGGACTCTAAGACAGTGATACAGAAATAGACCCCCACACACAGAAAACAACTACTGTTACCAAAGGGGAAAGCAGGGGAGGAATAAATTAGGTGTTTGAGATTAACATAGATACACTGCTACATGCAAAATAGATAACCAAGAAGGACCCACTATATCGCGCAGGGAACTGGATTCAACATTTTGTAATAACCTATAAGAAGAAAGAATCTGAAAACGAATACATATAACTGAACCACTGCTATATCCTTGAAACTAACACAACACTGTAAATCAACTATACTTCAATTTAAAAAATAATGATAAAAGAAGAAGAAAGGATATCGAGTTAACCCTTCAATTCACTCAGGGTCTCAATGACCTGAACTTTCTGCCTCACTGTTTATATTAAAATATAAATATCATCAGGTCTCACCCAATGCCAAATCCCCAAATTTTTACAAATGCCCAAAACAAACCTGGTGATACAAGAATGTAGGAGGAATCACGGATCAGGAATCTAGAACCTCAACAGACTGTTAATAATAATTTCTTGAGTAGTGGGGCTTATACTGGGAGTGGGTGGAGGGGAGCCATCATGAACTGTCGGTGGGAATGAAAGACAGTGAAATCCCTTTGGAGACCTGTTTGTCAGCTTCTCAAAAAGCTAAATACAGAAATCCACACAACCCAGCAAATTCCACTCCTAGGCATCTACCCAGGAAAAACGAAAACCCACGTTCACAGAGGCTAGCACACGAATGCTCATAGCAGCATTAATCCTAACAGTCCCAAACTGAAAACAACACAGATGTTCATCCACTGGTGAGTGGAGAAGTGATGTGATACACTGCACAACAAAATAGTTTTTCTACAATCAAGAGGACCGAAGTACTAGCATCAACAATGTGGGGGAACCTCAAAAACTTCATACCCAGTAAAAGAAGCCAGACACAAGACATTACATCTTCCACTTACACTTGCTGTTGTTCACTCACTAAATCATGTCTGACTCTTTGCAACCCCATGGAAGGCAGCAAGCCAGGCTTCCCTGTCCTTCACTCTCTCTTGGAGCTTGCTCACATTCATGTCCATTGAGTTGGTGGTGCTATCTAACCATCTCATCCTCTGCCGCTCCCTTCTTCTTTTGCCGTCAATCTTTCCCTGCATCACGGTCTACTCCAATGAGTCGGCTCTTCTACTTATATTAAGTGACCCAAAGGCAAGTTTATAGACATTCATACAGAAGTACAGATACAAAATCTGCCTGCAATGCAGGAGACCCCAGCTCCATTCCTGGGTCGGGAAGATCTGCTGGAGAAGGGATAGGCTACACACTCCAGTATTCCTGGGTTTCCCTGGTGGCTCAGATGGTAAAGAATCCCTGCAATGTGGGAGACCTGGGTTCAATCCCTAGATTGGGAAGATCCCCTGGAAAAGGGAACGGATACCCACTCCAGTATTCTGGCCTGGAGAATTCCATGGACTGTATAGTCCATGGGGTTGCAAGGAGTCGGACACGACTGAATGACTTTCACAGGTACAAAAGGAGATCAGTGGTTACCTGGGGCTGAGGATAAAGATTGTTTGTAAAGGGACATGAAGGATCTCATCAGGGTGATGAAACTGTTTTAAAAGTTATATTATGGCCATGGCTGCACCCTTCAGTAAAATAACTAAAAAATCACTGCAATGGGTAGACTTTAGATAAATAAAGTAACCAAGCATTGGCCTCCTATGGCTGCTCTAACAAATTATCACAAATGTAGTGGCTTAAAATACAAACGTAGTCTTATAATTCTGGAGACCAGAAATCCAGAATGGGCTTCACCAGGCTGAAATCAGAACCAGGCTTTCTCCAAAAGTTCCAGGGGATTGTTTGTTCTCCCTCTCCTGGTGGCTGCAGGTACCCCATGGTTTGTAGCTTCAAACTGGCTTCAAAGCCAGCAGTGTCAGTATCTTCAAATCTCTGATTCTGACCCTCTGGTTCCATCATCAAACCTCCTTCTCTGACCCTCACCCTCCACTTTCCTCTTATTAAGTCCCACCTGGATAATCCGGAAAGAGCTTCCCATCTTGAGATCCTTGGTCCCGTCAGCAAAGTCCCTTTGTAAGGTAAGTATTCACAGGTAAGAGATGAGGACCTGGGCATCTCTGGGAGGACACGATTCTGTCTACCACATACCTCAGTAAAGCTGTCACAAAAACAAATAAAAATAGCCCATGCAGGATGTGGCCAGCACGTAGGCCTCGTACAGGTGACCTTCCAAGAAACCCCACTGCTGAAGAAGCCCTCAAGAGCCCTGTCCTAAGGCAGCTCATAGCAACTGAAAGGGTCCTCACTTTGGCCTCAAATCTAAGAGGGAACAGGGCAAGAGGACAATAAAGCCTGGCGCGAGGACCCGGATCACTGGTCAACTGCTAGACGAACGAGAGGATGAAGAGGGGAGAGCAGGAGAAACGCCTGGAGTTTCCACTGACTTGACCCCCGCCCTGGTCCTCCCCCGGCACTGTTGATTCTAAAGAAAAAGTTTCATGTCTGCACAGATGTGAGCGTTTTGGTGTTCTGAAATTTCCATCTCACTGATTATTTTAAGAGAACCTAAATTAAGCTAGTCTCCGACAATCTCTGGTTTTGACAAGCACTTAAATCAATACGTACGGAGCCATCGGAGCGGCGCCCGCAGCAAATCCCTGGAGCAGACCGTCCTTATCAAGGTAACAGGGGCAGCGAGCAGCACGGATCCTGAGGGAGCCGGTGGCAGCCTGATGCCCTCTCCCCTCACGCCTTACGGCGGCCACCTCTCTGTCCAGTCTTCGTCAAGGTTATGGCCCTTCCCAGCATCTGAAAGCGGCTTTTTCTCCCCTGTCTCTCCTACTAGGCTGTGTGCTGCAGTGCGTCCGGGAGTGTGGGCGCGCACACACACACATACACACACACACACACATGAATGAAAAAACAGGCAAATAAGACATGCTTAAAGAAATGACAGGCTCAAGAGCTGAAATGAAAACTCCAGAAGCACAAACATTACCTCTTTTGGTTCTGCACCCCTCCGCCCTAGCACAGTGCCTGCTGGCACTCAGCATGTGCTCAGTAAATACCAGTTAAAGGGATGAATGGCCAGGAAGCCCCTGGTTACCAGGATTAAGGACTCTTGGCCTCTGCACTTCTGTGTCTGTGAGCACAACGCCTGACACACAGCAGGTGCCCAATGTTTACACACCTGACCTGCAGCAGACTGGGTCTTCGAGGAATGGGATCGGGCTTGGTGGTGTCGACACCACAAAAAGGGAGGCAGGAGATGGGGAGCTTCCAGAGCAAGCTCACCCACCTCCCATAATAGGGGTGGGGTGCCCCACTCGGCCTTGGTGGTACCTGTCAGTCAGGGTTACTGGTTAGAGACAACAGAAAAGAAAAAAAGGAATTGGATGAGAAAATTAGGGGAAGCCACCAGAATTCCAGGTAGGCTGGAGAACCAGTCTGGGATAAAGGAGCAGGGGGGACTGGGCCAAGGACATGCCAAGGGGTGTCTACTGAAGGTATTCCTGACTGTGAGGAACCTCTAACTCACCTGCATCACTGCCACACTCAACCTGGAATCTAAGCCACGTGGCCACTTGGAGGCCACATGCCACAGCCCAAGCAGCTAGATGTGGGGAAAAAGAACACCTAGTCCACCTTGGTTTCTGTACTGAGAGTCAAAGCTCCACACCCCTGCAAGATCTACATCCTGGGGGTTCCCCCAGACAGGAAGGTGGGAAGGATGCTGAGACATGGAAAATACAGAAAATGCCCATAAGACACACCAATTCACCGAACTACTGCAGACCCACGAGCCCTGTCTCACCATAACTGGTCCACAGAGTGGACCCAGGGGCTCCCAGGGTGGAGGAAGTAAGAGAGGCCGCTGACTGTCTACCCAGCCCCAAAGCCAAGTGTGAACAAAGGAAGTGTTTCTTCATCCCTCACCACAGAGAGCAAGTGTCAAGCAGAATTTCAAGCATCTGCTATTGCAAAACACCTAACAGAGCAGCATAAGGTCACTTCCAGAAACACCCCTCTCTACCCCGTAAAGACCTTCAGCTTCAGCTACATCCTGGGTAACTTCATGGGCATAAACTGAAGTTCATTTGTTCATTTATTTGTTCATTTATTCAGCAAACAGTTTCAAGATCCAGATGTGCCAGGCCTCCTGCTGGGTTCTAGGGTTATAGCGATGAATCACTTATCCTTGGCTTCCAGAAGTTCAGCTGGCTAAAGGAAAGGATAAAAAGCAAGCAAGTTCTGCACTGGGGAAGGCAAATATAGTGCAGAGTTAGTGATCTGAATATAAGCTGCAGACATTTTTTTTTAGAAATTGCTGGGCATCACTCCATTTATAAATACACACACACACACACACACACAAAACGAGCTACCTCCTGAGTCAGCCACTAGCCCTAGGACCTAGCCCAAGAACAAGGTCTGTATGTCCAACTTTAGATCCCATTAGGAAGGGCTGCTGGCCACTGAGTTGGCTTTAAATGTCCAGCCTCAGACAGTCTCCATCCCTGAGCAGCGGGACAAAAGGCAGAGGCTGATACCATTACCCAGAGAGCTATGCTCTAAGGGATATCCTAGCTCTTGGCGACAGGTGGGCCTCAGGAAGCTGGGAGATAAAGGTTGCCCTAAGTGCCCCTGCTCAACCCTCCACAAATCATAACACCAACACCTGCCCCATGTTCTACACTTTCTGGTTAAAAAATACTGTTACACTTATTTGCTCATCCATCATTCACTCTCCAAATACCTATTATATGTGAGCTACTCTGCTTAGAGCTAGGAATCTAAACAGTAAGAAAACACAGCCCCTACCCTTTAGGATGCCACTTCCTCCAGGAAGCTCTCCTTGATCTCTTCAGCTGAGTTGCACGTCCCCACCCCAGCTCCCTGTATCACTGCTGGCTCTCTCTCTATTTCAATTTCTCGGCTTAGATGAAAAAAGGACTCATTTACCTCCGACACCACCATCCCCTGCCCTTCTCCAGGTCCTCGCATGGTGTCTGACACAGTGGAGGCAGAATAAACACCTTGAGGAAGCCCCAGTGGGAACAGCTAAGAAGACAGAGGAGAAACCGAAACCCAGGGGACAGGGCAAGTAAGACTCTTTAGGTAAGAGTCTGGCATTAGCCTTCCGCCCTTTGGTTTCTAGATCAGGAAGTCTATCTCAGAGGGCCTGGGTGACCTGCCCAATATTCCTGTTCATACAACTAGCAGAGCCTCTGATCCCACTCTTCATATCAGCTTCCAGAACGACTGGATACCCCAGCCAGCTGCTGGCTCACTTTCTCCCCAGCAGTCATAGAGTTTCATCTGCCCTCCTGTGACCAGCTTGTTGTTGGCACCTACTGTATTCTTCACCCTCCCCCAGAGCACTGTTTTAAGATACAAGGAGATAGAAGCCTGTGATTAAAACAAAGAAACTGATTCGGGTACTCATTTATTCATTACACAAATATTTACTGAACACCCACGGGATGCTGTATTCTAGAGGTGAAGAAGCAGGAGTGAACAGAGGCAAAAATCGCTGCTGCCCGCTAAGGTCCGATCGTAAGATGGTGTTACAGAATGGTGGCGTCCCTCTGGTGAATAAATGAATGAATCAAAGGTAACCTCAGGCGAACTACTGCAGGTAATGTCGATGTGATGTAAGCTGATTCAGAGCACCTGATCTGCTGGGGGGCAGGGAGACCACATAATTCTTCATCCCCAGGTCTTTTCCTACTAGATTCTAGGGGATCCCCGTCTTACTCTTTCAACAGTTACAGTACAAAAGAAATAGAATGAGCCCCCTTTTCTGGCCATTGCTGGCTTCCTAATTAAAGTCAAGGATGTGTGTTTACTCAAGGTCTATAAACACAGACCCCAAAGAAGTGTTTAAGAGAAAGCAGATGAAATGTGGGTAAGGACTAGCTAATAAAATCAGAGGGAAAAATGCTGGGAGTTTTCAACCATGACCGTGATTAAACAAAACTTGCGGGGAGGATGCTCTGAGGGCCAACGTCCAGAAATGTGTGCAGAGCCTGAGTTTCCAGGGCAAAATGTAAACCATAACTTCCTGCTGAATTAATTGGTTTCCGGTGGGAGAGTCAGGCTAAGTTGTTCTGGACCACGCAGCTCTTCCTGCCTCACCCCTCCCCGCCTTCTGCCACTAGGTTGTCACACAGCTCGTCAAGACTGCATTTAAAATCCCGTGGACCTGCGGCTTCGCTGGGGACTGTGTGTGCTCAATCGTGTCCGACTCTCCGTGACCCCAGGGACTGCAGCCCATCAGGCTTCTCTGTCCATGGAATTCTCCAGGCAATACTGGAGTGGGTGCCATTTCCTTCTCCAGGGGATCTTCCAGACCCAGGAATCAAACCTGCGTCTCTTGAGTCTCCAGCATTGGGAGGAGGATTCTTTTATCACCGAGTCACCTGGGAAGCCCCAGTCTCTGGTAAATTAAAAGAGGCACCTAATGAAGCTCTGGAGAAGGAAATGGCAACCCACTCCAGTATTCTTGCCTGGAGAATCCCAGGGACAGAGGAGCCTGGTGGGCTGCCATCTTTGGGGTCGCACAGAGTCGGACACGACTGAAGCGACTTAGCAGCAGCAGTGAAGCTCTGCAAGGAGATCCAACCAGTCCATCCTAAAGGAAATCAGTGCTGAATATTCATTGGAAGGACTGATGCTGAAGCTGAAACTCCAATACTTTGGCCACCTGAGGCGAAGAACTGATTCACTGGAAAAGACCCTGATGCTGGGAAAAACTGAAGGCAGGAGAAGGGGACAACAGAGGATGAAATGGTTGGATGGCACCACTGCCTTGATGAACATGAGTTTGAGCAACTTCTGGGAGCTTGTGATGGACAGGGGAGCCGGGCGTGCTGCAGTCCATGCGGTCACAAAGAGTTGGACAGAACTGAGCAACCGAACTGAATGAAGCTCAGAAGCTGAGACCATCAGAACGTTCACTGTCATCAGGGGGCTTCAGTCTCCTCATCTAGTCACTGCACCAGACACTGGCTAAGGTCCCTTCCAATGACAGCTGCCCACAAACCATTCTCCTCAACCCAGGCAGGAACCAGGGGTGTGCAGAAGGACCTCTCATCTGAAATCCGGGTGCAAGTCAGGCCTGAATTTGAACATGAGTGGCAGAGATGGCCAGGAGCCCCAAGGATCCCCCTAGAAAGCCGATGACATCCCAGAGATCAAAGTGGGCAAACTAAGGCTGACACCCTGGGCCAGCCCGAATAAAATGCTAATGAACACATTTCCACAATTAAAGTCAACAATGGGAGAGTCACCAGTGAGGCCCAGAAAACAGTCAATGTCTTTGATTAAGCGCTGATGAAATTCCCCATCACTGCTTTAATCTGGCTCCCCAGGGAGTTTGCTTGGCTTTTCGATGTTTTTAAAGAAAACGATCTTGAATATATTAATACATGATTCCCCAAGCTACTAAACAGAAAGATGGGCCCTTCTGCCTCCACCCCTTCCCCAGGGCACGCAGCAGTTTCCCAGATGAGTCCTTAGCGTCAGACAATGGCAACCTTGGCTCTTTGTCTACAGAAGATGATCTTTCTTACCAGCGATTACTCTCTGCTGGTCCAGCTCCTCTATCAGAGTCTCCATTTACCAGTGACTTTCTGCATTTGAAGCTGGAGCCAACCTCCTTGGGCTGGGACCAACCTCTCTTAAGGCTAAGGTCCTGATAAACATCAAAGTGCTCTTAGCAAACTGACTTGGTTTCCATACCAGCAGAGTCCATCCCGAGTCAGCTCTACACCAACCTGGATTCTCAGCCATTCTGAGTATAAATTCACTGTTTAGTTGCTAAGTCATGTCTGATACTTTGTGACCTCATGAACTGCAGCACACCAGGTTTCCCTGCCCTTTACTATCTTCTGGAGTTTGCTCAAACTCACATATACTGAGTCAGTGATGCCATCCGAACATCTCATTCTCTGTTGCCCCCTTCTCCTCTTACCTTCTATCTTTCCTAGCATCAGGATTCTAAGCCACTCTGAGTATAAATGATCTAGAGGAAAACACACTGAAGGATGGCTTCTAAGCTGAGCCAATCCACCCTTTTGCCTATAGTTCCTTGGGTGCTGCTGCCTTTTGCACATGCTGTTCCCTTTATCTGAAATGCTTTTCCCAGCAGAGGCCTTTAAAATTCAGACTGTCACCTTGGCTATAAAGCCTGGCTCAGACCATCCAGATAGTTCAGTTCAGCATGTCCTGAGTGTGTGAGCCTGGTCCATATATGGCTAGATGCACAGAGAAGAGGAACTTCCCCTCAACTGGCTGCAGATCCTCCCAAGACAGTGTCTTCAAATCACCTCTGGCTTGAAACTTTACTTTAAAAGCTTTAATCTGCATTATTTCAGATGTTAAAAAAAAAGAATAAAACCTCTTGTGTCCATCACTCAGTTTAAGGAGCAAAATGTGTGTGTGTGTGTGTGTGCGCGCGCGTGCGCGTGCATGCGCTCAGTCATGTCCGACTCTTTGCAACTCCATGGACTGTAGCCCGCCAGGCTCCCTTGTCCATGGGATTCTCCAGGCAAGAATACTGGAGTGGGTCGCCATTTCCTTCTCCAGGGGATCTTCCCCACCCAGGGTTTAGAGCCTGCGTCTCTCGCATCTCCTGCATTGGCAGGTGGGTTCTTTACCACTCCACCACCTGGTAAGCCCTAAGGAACAAAATAGAGTGACTACAAGCTAAACCCCCAGGTACCCCACCCCCAAATTATTCATCTTCCCAGTTCTTCAGTGAAAATGAAACTGTTAAGTCGCTCAGTCGTTTCTGATTCTTTGTGACCCCATGGACTGTAGCCCGCCAGTCTCCTCTGTCCACGGAATTCTTCAGGCAAGAATACTGGAGTGGGTTGCCATTTCCTCCTTCAGGGGATCTTTCCGACCCAGGGATCAAACTCATGTCTCCTGTATCTCCTGAACTGTCAGGCAGATTCTTTACTACTCAGCCACCTGGGAAGCCCTAAAGGAGGGATGAGCCCTCAGTAAATGCTCTTTTCATTCATTAGGTGTGTCTTCTGACTTCTGAATTCCCTGCTAGCCTGAAGTGCATCTGTGAGGAGGCCACCAGCTGGAGCTTGAGAAGAGCCAGGACTAAGGCTGAGTTCCAAACCTGGCCCTTCCCAGCTGCACAGCCCCAGGCAAATCACTCAACCTCTCTGGGCTTCGGTTCTCCGAAAAACAAATTATGCACTCATTCTACAAACACCCTTGGATCGAGGGCTACAGAGAAGCCTGACCTGCAGGCCTCAAAGAGAAAAGGGCCCAGTTCTCGGGCTCAGCGATGCTTAGCGGCCACGATGTGGACTCAAAGCACTGCACCGCCATAAGGTACTGTTATTAGACTTTAGCCTTTATTTTCTGTCACAACAGCCCCTTTCTGACTTCTTTCCCTGCCTTGTTTTTTTCTCTTTTAAGGTTCAAGACACGGTGTTTGGTCAATGCGAAGTAGAACAGAGAGCCAGGAGGCTCATCTTTAATTCAGCGCCAACAGCACTCAGCTGGGCTCACACTTGGACAAAGGCTTTTCTTCCCAGTGCATCTACTCACAGAGGCCGGCTCCTCCAGTCAGCTCTCAACTATTCTCCCAGGGAGGGCTCGACCCAGGCTGGGCGGCTTGGGGGGGGGGGGGGTGGACGGGAAAGGAGATGGGCGGGGAGAGCAGGCAGACCTGGGGCAGAGCCCTCCCCGCAGTCCGAGAGCAGCCAGGGCCTCCTGGGAGGGGGGGGCCGGCACCCCAGAGTGCGGCCCTCCCGGCTTGCTCCTCCTGGGAGGACGCTCCGTGACACCTCCGCCACAGAGAAGGGGAGCGGCGGGAAGCAACGCGCAGGGCTGCTCCAGCAGCGGAGGCAAAGCCCTGCGTCCGGCAGCGCCTTCGCCGTGCCTCCCGCCCTCTCGGCGGCAGACACACCCTCAGGGAACGAAAACCTTGGCGTGGCCGTGAGCTTCAGCTCTGCCCAAGGACGAAACCTTTTACTAAACCCGAGTTTGGATAGACTCCGGGAGGTGGTGATGGACAGGGAGGCCTGGCGTGCTGCGGTCCATGGGGCCGCAAAGAGTCGGACATGACTGAGCGACTGAACTGAACTAACACGCGATAGGCCCCCTGTTAGGAGTTGAACTACATCCCGTGGCTGATGAGGATTAAATGAGATGAGAAGCCCAGGCAGAAACCTCTCCCACCAGCAGCTTTTTAACTGCTATGTTCTAGTCCTGACCCTCAAAAGGGCGAGCATGAGGAACCAGCGTGACTCGGCTCTGCGGCTCAGGGCTCAGCCAGCAGCTGGAGCGCCTTCCACCTGGCCAGAGCAGCGGAACTGCCTGGTTCACCTGTCACTTCCTCCGGAAGGTGGACTGGGAGCAGAGGGCCTGGTACCAGGCCCAACAGGAGAAGAGAGGAGGGCGGGAATGGAAAAAAACAAGGCCTTCTCTGGACTCTCAACAAATAGCTGTTGGGCTTCCCTGGTGGCTCAGCGATAAAGAATCCGCCTGCCAAGACGGGGGACGTGGGTTCGATCCCTGATCTGGGAAGATCCCACAGGCCGTGGGGCAGCTAAGCCCATGAGCCACAACAAGAGAAGCCACGACATTCAGAAGCCCAAGCACTGTACCAAGAGAATAGCCCCCAATCGCCACAAGTAGAGAAAAGCCCGCGTAGCAACAAAGACTCAGCAAACCAATAAATAAAATTACGTAAAAAATAAAAATAAATTGCCATGATTGCCCAGGAAGGCTGGTTAAAGGAAGCACCCAGCTGGCCACTAGCAAGAAGATACACCTGCCTTCCCAGGATGACACGACTCCCAGGCATCCAGGCGGGGAGACGGGACACCCACTGGGTTCTCCCCTGAGCAAGCTCTTAGAACATTCCAGTCTGTGCACATCAGCAGGTGCATCTCAGGTGCTATTCAACCTGCCCACCCCCACTCTGATTGAGTGACAGCCCCGCAACACACAGGAGAATAAGCTCGAAGGTGGAATCAAACCCTCCCTCCCTCCTGCCCCACTTAATATGATCGGGAACAAGAGATCAGGTTCCTTTCCTTTGCGTTTTATTTTTTTTATTCACTTACAAATTTTATTTTTCTCTCGATTTAAAATCTTTTCATCTTGGATTTTTTTTGGGGGGGCAGCTAAAAAAATATGGAACGCTTCACAAATTTGCGTGTCATCCTTGTGCAGGGACCATGCTAATCTTCTGTGTATCGTTCCAATTTTAGTATATGTGCTGCCGAAGCGAGCACTCCTTTCCGTTTTAAATGTCTGAGGTCTTGAGACAAAGATCAGTCTAGCTGGAGAGAAGCATTTTCCAATCCTATCCCCAGCCATGACCTGGAAGGGGGGAGGTCCCTGGGGGAAGGGGGTGGCGGGACATTCAAAAGGTCACGCACCTCGACTATTCCTCATTTACTTCTGAGAGGGAGAGGGCAAGGGTGAGGTCAGAAGTATGCAAATTCGCTTTTCTACACTTCCTCTGCATTTCACCACTGAAACTTTGAGAAACACCGCTTGGGAAAGAGAGTTCCACTAGGGGGAGGGAGAAGGGCCTCAAGGTGGTGGGGTCATCTCTAAAGGTCAGAACCTCCTAGGGCCCAGGACACGCTGTCAGATCAACTCCATGACGGGGCGCTCAACCAGAGACGTGGGCTTCCCCGGTGGCTCAGTGGATAAGAACTCACCTGCCAATGCAGGGGACACAGGTTTGATCCCTGCCCCGGGAAGATTCCACATGCCGTGAAGCAACTAAACCTACAAGCCACAACTACTGAGCCCGAGTGTTGCAACTACTGAAGCCCAAGTGCCTAGAGCCTGTGCTCAGCAACAAGAGAAGTCACCACAATGAGAAGTCTGTGCACCGCAAGTAGAAGAGTACCCCCTGCTCACTGCTAACAGAGAAAAGGCCTTGCAGTAACAAAAAAAAACACTGATTCAGGCTCCACTAGGCCAGAAGTTGTGTCCTTCTCGTCTACTGGGTCTCCCACACTGCAGCTGGACCCCCTAAAACTCTCCAAAGTTAACAGCACTCAAGTAGGTGAGACCCCTGGAATAATTAATTATTAACATATACCTGTAATACATGGAGTGCCACTGGGTCAGGACAACTACAATTTCTCACGATGTCCTCAGTCTATCACAAGGTACAATGGAAGTATATCTCATGTTCATTTAATTTAGCCATTTTCAACTATACTCAACAGTATATCCAACTATGCTCAAGGAGCCACATTTTTTTTTTTTTTTTTTTTAAGAAACTTGAATGAAAGTGTGCTTTGCCTCTTGAATTTATGTGTATTTATTTTTTGGGATACTGAACACTGTGGTTTACTGTATAACTGTACACTACTGTTTGTGCGATACGTTTACACACACAGGCTACTGCACAGCATCACATATACAAAATCACATGTGTGCAAATGATCCTTCAGGGGCAAATTCTCCTGAGACTGTCTCCTAATTTACCACGCAATTCTGCCCGCTGGGTTGACTCCTGGACTTCATGGCTGAGATGTGACTCTTATGTTTTTTTCTCCTTTGGTGCTTTTGAGTCTTGAAGGGTGTGTCTGTCTGATAGGAACTAGCAGAAAATCAGTTTCGGGTTAGAACAGGAAACTGGGCCTCCAAGGCTGGTAAGCACTGGGAAGGCGACCATGGCCCGGCACCGTGGCCACCTGCCAAGGACAGGCTGTCTGGTCACAAGAACTCCTTGCTGGGCCATGAGCTGGCCATGTGGGGCTTCCACCTCCCTGGTGTGATGGCTCATTCTTTCAGTGAGTGGTGCAGATGACTTCCAAGTTCCTGTGTGACTCTGGGCAACTCATATCGTCTCTCTGAGCCTTCATGGGCAGTCTGAACAAGTTCCCACCTTGGATGAGAATCAGAGCTTCCTAGACGAGGTTACACTGTGTTGAGACAGTGACCTCCTCAGCATTTCGGGCGGGTGGCCCTGGGGTCAGTCACCTCCAGCCAAGAGATGCTTCCTCTTTCACTGCCCAACCCAGGCTTACAAATTCTGTTTTCCTGCATGGGTGGTGGCCTGAAAAAGCCTGAGAAGGATGGGACTAGGTGATCTCCAATGTCCTTTCCATTTTATACCAACTGCCCCACCCCCAGCAGATAGAAGCAGGTAGTATAAAGGCAAAAGATTCTGCTACGTGGGGGTTCCTCTAACTGGGTGACAAGGCATCGGAATTATCTGAGAGTGCTTGTTAAAAATGTGGATTCCTGGACTTCCCTGGTGGTACAGCGGGTAAGAATCCACCTGCCAATGCAGGAGACACAGGTTCGATCCCTGGTCCAGGAAGAGACACAGGTTCAATCCCTGGTCCGGGAAGATTCCACATGACTCAGGGCAACTGAGCTCATGTACCACAACTACTGAGATCGCGTGCCACAAGTACTGAAGCCCGTGTGCCCAGAGCCTGCGCTTGCAACAAGAGAAGCCACCTCAATGAGAAGCCCAGGCACTGCATCGAAGAGTAGCCCTCACTCGCTGCAGCTAGAGAAAGCCCACACACAGCAACAAAGACCCAGAACAGCCAAAAATGAATAAATATAAATTAAAAAAAAAAGAAAATGTGAACTCTTGATTCTCCCACCCAAGAAGCTTAAACATACCCAATTTGTAGTTAGATAAAAGAAATACTGGGGAAGAGGAAACACAGGCATAGAATATTCTGGCAAATTCACACAGTGAAAATGGATGGGAGGGTGGGACTACCATGGCAGGCAATTCATCCTGTATCCACCTTATTGTCTCAAGTCTACAAGGACCCAGACTCCAAAACCGGGGCTTTCCTTTCCTATTCAACCATCCGACCCAAAGCCTGAACCCACAGCACACTTCCTTCACCCAGATC
Organism: Muntiacus reevesi; assembly: GCF_963930625.1. Lineage (NCBI taxonomy): Eukaryota > Metazoa > Chordata > Mammalia > Artiodactyla > Cervidae > Muntiacus > Muntiacus reevesi. The sequence goes on from NC_089260.1 coordinate 67,469,960, forward strand.
TTTGTCCTGTGGGGGTGCGTGTGGGCAGAGGAATGTGCTACACATCCCAACAGCAAATGCAACAAGAGGTGTGTTAATAGCACAAGTCAGTTTCACGCTGAAATTTACCAAAAACCTCACTACTCAAATTAGCCCAAGTAACCTACCTGCAAGAGTCATTTATAAATCCTCAACTTCCTGGGCTGACAAGTTCAGGGAAGGTAGCTCTCACCAGTGATGGTTGGCGGGATGCCTCGCATAAGGGGACGTTCCCTTAGAAAACCACCTCTGTCTTCTAGCAACACCGAGCGGCATCCAGCCACAGCAGTCTGCTCCCTAGAAGACAACTCCCTTCGTGGGCCTTTCGTTATGCTCGAGGTACACTCAGAAGAGGTAGTAAAAACAGTAGGTGGGGACTTCCCTGGTGGTCCAGGGGTTAAGAATCCCCCTGCCCATGCAGGAGACATAGGTTCAATCCCAGGTCCGGGAAGATTTCACACGCCGAGCGACAACTAAGGCTGTGTGCCATGACTGCTGAGCCCACCCACTACAGCTACTGAAGCCCGCTCACCCTAGAGCCTGAGCCCCACAACAAGAGAAGCCAGCGCAATGAGAAGCCTGTGCACAGAGACTAAAGCATAGCCCCACTCGCTGCAACCAGAGAAAGCCCTCACACAGCAATGAAGATCCACCACAGCCAAAAATAACAAACAAATAAAACTTAAAAAATAAAAAACCAGTAGGTGACATTGAAGCTGGCAGAGATAGTACTTAGAATTCCAGCTCTGCTTTTTATTAACCTCTAAGTGTTCTCTGTGTCCTCCTCTAGAAGGTGGCGATAATATGACCTACTCGCAGAGTTACTGTGAAGGTAAGAAGCACCCGGAAAGTACACATTGTCCATGCTCGATAAGGGAAAGCTGTTGTCATTACAAGGGAGACCAAAAAAAACCCCAAAAGCCCCAAATCACAAAACCCCACCATGTGACATTTACGGGAGCCCTGTCATCAGGAAGGCCCTTTCCTGGGCCATAAATGCCACACGAAGTGTCGGAGATGCTATCTTGCGCCCCACCTCCCGCTCCCCTCCCCACCCCTGCAATCGCCCCACTGCTCTGTCCTCTGACACCCACCCCCAAACCCAGCCAGAGAGCCTCTCCAATTCCTGAAGGACAGCGTGGGCTTGGAGGGGCTGGGTTCTCGGGAGCCCAAAGAAACAATCCGGACTCTGCCTTCTTAAGCTGTTCAGGCCCTCAGGGACTTGTGTGGGGTGCCCGGGGGACACGGAGCACTGATCCCCCCCATGGACCCATCCCCGGGCCCACTGCATAGTAGGTATTCTCTTAGTGACCCCGATGAAGAGCAGGATGGATCTGCTTTCACCACAGTGAACTGGACACCCGAGAGCTATGAAAGCGTGTTTTGAAAAGACTATAAAATACCCCTCCGCTTTGGTTCATGGCCTGCTGGATCTACATGCACCCGCTGGTTGTCCCTGGGGTCCCTGGAGCTCAGGGAAGTATGCAGAACTAGAGTTTAGGGGAGCAGGGCAGACATGTTAGGATGTTATTGGCCGGGTGTCACTTCCTCGCTGTCTTCTGTGTTTGACTTCACCTCTGGTTTTGAGCAAAGCGGGGGCCAGGCCAGCACACATGCTGGCAGCGGAGGCCCCCGCCGGGCGGCTCGCTCCTCCTCCCCAAGGCTGAGCGCAGACAGGGGACTCGATTCCAGAGCACCAGTGAGGTGCCAGGCAGAGGCAGCCAGGCCCCCACTGCAGAGCCGCAGCAAGCTGCACATCGGCACTGGGGTGCCGGGGCACGTGAGGCAGTCTGCAAACGACCCCACGCTCAGGGAGTCGTGACTGAGCCAAGAGGTACCAGGCCGTGAGGTCCACGGCTCTTCCCCCTTCCAAAGGAGAACCCCAGAGGTGCCAAGCCCCTCGGTTTTGCATGAAGGCACTAGAGCAGTTTGAAAGGCTCTTACAGAAATACCTGCCCTTGGGACTTCCCTGGCAAGTCCAGTGGCTAAGACTCCGTGCTTGCAGTGCAGGGGGTGAGGGTTTAATCCCTGGTCAGGGAATAAGATCCCACATGCTGCACGGTACAGCCAAAAGAGTAAACAAAACAAAAAGAAATACTTGTCCTCCTATCAAATCCATATCCCAAAGATATGCAGAAAGATACAGCCCTGACCTGAAATCAGCACTGGACAAAGCAGTTCCTGCCCAGCTGTGAGCTGTGACTACGTCCTTGTGGTGGGGGGGGGGGGAGGGGGGTTGCCTTTTTGGAGTGTTTCTATTGATACGAGGCACTAGGCTAGCAGCTTGTCCAGACATCATCATTCAGCCCTCCAAACAATCCAGAGGAGGTGTTATCAGCCCAGCTCTGTCCAGGGCGGCTCTGCTCAGCAAGGTGCTCTGATTTGCCCAAGGTCACACAGCTACTGTGAGCAGGGCCAGGGCACGTCAGCTCCACAGTCCAACAGTATTTGTTGAGTGGGCGCTGGGTTTAAATTCCAGAAAACTCCAAGTGGCCAGACAGGCCCGTCCCAGTAGACTCCTTGAGCAAGTGAGCGAAGGATGGAGCTTTCCTGCCTCTTGCTGCCCAAGCCTCTTCCCATCCTCACCTCCTCTGCAGGACTTCCCATCCTCACCTCCTCTGCATGCCTTCTCATCACCTCCTCTGCATGACTTCACCTCACCTCCTCTGCAGGACTGTAGCACTGTCCCTCCCCATCCTTGTCTGAGGATGCTGACCGAGGAGGGGAGAGGGGGCCATATGTCTCTGGCAGGGTATGTGACTTCAAAGCCGTCACTTTTCCTGTATTGGATCTTCTTTTCCACTGTGGGTTTAAGGGTTTGGTCCCCTGCGCAAGGAAGGTCAGGGGCAGAGATATCTTTCGTGCCAGGGAAGGATGTCTAACCCCTAGCCCCTCCTTGGCCTCAGAGCCCGGCACTAAGGCAGCCCCAAGGTACTCACGGGCAGATGCTCAGGAGCCAGGAGACCTCGGTTCCAGTCCTGCATTTGCCTCTTGGGCAAGAGGCTTCCCCCTCTGAAACCAAGTACCCTCATCGGTTTAATTAAGAGTACAGGACGCCTGCAACTCTGAGCATGCGGTCAGTCCTTCCCAACAGCATCACGTGTGAAGGCTGCCGCACTCGCCCTGCCTCCCTCTCTTCCCTCCCCGATTCTCTGGGTAGAGGAGGGCCCTTCTCCACCCTCCCTTCAGGTCCCCACCACCTTCTTATCGTGTGATTTGAGGCACATCTGCTTCCTCCACTAACTAAGACCTCAGCTGCCGGGAGCCTCCAGGGTCATATTCCAATTTGCATCCTCAGTGTCGCCTGGGTCCCACGTGAATGAGAGGGCAGGGACCTCCAAGTTCACCCTACTGGACGCGTGGTCCACAACGCGGAGCACCACAGGGGGAAGCGTCAGAAATGCAGGCTCTCTGCCCATCCCAGCCTCTGACTCTGCCTCTGCAAGGGACTCCTGAGTGGATCTGGGGGACTCATGCACTCCCGTATGGGACGTGTGGCAAGGTTCCCCCCAACTCCGACAATGCCCCTTCTCCACAGCCCTTGATTTGACCACCTAGATGCCTCCAGACTTGTGGGCCTTAGCAGGGCTCCCTAAAATGGAGCTCACTGAATGTACCAAGGGTTTCCCTGGTGGGGCCGGAGATAAACAATCCGCCTGCCAATACAGGAGATCCGGGTTCCATCCCTGGGTCGGGAAGGTCCCCTGGAGGACGAAATGGCAACCCACTCCAGTATTCTTGCCTGGAGAATATCACGGACACAAAGGAGCCTGGCAGCCACAATCCAGAGGATCACAAAGAGGTGGACACGACTGAGTCACTGAGCACGCATGCAGTAACCAAAGGTCATTCACCTTAGGAGCCTTTGAGAAGCCTGCCGCTGACTCACAAGCAGGATCTGAACCGTGCAGCCCCCCAGTGTGACTCCGGCCAGGTGTGACCCACTGGCCTGCTGAGTCTCAAGGAAGCCCAGCAGCTTCAAAATGTTGCAGCCCCTCCCTCAGTTCTGTGGATGAGGCTACCCCCACGCTCCCCGCCCCCTCAACCCCCAAAAGCAGATGACTGCACAGCACCCAATATTTAACAGCAGAGACAAACAGATCAGCACCCCCTGCCCCCTTACGTGCCCTGCGTCCATGCTCAGAAAACACTCTTCCTTTATTTTCTACTCTTGACATTTACTCAACTTCAAAAGAAAAGGAATCCTTTCAAAACACGCTTTCAGGTTTTATTTTTAATAAACCCTGCGATTCCTCTAATGGCTTCATATTATCCTAAATATTTATAAAAAATCATTCTCAGCATCACTTCTTTAAACAAATCTCCCCGTCGACTTCGATTATTTATGAATTTATGAACACAACGTCTCCTTCCCCTGGGGCAGATGGTAACGTGTAAGCCTTTGGAAAGCAGTGGGGGTGGAGGGAGGAAAAATCAACATGACAGAACGTAAACTCAATGAGTCCTCAGTTTACCCTCCTTGACCAGCTCTGGTACAAGGATGTCTTTGTTCAGGGAAACACCATACTGTGGCCAGTCAACAAGTGGTTTGGGAATGCACGGAGACTTGAATCTAGGAAGAAGCTGTAAGCCAAGGACTTGATCCCCAGTGGGAACTGGAACCCTGTTAACAGAGGGACAGGACAATGGGACTGGGGCCCAGACAGAAAGAGCCCAGGGATAGTGGGAAAGTAATGGATATTTGCTGAACACCTACTATGTGCTGGGAGACTCCCCAGACCACTTCTGCATTGATCGTTGCAACAACCTTTCCAGGTGGCGATTATAATTCCTCATTTGAAAGATGAAGAAGGCCCAGGGAAAGAGGAAGTGTTGTGCCCAAGGTCACAGAGCTAGCAAGCAGAAGAACCAGGATGGACAGCCAGACACTCAGGCCTCCAAACCCAAACCCACACTGCCTTTGAAGTAGAAAAGGATGAGAGAGAATAGAGAATGGAGTTAACCTCATCCATCCTTGGTTACAAAATTATTATCTTTCTTTCAACCTGATGAGGCCAATCACCCCTTTCAAGACTGTCAAAGATTTAACTCCCAAAGTTCCACAATGCAACAGAACTTTGCCCATTGAGAATCCAGGGGGATCAAGTCTCAGAAGAAATCTGGAAGGAGTGGATGCAAAGGTTATAGGAAGATATGAAATGAGAGTCATAGACAACACAGAGAGCTCACTTAATGAGAAAGAGACAACAAAAGAACTTTACCCTCAGAGATGGATGAAAAAGAGGAGCCTTTACCAAGTGCCCCAGAGGAGGAGAAAAAGAATAAAATCCACCCTTCCTCCACCCCTCCCTCAATTTACTTCTCTCCAGAAGCTCCAATTCAAGTTAAAAAAAAGAGACGGGTCTGGCCTTTGTGATACTTATGCTCTCTGTAGTGAAGGATCATTACTGCTGCTGTTGATAATAACAATCACTGATGCTGATGGCCATTTACTGGGGGCCTGGGCTGAGAGCTTCATGCACACGACTACAAGAAGCAAAACCACCCCATTTTACAAATGAGAACACTGAGGCTCTGAGTAGGGAAGAGAGGTGATGACGTGCACGGGGGCAGTAAGAGGGGACACCGAGGTGTGGCTCTGGATCCTGTTCAGGAGGCCAGTGAATGAGATGAGACGGGGCAGAGATGCGGAAAAGAGAGTTCCAAGGAGGTCGTGATCTGTCTAAGGCTTCAAGCCAGTGCCTAGCTAAAGTGGGTCAGTTTTAAAGCTGAATTTTTCACTGACACAACACCATCTCCACAATGCTAGTTGGAAAATGGTTTTGCTGGAGACGGCCAAGTCCCAGGACAGCGGTCTCTTCAGGTGTTCCTCCTGTCACAGGCTCTGGGTCCTGAAGTAAGAACAGAGACTGGGGTTCCATGACGGGGAGCCAAGGTGCACTGGGGAGGAATGGCCAAAGAACAATGTCAAGGTCACCTACAGGCCAGTGCGTTGACCTTAAGGTGGAGACAGACTGAACTTCCACAAAGAGCAAAGGGGAAACCATCACTCTTTTGTTCATTCTGTCAAAAACAAAAACAAAAAAATACTGGACATCAGCATATGCCAGGCACCAGGGGAACCACAAAGGCCCTCCAGGTGGGAACATGGTCCACGGGAAAGAGAGGGAGGGTTCAGCGGATGGAAGACTGGAGTGATGACCTTGCATCTGTGGCTTCACTGGCCGAGGGTCTCGGGCCAAGTCCTACACTCTCTCTGAGTCGTAAGATGAGAATAAAATCTCTACTTCACAGGTAACTGTGCCTACTCTACATCTTCAAAATGAATCTTAAAACTGTAGCTGGCCACTGCACAGAAGTGCCTGCTCTTGACTCTTAAAATAATAGCCGCACTTGGGTTCATCTCCTGCCCTCCAGAAGTTGGGAAAAAGAAAAAAAGAAAAAAAAAAGCACAGCTAAGGATCCTATGAGAGGTGCACACAGGCCTGTGGGAGCTGAGAAACAAAGAGAAGGAATGGCTGTCAGAGAAAGCAAAATTATCTGAAAATCTCCCAAAGGACATGCAGAAACACACCCTGACTCTCTATCTGAAGGCCATTTCCAAGTACCCCTGTGGATGAGAACCTAGCCCCCTTGAGCACACATGCTTCGTCCCTCCCCATGCCTGAAGTTTAGCAAGCATCCAGATAACGTAAACTACAACCTGCCTGGCCGAGAAAACTCAGGCCAGCTGACCACTTCTGCATGCCCCACCTAGGAGAAAACCCACCACGTTTACAGGAACCCCCAGGCCTGGGAAGTCAGCCCAGCTGTCAGCCCTGGCAGCTCGCCCCAGCCAGTCATCTGGCAGTGGCAATCAAAATGACGATTCCTTTTCATTTCCACCAAATGCAATCTTCCAAGAAGAGGAGAGGCTCAAAGTCAGAGTTTAAGCTCCTTCTCATAAAGAGTCAATATTTTCACAGGATAATCCTTCTTGGGAAGGGGGTGGATTACAAATATCCCAGGTGGCAAAACGTGGCTCTCTGGGGACTGTGGAGAGGCCGTTAGAGGGCAAGAAGGCCAAAGCGTGGAACCACACCCGGCCACTCACTCACTCCTCAAAATTCACCATCCACTTATTCACCGCACAGACATCTATGTGCCCCAGGCCCGCCTTTCAGGCGGTGGGGATGCAAAAATGAGAGGTGACTGACAAAGACACTTCCCATCCCTGCGCCCTCTCCAGGCCAAGAAATTCAGGCTCACTTGCTGGAGGCCCAACTCAGAGCAGCCCGTTTTAGAGACGGGCGCCTGAGGCTCAGAGAGGGCAAACGACTTGCCCAAGGTCACATAGCTAGCAAGTGGCCGAGCAAGGAATTAAACCCAGGTACAAGGTCCTCGTGACACTCCCCGGCGGGGCATCCTTCCCACTCAAGCCCTCCCCCACCAGCTCCATTTCTGCTGCAGGGTGAGGATCAAAGCCCGCCCCTCTGGGCTCCAGTAAGGGAAGTCCTCGGTTCCCCTTTCCTCCCCACCCCCCGCCCCCACCTCCCCACCACACAGGACATACAGGTTCGAGACCCACGGTGTGTGTGTGCGCGCGCGCGCGCAGCCCCAGGAAAGCCCTGTAGGCTGCAAGGGCATCCACCCGTTAACGTCCATTAAAAAAAAAACGGGGGGGGGGGGTGATTAAAAGATAAAGAGCACAGAAGAAGCCCTCTTTAAACACGGGCCGGTGGTTACCCCAGGAGGAAGTCTTGAAGCCAATGGAGATTTTGTTCACCACCTCCAGTTCCTCAATTCTAAAAGACTGGCCTTCCAAGCCTCCAGTGGAAGTTAGCTGGGGGAGGGGGTGCAAGGCGCCCGGGGTCAGACCCTGCGCCCTCACCTGGTTCTCAAAAGGGGTCCGCCGGGGAGCAGTCACCCCGGGTACCCCCTCCCTCCGGGCGCCGCCGCGCGCTCCCCGCAGCTGGGTGGACCCGGGCGGCGGCCCCGCGGTGTGCACTCCTCGCGTCCGCCCTCCGCAGCCCACCCGAAGCGTATCCTCCGGGCGCCCCGTCCCCGCCCCACGCCGAGCCCCCCACCCTCGCGGCGCCCCTACTCCAAACCGCAGGACGCCCGGCGCGGCCCGGATCGCATCCCTTCCCCTCCCCGCAGCCATCACGCGCGCGCCCCGCACCCCACGCCCTCCCCGGGGGCAGGTCGGCTCGCAGGGCGCGCGCGGACCAGCCGGGCGGCCCGGGCGGCGGCGCCGGCGGAGCCGGGGGCACGTACCTGGCGACCCCGGCGAGCGGCGAGGGGAGCACGGGCGCGGGCGCGCAGGAGCCTCGGGCGCCGCCGCCGCCGTTTCCGGGTTGGCGGGTCTCACGTCACCGCCGCAGGTTTGCGAGCGGCCCCCGCCGCGCCGGCACAGCAGCAGCAGCAGCAGCGGCGGCCCCGGCGAGCGCCAGGCGAGAAATAACTATAAAAGGAAGAGACGCGTCGAGGAGGAAGAGGAAACGCCGTTTACCTTAGAGAAGCCGAGCCGCCCGCGCTCGCACAAAAGGAGGACGCCCGCCGACGCCGCCCCGTCCCCGCCGCATCGCGGGGCCCGGCGTCAGCGCGCGCGGCGCCCCGGGACCGCCCCGCGCCGGCCCCCACCCCAAAACCCGGCGGCGGGGGCGGGGGTCCGGGCCGGGGCCCGGGGTGACCTTGGGCATGTCGCGGCAGGCGGCCGAGCGGCCGCGTGGGGGGCGCTAGGGGGTGGGGTGGGGGGCGCTCGGCGCCCTCCCGGCGGCGTGGACGCGGAAACTCCTGCTCCGGGAGGCGCGGAGATGGCCCAAGGTCACAGCCCGTGCGGCAGGGCTCCCGTTCGAACCCTGAGTGCCCCCGACCTGCAGGCCAGCCCGGTTCCTAGCCCAGGGTCCGCTCCCCGCTCACCTGTCCGTGGGGAAGGATGCTGGCCTGCCCGGCCCACCTGGCATTGGGGCGGTGAAAGCTGGTGCATTCAATACACTCATTCAGCGCACAAGGCATATTCACTGAGAGCCTACTATGTGCAGCCAGGAATCCAAACAGAATACCTGCCTGGGGGGTGTCCAGCAATACATATCTGATGTGTCTGGTGCACATCTAAGTGCTAGGGGGAAAAATAAAGCGGGCCAGGGGCGAGAGAGTGGGCGCCTCTGGTGCTCTCCTAAGAGGCTCTCCAGGGACTAATGCACAGAAATTCCTAGAGAAAATGCTCATTGAAATTCTAGTTTTGGGTATTATGAGAGACCCCGTCTTTTCCCTCCTCTGTAATGGCATAGAGTGATTTTTCTCCATGTAGCAGGACATGCCTAGGAAATTGAAATGCTTCTCTGTTCCCCCAGCCCTCAAACCCTATCACCGTCTTGAAATTCAGCCACATTTCCTGGGAATACAGACAATATTCTTTAAAGTCTCTTTCCTCTGACCTCTAGCAGGACACCAGGAGTCACTCAAAAGCTTCCACTGTCTTTTCCACCTCCAGCTGTCTTGGAGGTGCTGCAGGCAGGGGGATGTGACCAGTCACCAGATAGTAATAGTGAGAGCTGACTTACCTGATTATCAGTGGTTTATTTACGGCACCCCTTTTAAAGCCCTGTGCAGGGAGCTGGGGGGTGCTGAGATGTTAGGATTTCAGCAGGACTTCCTAGAGGCTTCTGGTCCTGGGGTGAGATGGAGGACCATGTGCATCCACATCTGCAGGAAAGCATGACAGTGTATGGAGGAGACTGGGCAGGGGTGTTTACCCAGCTTGGAAGGGAGGGAACCGAAGATGACAGCAGGAGGAGATCAGAAAGCCCTTCCTAGAAGTTGTGAGAGGCATTAGAAACCCCTGGAAGATTGCCTGAACACCCGCACCCTCATCCTTACAAGAGGGAAACAGATGCCTCGCCTGTGGTGCTGGAGGGTGGCGTGGGGCGGGGTGGAACTCTGGGTCTTGAACTATGAAAGTGAGAAGCAGCAGGGGAAGGGTTTGGACTTAGACACAGCTGAGCTGAGTTTCTTTCTTGGCTGCCTACAAAGTGGGTATCAATTATGCTGAACGTTTTGGAAATGCTGACCAGGTGCCAAAGACTGTGCCCATCGAATTCTCACAACAGACATCTGCGGTAGGTTCATCACGCTCAGTGTTTTGCAAGATACTGGAGCCGGGAGAGAGAGGGAATGTGCTCAAGGTCAGACTAATTGGATAGTGGTGGAGCTGGGCATGAATCCAGATTGCTTGGCTCAAAACCCACACTTAGCCACTCTGAGCCTGTTTGCTCATCTGTGAAATGGGATTGACCATAACTACTTCATTAGGGTTGGGGGGGGGGCAGTGGTGAAATGACATAGTACATGTGTACTGTGAACCTAGCAGATTAATAGGAGAGAGCTATACCATTGTAGTTATCATCATAATTGTTAAAAGCATGGGGGTAGGAACTTTCTGGCACACTTGGGAGCTGCAAAAAGCTTGGTGTGATTGTAACGTAGAATGTAAATGTGGTGGCTGAGGCAGGGCAGCGGCGGCGGGTGGCAGTTGGGAAACAGGGAAGAGTAGGTGAGGGCCTGGGCAGCGGCTGGATCGCACTTAGCCTGCACTCCACTGAATTAGGAGATGCCTGAGATGAGGGATCCAACTTCTATGCATGTGTCACTGGATACAGGGAGGCTGAGGGGATGATTCTCACCTTTGACCTTGGCTCATTCAATCAGGCCCTGATAGATATGACAAATTCAAGCAAATGGAAACCTGGGGATAATACCTGGGAAGAGCTCTGGCAACTCACACTGCAGTGAGCCGCTGTGTCTCTGTGGGTATCACCTCTGACAACGGCCTGTGTCTGTCTGTCTGTCTGGGCTGCAGTAACCAAAAACCTCAGACTTCTCAGGGTTTCAGAGGCTGGGAAGTTCAAGATAAAGATGCTGGCAGATTTGGTGTCTGGTGAGTGCCTGCTTCCTGGTTCACAGGCGGCCTTCATCACTGTATCCTCACATGACAGAAGAGGGGAGGGAGCTTTCTGGGGTCTCTTTTATAAGGACACTAATCCTATTTATGAAGGCTCTGTTCTCATGACTTAATTACCTCTCAAAGGCCCCACCTCCCGATGCCATCACATGAGGGGTTAGGTTTCAACATAGGAATTTTGGAGGGATACAAACATTCAGTCTATAACACCCAGCATCCTGAAAATAGTACTGATTTTGGAGCTGTGTAACCTAGGCAAGTCATTTAACTCAACTCCATTAACTTCCTTGTCTGTAAAATGGGAATAATGATATTCATTTTCTGTTCTTGAGAAGGTCACATGAGAATGAATTCTGAATGCTCTATAAGCTGTAAAACAGCACACACATTTTCATTTCAATTTTCGAATCCTGTCCTCCCATCGTGCATGTGGTCCACTCATCTTTCAAGCAAAGTATTAATAGCTTGCTCTTTCCTTCATGTATGCAAAAGCCCCTCAAAAATATGCTTCCCCACTGAGCATCTGCTTTTTCCCAAGAGTGAATGCTCTTATGTGTAGAAGGTAGCAGAAGGTAGAAGTCGGGAGGCACAGGGATTCCGTTTTTGTCCTGCTGGTTAGTATTTTACAGTTAACAACTTAGTGACCAGAGACATATTGATACATCCTTTGTTACCCTAACGTTATTGACCGGGGTGTTTTGATATTCACTAACATAACAAATCATGGGCCACAGGAGTTAGTTTCTGCAACCCGCCCCGCCACCCCAGGTCGGTACTATGCTAAGCAGATTCCACTTGCCATTTAATACCACTGGGCGTTAAAGCAAACTCAGTGACATAGTGCTTGCCTGGTTGTGAGCGTCCCCTCACTTGCAGCCACTCAGAACCAACAGACTTGAGGAGGATTCAAAGCCCAAACCCTCCAGAGGCTGCCTTCCTGGAAGGGTGAGAGGGCCACCTGGAAGGGGCTGCAGGTGGCTCAGACTGCCAGCTTCAGGCTGGACAGTCCCGCTCAGCAGGAGGAGAGAGCTGGCCTTCAGAGTGGGACAGGGGTTCTGCCCCCGGCATGCAGATCCAGGGCTAGTGAGGGACGGCTTCCAGGACAGAGAATGGGGGTAACTGCCTAACAGGTACGGGGTTTCCTTTAGGAACAAACACATTCTGGATCTAAAACAAGGTGGTAGTTGTGCAAGAGTGAATGTGCTAAATACCACTGAATTGTTCAATTTTAAATGGTTAACTGTATGTTGTATGTCCAAACTGCATCTCAATAAAAAAAAAATAATAAGAATCAAAACAGTAGAAGAGTTTTACCTGAATTTAAAAAAAAAAGGATGGGAGGAAAACTTAGCTGCGGGATGGGGAAAGCTAGTGAGCAGCACCTTTAATATATTTTCAATATTTCAACATCGCCACAATAGAGCTGACGAATGAGCCAATATGTCAGAATCTGGGCAACTGGGCACTGAAACACCTTGTGAGCCATAAGAATGAAGTCTGGGTATTAATATTCTTATTATTATTATTATACGTTAACTTGTGTTTCTAAGAAAAGAGCCTGGCATAGTGGGAAAGCTCAGAGTATCTCCCTGACTTTAGTTCTCGTCAGTCATAGGGCCTTGGGCAAAGTACCCAGCCTCTCCTGCTTCTTTGTCTCTTAAAATGGGATGAAGACGGCATTTACCCCGTAGGGTTGTTGTGGGGACCAATGGGGAGCGCAGGTATAATTTCACCTGGAAGATACTTAATATTGATAAATTGCTCTTACTGTATAACATACTCATATTTTCCAGAGCACGAAGCTACGGAAAAACCAGACCAAAGAATTTCGCGGGCGGGGCAGGGGGCTTCTTTAGGATGCGCCGCCTAGGCTCTAGGCCTGGAACTGCAGAAACCGAAGCACGCCTCCAAGACGGATCTCACACGTGCCCGGCACAGCACGTGGCAGGCGGCGACGAGTGACTGACGCATGCGCAGCCTGCTCTGCTCCCTCTGCGCCCCTCCCGGAATCCGCGGACTCGCATGGCTTGTCACTGGTCCGTTGCAAAATGACAATTACCACCAAGCGCAAGAGAGCAAAGTGAAAATACTGCCAACTCCTTGGGATCGTGTTGTGAGGGTGCTGGCCAGGGGAGGCTAGTCGTAACACTAGAAGAGCCTAAATCCTGGAGAAAGTCTGGGAGTGATTGAAGAGCCAGTACTGTTCAACAGTTACTTACCAGGGAATTGCTGTGTAAATGGGACAGCTTTCATTATGCAGAAAAACTCAATTACGTGGAGGTGTGATCTTATATCAGTGACATATTCCCTGGGAAATCAAATGGCCCTACGTGAGAGGAAACAGAGATCGTCCCCCCTGGTCACACTGAAATAAAACCACTCTCTAAATGACTCATTTCTCAGAGCATAAAATGTCTCTCTACTCTGGTCGACAAGCATAGGTGTGAGCACATACACGTGCACACAGCCGGGCATGTACACCCGAAGGCAAGAGTGCATTTATATGAGTTATTTTTAAGTTATGCAAGTAATTGCTGTTCACTATAGAAAAATTAAGAGAGAAAAGTATAAGAAGGCAAGCCAAACTCATCCACAAACTTGTCCATTCCTTAACATGTTGATGTATTATCTTTCAGTCTTTGAAAAACACATTTTAATACAGTTGCAATCCCACTACATGCACAGTCTTTCTTTGTTCACTTCTACCTAAGCCTGTTCATCCCACACAGGTTTAAACAACAGCTCGGGTGGCCACTGCTGCCCTGAAACCCACGCGGGGGAGAAGGGAAGGAGCACGTGAGAGAGAGCACTGTTTTCCCTTCACTGCCATCTCCTCCAGGGCAGACACTATGTCTTGTTCAGCAATGAGGTCCCAGCCCTTAGAATGGTACCCGAAACACGGTGAGTGCTAAATAAAGACACGCTGAATAATGAATGGATGGGTGCCTGGGGGAGATACCTTACCTGACAGGTCCAGCCACTGCCACCTGCCCACCTGAGCAGCAGGGAGTGGTGGGGACTGTGACGAGGGGGACATACCCCCATCCTCGGGCATTTGCAGCCCAGTGTTTACAAATACACCCTGTGCTCTGTCTGCAGGGGGCAACCTCTCGGAGCAGTGCTCTCCGAGGGCCGTCCTTCACCTGCGAACTGGTGAGGAGCAAAGTCTCCGCTCCTTCCATCCCTGAGTCACACACTCAGGAACCTGAGGATGGGGTCCAGCATCCCGGGGTGCAACGAGCCCTCCAGGTGACCCCACAGTAGCTAATATTTGAGAGCCTCGGACTCAGAGGAGTGGTTCAGGGGCCTGGGTCATTTAAGAACCACCCAAGCAACCTGTTTACCCTCCAGTACCTGAGCCCCAGCCTGAGACTCTGATTTAATTGATCTTGGGTGGGGCTTAGACCTCAGAATGTTCTCAGAGTTCTTCAGATGTCTGATCTGGAATGGCAGAGAGGCAGCAGGGGGCTCTTTTATTCCTCTCGGATTCTTGCGCCTTCCCACCCAGTGTGTTTTCATCACTACTGTGAACTCAGTACTGTGATCAACCACACTGACTTTTTTTTTTTGTAGTATGAAATAGTTCATGCATGCAAAGCTGCATAGAGATCAATATAACAAACACCATTAGCTCCATCATATCTTATCATTTGGTCATTGTTGTGGGCTGACTTTGTCCCTTCCAAATTCCTGGGTTGAAACGTCCTAACCCCCAGGACCTTAGAATGTGACTGCATGTCTGTGGTAGGGCTTTTAAAGAGGTGAAAGTGAAAGTCACTCAGTTGTGTCCGACTCTTTGTGTGGACTACACAGTGAGAAGTCTTTCCTTTCTCCAGGGGATCTTCCCAACCCAGGGATCGAACCCAGATCTACCTGCATTGCAGGTGGATTCTTTATCAGCTGAGCCACAAGGGAAGCCCAAGAATACTAGAGGGGGTAGCCTATCTCTTTTCCAGCGGGTCTTCCCGACCCGGGAATCAAACCGGGGTCTTCTGCATTGCAGGCAAATTCTTTACCAACTGAGCTATCAGGGAAGTCCTACTACAGTTAAAATGAGGCCATTCGGGTGGGCCCTAACCCACAATGACTGGAGTCCTTAGAAGAAGAGGGAATGAGGACACAGACACATACAGAGGGAAGGAAGTCATCTACAAGTCAAGGGGAGAGACCTCAGATGAAACCAACCCTGCTAGCAGCTTGATCTTGAACTGCGAGAAAATAAATTTCAGTTGTTTAACCACCCAGTCTGTGGTACTCTGTAAGCCCTGGGAAACAAATATGGCCATGTTTGCTCAGATCTTCTGGAAAACAAACAAACAAATCGGAAACATAACAGATTTGGAGCTCCCTCTAGTCCCTCCCCTGTTCCTCCTCTCTCCTTCCTCCTTCTCCAGGGGTAATGTGAAGCCTTTACCTTTAGTCTTACCTTTAACTTAATCTTTACCTTTCTCACCAGGATTCGGAACAATGTTAGGAACAAGGATTCTGGAGCCAGAACAACGGGGTGGGAATATTGGTTCTGCCACCTACTAGCTGTGTGACTTTGGCACATAATCACCCTCTCTGGGGCCGAAGGGTCCTCATCTGCAAACTGGAAATATGAATAGTACCACCACCTCTGCATGCTGTTTGGAGGGTTAAATCAACTACCATTTACAAAACACCTAGGATAGTGAGGACTGAAGAATTGATGCCTTCTAACTGTGGTGTTGGAGAAGACTCTTGAACGTCCCTTGGACTGCAAGGAGATCAAACCAGTCAATCCTAAAGAAAATCAACCCTGAATATTCGTCAGAAGGACTCATGCCGAAACTGAAGCTCCAATACTTTGGCCACCTGATGCGAAGAGCTGACTCATTGGTAAAGGCCCTGATGCTGGGAAAGATTGAAGGGAGGAGGAGAAGCGGATAACAGAGGAGGAGATAGTTGGATGGCATCGCCGACTCAATAGACATGAGTTTGGGTAAACTCAGGGGGACAGTGAAGGACAGGGAAGCCTGGCGCACTGCAGTCCATGGCGTCACAAAGAGTCAGACAAGACTGAGTGACTGAACAACAGGATAGTGTCTGGCACATTAAGAGTGACATACACATGCTTGTTAAACAGATGCACACTTTCAATACATAAACATGTATGCACCTATAAAATATGCATGAAATATTGTTCACACATTTTTAAATGCACATAAACGGTCTCCTTGTACACATACTCTGTAACTTGGGTTTTTTGTTTGAGTTCCAGGGGCACTTTTGGCGAAGGTTCCATGTGAATAAAGGCTCTCTTTCACCCCTATTTAAGGGCTGTAGTCTCCCCACTCTCACTGCCTCACCCGGGGAGCTGCCTCTCTCATCCTGGCCTCTTTTTACCCACACATGGGACATTCCCTGCCTCCCCAGGGATGGGGCCTGGCCGGCCCTAGTCAAGACCTCGCCTCCACTCTCCCCCTGAGGCCCAGGCTGCCTCTGAGCCAGCCCTCACGCCTTCCTGCTCTAGTTTCATTTCCCCTGGGCCTAGGTTTCAGAAAACCAGCACTTCTTCCATTTCAAAGGATTTCCATGGCCAAGGTCTCCTGGGAGGGATGTCACTTAACAGCCCTGTGATGAACAGAAGGCAGTGTTCCCTTCCCTTTGCACATGAGAAAACTGAGTCACAGAAAGGTTGAGCGACTCGCAGAAGGTCACACAGGGAGTTAGAGACACAGTTATGTCTCAGCCCAGCTCTCTAAACTCCCAATCCTGTGTTCTTTACCAAATTTGTTATGAAAACAGTTGCACTTAATATTTATAACAATTTGGAGTTTTCTTAGTATTCCCAATTAGAAGGTGAGAAAACTAAGTTTTCCAACAGCAGGGTCCCAGCGCCACCTGCATGGGGATTCCCCCGGGGTCCTTGCTAAAAGTACAGATTCCCAGGCTCCGTCCTCTCCTACATATACTTGCTTAGTAGGTCTGGGCGGGCCCAGGAACCTGCATTTTTGTGGCCACTGCTGAGTGGCTCACACTCAATCAAGTTCGGGGAAGACTGGAGTCTAGAAGAAGCCTTGCCCTTTCTTTCATCCAACACTCACTGTGGCAGGCAGCTTCTGAGCATCTGGGCTGAGTCCCCAGCAGCTGCCAGCTCTGAGGTGGGTGTGTCAACCATGAAGGCCAGGGTGGCGGAAGCCAAAGGCTGTGAAGCAGAGCAAGATGCCAGACCCAGCGCAGGGGCAGAGGGGGCATCTGCAATGCACCTACCCACGTGGTGCTCAGCTCGGAGCCGGCCACAAGGACAGGGCCCCGGGGGCAGGAGAGCTGCTCCAGCGAGTCCCAGGGTCACGGTCATTAGGGGTGTGGCTGCTGGGAGCCCAGTGGCTCCTGTCCATTGGCTGTGTCTCAGCCGGGTGGCAATAGGAAGTATTCACGGAGCGTTTACTGCACGCCAGGCACACACCGGCGCGGTGCTTGACATACGTGGACTCACCTTGTGGTAGGCACTGTTGTCATCTCAATTTGTCACAGGAAGAGTCTGAGGCTCAGGAGTCTAAATGACTCGCCCAAGGCCACGCAGTAAGCAAACGGATGCCTGCATCCGTTCTCTTAACCACAATTCAGCACGCCTTCAAGTCATTATTTTTTATGTCCCCCTGTTCCTGACAAAGTGCCTGGGATTGTCAGTGCTAAATAACTGAGTAGAATGAATGAATGAATGAATGAATGAATGAAGCAGATATTATAGTTCACTGGTATAAACTGACTCTAGCAAACCCAAGCAGTACTTCTTTTCTTAAAAAAGCAGGCATTTTAAAAATAAGCTTATACAGTCATTTATCTTTTTTCTTGAAGTTGACTGAGCCAGGAAGAATGTACACATCTGCACACACAGCTAATTGGAAGCATCCTGGCTATTGAGAATCTGACTCTATTTGCTTTAATAGAGAACAGTTCTAGAGGCAGGATCTGGCACTCACTCTTGGAGTTCTCTAAGCCTCAGTTTACTGGTCAGGAAAATGGGGGCAACCATAGCCCAGCCCCGGGGATGTGGTGAGGATTCAATGAGGAAACACAGCTCAGGTGCTTAGGGCTGCATGGGGCCCGTGAGGAGCTGACTGAGGATGTTAGTGGTTGTTGCTCTTTCATTATTGCTCTTTGGGGGGGAAAGTGAGCTGGTAAGAATCATTCTTCTGTCACATTCATGCAAAAGGAAAAGCCCCCAAAGGGTTCTAAGAAAGATGACCTGTAGCAATAATTGTGGTCACGTACACAAATGAAGACAGGGCGGTAGCAAATGGCACAGAGAATCCTCGAAAGGTGAACGCCACAAGTCTTTGTCCCACTGACATTTGCTTTTGACACACATTTCTTTTAATACATTGTCATTGCTTCCCATGCCCATTTATGATGACAAGTGACCATCCAAGGATTCCTAGAGCACCAGCTTTGCTGGATGATAGAAGTGGGGCTGTGAAATTGACTAATAAAGAGATCTTGTAATACATGGGGCTTTGGAGTTTACAGAGGGATTTTACACATACTGCCTTTAATCTTTAAACCCTGTTACTTGAGGTGAGGCAGATACTGCTCCTGCCATCTGACAGAAAAGGAAATGGCAGCCTCAATGTCAAAGTGATATGCCTAACGTCATCTCTTTATACTAGAAGCTGGACTTGAACCTGGTCTCCAGAGCCCATGCCTGTGGTCTGCTCCATCACAGGAACCCACTCGAGAATTCAAATGAATCCTTGGATACCTAGGAACCGAGTCATTGGGTAATTAATATGAATAGTACTAATATGAATTAATATAATTAACACTATTAGTAATTAATATTATTCATTAATATGAAAAGTAGGGATCACCCACAGAATAAAAAAACAGGTTGGGAGGACTTCTAGCCAGTGTAGGGTAACAAGGACTGGATTTATTCTCCAGCCTTAACTGGAAAAAAAGAGGAAAAAATATTGTTTTAGACAGTGGACAACAGCCAACAAGGACAGTGATCCCTGAGATGGGAGAAGAGGGTTGTGCCTCTAGCCTCCCTGCCTCGCTTGGGGATCCTTTCTATCCTTCCAAGTCCAGTGGTTAAGAGTCCACCTTCCAAGGTAGGTGGTATGCAGGTTCAATCCCTGGTCGGAGAGCTGAGCCCATGTGCCACAACTAGAGAGAAGCCCTCGTGCTGCTACGAAGATCCTGCAGACTGCAGCTAAGACCAGATGCAGCCATAAGTGAGTAAATCAGTTCAGTTCAGGTCAGTCGCTCAGCCATGTCCGACTCTTTGTGACCCCATAGACTGCAGCACGCCAGGCCTCCCTGTCCATCACCAACTCCCGGAGTTTCCTCAAACTCATGTCCATTGAGTCGGTGATGTCATCCAACCATCTCATCCTTTGTTGACCCCTTCTCCTCCCACCTTCATCTTTCCCAGCATCAGGGTCTTTTGAAATGAGTCAGTTCTATGCATCAGGTGGAATTTCAGCTTCAGCATCAGTCCTTCCAATGAATATTTGGAACTGATTTCCTTTAGGATGGATTAGTTGGATCTCCTTGCAGTCCAAGGGACTCTCAAGAGTCTTCTCCAACACCACAGTTCAAAAGAATCAATTCTTCGGCACTGAGCTTTCTTTATAGTCCAACTCTCACATCCATGCATGACTACTGTAAAAACCATAGCCTTGACTAGACAAACCTTTGTTGGCAAAGTAATGTCTCTGCTTTTTAATATACTATCTAGGTTGGTCATAACTTTTCTTCCAAGGAGTAAGTGTCTTTTAATTTCATGGCTGCAGTCACCATCTGCAGTCATTTTGGAGCCCAGAAAAATAAAGTCTGACACTGCTTCCACTGTTTCCCCATCTATTTGCCATGAGGTGATGGGACCAGATGCCATGATCTTAGTTTTCTGAATGTTGAGCTTTAAGTCAACTTTTTCACTCTCTTTTTTCACTTTCATCAAGAGGCTCTTTAGTTCTTCGCTTTCTGACATGAGGGTGGTATCATCTGTATATCTGAGGCTGTTGGTATTTCTCCCAGCAATCTTGATTCTAGCTTGTGCTTCATCCAGCCCAGCATTTCCCAAGATGTACTCTGCATATAAGTTAAATAAGCAGGGTGACAATATACAGCCTTGATATACTCCTTTTCTTATTTGGAACCAGTCTGTTGTTCCATGTCCAGTTCTAACTGTTGCTTCCTGACCTACATACAGATTTCTCAAAAGGCAGGTCAGGTGGTCTGGTATTTCAATCTCTTGAAGAATTTTCCACAGTTTATTGTGATCCACACAGTCAAAGGCTTTGACATAGTCAATAAAGCAGAAATAGATGTTTTTCTGGAACTTTCTCGCTTTTTCGATGATCCAGCAGATGCTGGCAATTTGATCTTTGGTTCCTCTGACTTTTCTGAAACCAGCTTGAACATCTAGAAGTTCACGTTTCACGTACTGTTGACGCCTGGCTTGGAGAATTTTGAGCATTACTTTGCTAGCGTGTGAGATGAGTGCAATCGTGCAGTAGTTTGAACACCGTCATTGCTTTTCTTTGGGATTGGAATAAAAACTTGGCCTTTCCCAGTCCTGTGGCCACTGCTGAGTTTTCCAAATTTGCTGGCATATTGAGTGGAGCACATTCACAGCATCACCTTTTAGGATTTGAAATAGCTCAACTGGAATTCTATCACCTTCCTTACATGTATTTACTCATTACTTATATGAGTAAATACATATAAGTAAATAAGTAAAGTCCAGCCCCATTGCCACTATCTCCATTGAGTGTGTCCCCACTGGAAGGACATCCTATTCTGCCCTGAATTTCTACAACAATGCGTCTCTGTGGCATTTATCACTTTTCTACCTTGTGCTAAGGCTGCCTAAGGACATGATGGGATGAGACTCTGACCTTCCCACACCTGCATCCCAACTCCAAACACTACGGTCTTCACAGGACGGTGTTCATGAAACATTTATGCAAAGAAGAACGAATGATTCTTCCTGTGCCATTTACCCTTAAAAGAAAAAAAAAAAAAGCCTTTAGAAGAAAGAGTGAATTTACAATAGTGAAGACATGGAAGTAACCTAAATGTCTGTTGGCAGACAAATGGATGAAAATGTACATATATAAAGTGGACTATTACTCAGCCATAAAATGGAAAAATGCAATTTGCAGCAACATGGATAAAGCTAGAGATGATAATACTAAGTGAGGTCAGGCAGAGAAAGGTACCATATGCTATCACTTACATGTGGGATCTAAAAAATGATACAAATGAACTTACAAAATAGAAACAGACTCAGGGACAAAGAAAACAAATTTATGGTTACTGAAAGGGAAAGGGAGGGATGGGATAAATTAGGAGTTTGGGATTAATAGATACACAGTATGATACACAAAACAGATAACCAACAAGGACCTATGATATAGCACAGGGAACTCTATTCAATATCTTGTAATAACTTACAGTGAAAAAGAATCTGAAAAAGAATATATATATATATATATCTGAAAAAGTATACATTTATACATATATGTATACAACTGAATCACTTTGGGTGATTCATACACCTGAAATGAATACAACATTCTTAGTTTAATTAATACAACTATAATTTAAAAAATAAAAAAAGGAAGAGTAAGATAAACTCATAATCACCATACTTTCCCTTGATATAATTGTTTTACAGTTTAAAAAAGTTAATCTTTGGATACACCACCTGATCAGTACCAAGCAGAACTGCTTTTTTTCCTGCAATGCTTGTTGCTGTTTGTGGTGAGAACAGGGAAAGAACAAACACTAACATCAGAGAAATACAGCTCATAAAAGTCATGTTCTTGGCACACCGGAGGTATTTCAGAAGGACAAGAAAGAGTGAGATGATTCTTTTTAACAATTAACAGTTGGGGAAAACAACGCTGTTTTAACCTGAATTCCCTCTTCTTTTGATCATAAGCATAAAACAATTTTTTTTTTTTTTTTTTTTGCTTGACAAAAGATCATTTTAAACACTGTTCGGAGGGGGAACAAAGGTGGCTCTAATTACCCTGGATTAGCAAGCAACACTGCTCATTATCAGATCACCTTATTTCACATTCTCCATGGCACTTAATATCAGGTATCATTTATTCTGTTTCCTCCCACTGAGTGGACGCTTCAGGAAAACGGGGATCGCATCTGTCCTTTTCCCTGTGGCATCACGAGCACTAGAGCAGGGTCTGGTACCCAGTGGGGCCCTGTAAGTGCTCCTGGGACTGGGGGCGGTCTTCTGTGCTCTGAGGTCTTCCAGCAACAGCTGTTAGCATCCCACTGTCAGAAAGAACTTCGCCTTTGTGTATCGGTTCCCTGTTGGTTATGCCCTGAAACATCATATATTAAGCGTGGTTGCACGTTCTGTAGCTGTTTTTATGGCTACATATGATTTTGTTGGGTGGGTATCTGCTTTGTCACTCAGTTGTGTCTGACTCTGCAAACCCATGGACTGTAGCCTGCCAGGCTCCTCTGTCCACGGGATTTCCCAGGTGAAAATACTGGAGTGGGTTGCCATTTCCTCCTCCAGGGAATTTTCCTGACCCAGGGATTGAATCCGAGTTTCTTGTGTTTCCTGAACTGGCAGGCAGATACTTTACCACTGCGCCACCTGGGAAGCCTGTATTTTATTGGATGGATGTACCATAATTAACCAGAAGTGTGTATTAAGACATTTTTTTTTTCTACAGGTGTATTTTTTTAAAAAGCAGCATAGCATAGATCGGTGGCTCAATGGTGAAAAATCTGGTCCTGAAGCTGAAGTTCCAATACTTTGGCCACCTGATGCAAAGAGCCAACTCACTAGAAAAGACCCTGACACTGGGAAAGATTGAGGGCAGGAGGAGAAGCGGGCAACAGAGGATGAGATGGTTGGATCGCATTACCGACTCAATGGACATGAATTTGAGCAAGCTCCAGGAGAAAGTGGAGGACAGAGGAGCCTGGCATGCTGCAGTCCGTGGGGTGGCGGAGAGTCAGACACGTCTTAGGGACTGGAAAACAACAACAACAGCAGAGTCCGGCTGGACTCCATCCACTTTGAGAGCAGGCGCTTGTGGTGTTTGAATACCCTCTACCAGGCCAGAAGGAAAGACAAGCACTTCCTGTAATTCTGGTGTCATCCTTCTCTCAGGATAACTTTGGTGGGTTGGGGTCAGGTTTTAGTGGCCCCCTGACTTACAGATGTGGTCTGAGGACCCCTGTGAGCTCAAGGCTGCATGGAGCATGAAAGGCAGACAGAGGTGGTGCCTGTTAGAAGCTTTATGTCTGGTCAGCGGGCTGAGTCCTGGAACTGGCTGGAGGAGGCTATGGGTCCTTGCAATGGAGCCAGACTCTGGCCGGGGTGAAAAGGGGCTGAGGCCAAGCCAAGTGAAGCCTCAGAGGCCGGGCCAGCACCCAGAGAAATACTTCTTTTTGCTTTAAGAGCCACACGTTATTATTATTTTTTTTTAAGTTGAAATACGTGACGGTTATTTTTCAAAGGACAGTCCGTGACATCAGAGTCACCTAGGTGGATTTGCTAAAAGTGCAGAACCCTGGGCCCCACCTGCTACGCCTGACCCTGCTGACTCAGAATCACAGGGGTTGGGGTGTAGGGTTTGCATTTTTAACACTTAAGTGTGAGACCCACAGGGTAAGGAGAGGGGAAGACAGATGGACACAGATGGGACAGAGAATAATGGGCGGGTTGGCAGAGGCAAGGGACGCGTCAGGTACCTGCTCTGGGCTTGGCTCCCTGAGGACCTCCTGGCCCCACGGGCTTCCTGGGTACGGGAGCTGGGTGTGTTGGAGTCACAAGAATCCTGCCTGGCAGGGAGGGTTCTTCCAGCAGAGGTGATGTGTTATCTTGAAATCAGCACTTCCCAGCCTGACTCATGCAGGGAGTGACTTTACCGTTAAGGGCCAGAGGGGCAGAGATGAGGAACTTCTCGAGTTTCATTTTTGTTTTGAAACCCACAGCTCAACCTGGGGTGGTGTGTCCATGACCCCTGAGTTCACCTGTCTGTTAAAGGAAGCCTGACTGTGGAACCATCGGATCTGTCCCCCTGGGATCTGAGACCCTGCCCTTCACCCTGGTCCCTCTGCAGAGAGAGGACTGCAGGCATCATCGGAGCAGACCAGGCTCCAGTCTCCAGGGCCACGAATGCCCAGCTAGGCTCCGCTTTCAGGGACGGGGTGGCGGCTGCTGTGGGGGAGACTGAGAAACCTCTGTTGGGCCAAAAGTCTATTTCCTCTTGAAAGGAGAGCAAAATGGCACTTTCTTTGGTTTCAATTATTGGTCAAGTTCTTACTGGCCCAAGAAGCTAAGAAACACTTGTCTCTGATTTAATAATAATAAAAGGAAAAGTAGGAATGTTAGCCCTCTTGCCCTCCCCACTGCACAGGGAGGGGGCAGGTTCCAGCTTCCCCTGCTAAGGGCAGCTGTGAGCCATCAGGAAGGCTCAGCGGGGAGAGGGGTGAGGGGGCTGAGCCGGTTTTTCGGCATCAACAGCAGGGTGAGGCAGGGAGTTACCACGTACAGAGCCCCTAACTGACACCAGACCAGGTGTAGGTCTTGCACTGTATTAAAAATTGTATCAAAGTAGCATCTGCACATCACACAGGAGGGCCTATTCCAAAATGTTCCCAGTTGTCTGTTCTCCCTCCTTCTCCTGAGAACAGCAGTAGCATCCACGTTTCAAGGACAAAATCTCGGGCTCGGAGGGGCCCACTAACCAGACCACCTTCACTCATTGAAGGTGGTCTACAGGGGTGGGGTACAGGGGTGGGGGAGGCAGCATCCACCCCGGGGCCAGAGAACCCACTGCCCACATCTGTGCTCCCGGAGGCCACAGAGAGGCGTACTTTAGTCTGAACAAGGGTACTACTGGAGAAAAGCCCAAGGCCACCTCACACAGTCTGGTGACTGGCCTGGCTTTTGAAAGGCTTTGGAGTTTGTGATTCCTGAAAGTTCCATCTTCATGAGGACAACAGCCAGGTTCAAAAGAGAAGGGTAGGACAGCATGCAGAAAGAGAGGAAAATTTTGCAAACCATGTATCTGATAAGAGATAAGAAACTTTAGAATATATACAGAACTCCTACAACTCAATAACAAATAGACACATGATCCAGTCTTAACACCAAGTTTCTTTCTTCCTTTCTTTTCTTTTTGTCCTATTTTTTGGCTGTGCTGAGCGGCATGTGGGACGTTAGTTCCCTCACCAGGGATCGAACCTGTGCCCTTCTGCAGTGGAAGCATGAAGTCTTAACCACTGGACCACCGGGGAAGTCCTACTAAAAAGGCAAAGATTCTATATGGCCAAAGAAGACATATACGTGGCCAGTCGGCACATGAAAAGATTTTCAACATGATTAGTCATCAGGAGAACGCAAATCAAAACCACAATGAGAATCCATTCCACACCCACTTGGCTGGCTGTAATAAAAAAGGTAGATTATAACAAGTGTTGTCAAGGATGTGGAGAAATTGGAGCCCTCATATCCTGCTGGTAGGAATGCAAAATGGTGCGGTTACTTTGGAAAGCAGTCTGGCAGTTTCTCAGGTGGTTACATACAGAGTTACTCTGTGACCCAGAAATTCAACTCCTAGGTCTAGAGAAACGAAACCTACTAGAGAAATGAAAACATCCGTCCACACAAAAACTTACACGTGAATGTTCATAACAGCGTCATTCATAATAGTCAAAATAGTGGGAACAACAGAACTTTGCAGCAGTGGAGAAACGAAATGAAGGACAGCCACAGGGTAGAGTAGTACTTGGCAGTGAAAAGGAATGAAACACTAGTAGATGCTGCAACATGGATCAACCTTGAAAACATTATACTGAGTAAAAGAAGCCAGTCACAGAATGCCATCTATGGCTCTGTTTATATGCAATTTCCAATAGAGACAAATCTCTACAGAGACAGGAAGTAATTTAGTGGCTGTTAGGGGTTGGAGGAAAATGGGAGTGATTACTAACAAGTACGAGGTTTCTTTATGGGTGAGGAAAAGGTTCTAAAACTGTGATGATGTACACTGAAACGTATGCTTAATGAGTGAACTCTATGTTATATGGATTATATTGAAATAAAGTTGTTTTTAAAAAATGCATAGGGTGGTGGGGAGATGTGTTGCTAGCGTGGGGCCCTCACCAGTCCTATTTCATCTCTGCATTTTAGCAGACTTTACTTTTTAAAAAAACATTTGTTAACTTGGCATTCAGCGACATAAAATTGGTAGCTTGGAATCAGACTTGGTAGAAATATTTGCACCGTGGGAATTGGCAAATGCTACAAATAAGGGCCTTTATATATATATATATATACACACACACAGAGAGACACATATATATATGTATGTACATATGTATTTACATATATGTGTGTGTATATATATGTATAGTTTTGAGAGCTGTTTATGTATTTATCAGCATTACACCAAAGATAACACACACCCATAAATGTGAACATATCAGAGGCAAATAGCTCAATGAATTTTCATAAACAAAAAAAAAATCTGTATGGCTTGTACCCAGAAGAAAGAATAGTATCTGTACCCCCAAAGTCCCTTCTCCAGGCCTCCCTTCCATGTTTCCCTTTGGGTAACCACGATTTTTTTTTTAATGTTTTATTTTTTATTTTTCCATTTATTTTTATTAGTTGGAGGCTAATTACAGTAACCACGATTTTGACTTGTAACCACACAGATGACCTATTTTTGTGTGTTATGTAGACTCAAAAGTGGCTTGGCCTCAACATCATCTGTGACATTCATCCCTATTGTTCTGTGTGGTTGGTTCACTCTCGTTGCTCTACATATTGTGTGCCAACTTACAGAACCACTCTAAGATCCCCTGGAGAAGGAAATGGCAACCCACTCCAGTATTCTTGCCTGGGAAATTCCACGTACAGAGGAATCTGGTGGGCTACAGTGCATGGGGTCATAAGAGTGCGACACGGCTGAGTGACTAAACCATCACCACTGGGAGGGACATGAGGGTAGTTTATAGGTTTTAACTATTATAAACAGTCCTGCTATGAATGCTCTAGTGTGTTCTCTTGCCTGGCACACGCACAGTTTCTACCTGGGAGTCTTGGGGCACATACGTTCTGTCCAGCTGTCGTAGATGAGACATTCAGCCAGCTTCACTCTGACTCTGCTCCCATTCTCTGCCTCCTCCGACTCCCTTCCCTGCCCCTCCTGGTGAGCTGCTCACCACCTGCAACCCAGACCTCGGGCACAAATCAGACTCAGTCTCAGTTTAGGCTGAAGAGTGGACTGGTCCAGAAGGGAATGCAGGACAGCCTGGGTGCACTCGCAGCTCATCAGCTCTAGAGCTTTCTAAAGCACAGCCGTAGAAGGGGACCGAGATAGGGAAGCAGTCAACTGCTCTCTGGAGGTGGAGCAGGCCAGGGGAGTCCTGGTGTCTGGGCTTCCTAAGTGGTTCCAGCTGAGCAGGAACTAAGCTTGCACATTCAGACAATGTATTCTTGTGCATCTTTGTTCTGCAGCTTAGTACACCATAGAAAGAGGCCCTTTGTCAAGCCTTCTGTTTACTGGTGGGAGTCGGCAATATGCAGCGCAAGTGGGCAGAGCCAGTGTGGATCAGAGCCCCCTCCCGGCTCTGACCCCAGGATGGGAAGTTCTCCCTACTGAACACGACCCCTGTTTTCAGCACTGCGTGCTTTTGACTTCCTTTTGCTGGGAGGTTCCATGGGCCTGCTCACGCAAGGAACACTTGGAGTCATCAACTGCGTGTTAGTGGGCTTCCCTGGTCGCTCAGAGAGTACAAAGTCTGCCTGCATTCCAAGAGACTGGGTTTCTGTGCCTGGGTCAGGAAGATCCCCTAGAGAAGGGAATGGCAACACACTCCAGTATTCCTGCCTGGAGAATCCCATGGACAGAGGAGCCTCGCTGGCTATAGCCTACGGGGTCGCATATCAACACTGAGTAGATGTGTGTGGTTTCTCACTTACCTCTGAGGAAGGAGAGGTTCAAAGTCCTCGTTGGGTTTGAGAGGGCTCTGTACCCCTTAGCGGTACATGGGGACCACCTGAAGATGGTGGTTAAATGCTGATTCCTGGGCCCCCTCCAGAGATGCCCCATCTCCAGGGAGAGAGCCCAGGAGTCTGATTTAAATGCTGAGGGTCCAAGTGATGCTGGCCCAGATCTCAAAACCTGGGCTTGCTGGATTCTCAGGCCTGTGTGCAGATGACATATTTGCCATTTCCTCACATCAGCTTGGACCTACAAAGCGAAAGTTCAAATCTTGTCTGAAGAAGCATGAGGCTGAGCAGGCTTCTTCCCTGGTAGTTTTGCAGAAGGTCATCGTTTCGGCCTTGCGAGTCTCTGACTAGGGTTTGCCGTGTAGTAAGAGTTTTGCAAAACAGCTGTGTTTATCGGAGCCCTAATTCCTGTTTCCAGGAGCTTAAGTGTTTCGGGGTTTGCACACGGGGCCGCTGTGTTCAGACAAGACACACTTGCGTACCCACCGCTTTCTTCTCAGTCACATGCTGCAGGCACCGACATGCCGCGTGCCAGCCCGACTTCTGCAGAGCAGCTATCCAAGGAGTAAGACACATCCCCCCAACCCCGGGGCCGCTCCTCCAAGGCCGTCACCTCTCTGAGCTGCAAACTTCGCTGAGCTTCCTGGTTTACACTTCCCTGTGGCTGACCTGTCCTGCAAGGCTGGGTGGGCGGGCTCTAACCCGGTCTCTCTTCGGCAAAGGCAGCCAGGGGACAGAAGCAGCGGAGAAAGCACAAGGTCATGGCTGGGAGCTACCCGGGCCCGGACCTCTGGGTTTAGATCTGGCCCCTGACCCCCTCTCAAGCAAACCGATTTTTGTCAAGTTACATCTTTACCTCTGAGCATCCGTCTTCCTAAACTGTAAAACGGGGAGAATAGTTTCTCTTCAGTGGGGCTGGGACGAGCATGGTTGTACTGATAAGGTACTGGAACCAGCATGGTGGCCGCGATGCCGGTTTAGCAGTTCGCATGCGGAGGGGCCTCCCGGGAAGCAGAGGGGCACAACTGCTGGGGTGGAGCGTCCCTTCTTGTGCCTTCAACGCTGGTCCGTTTGAGCTGCTGCAGGTTCACAACACACCGTCCCACCAGCCTTTGCCCGTTCTTTGCCTCCTCTGCTGCCCCCCCACCCCCAAGCCCGCCCCCTGCAATCGTCGCAGGCCCCTAGAATGGGCACAGACTTCCTTCCTCCAGGAAACCCACTGGCTTTAAACGACCCCACATGCTGCGGATTCAGGGAAATCAAAGATTTCCATTTGGGATGGATGAGAACATCTGGGAGGCAAAGGAGAATAGGTCAAATAACCCAGTAATTAACATCCCTCCCACCCCACCCCTGCCACACATAAAGCCAAATTCTGGGAGGAGGAAGACTCAAAAAATACAGCGGAGGGCACAGGGTCAGGGGAGAGGAGAAATCAGCAGGGCTGAGGAGAGGGGGGTGGTTGCCGGGGCTGAAGCCAGGAAGCCTCGGGCTCACACTGCTGCCATGACGTAATGTGACCTTCGGCAAGTCACTGCAGCCTACGAGCGGATTTCCTCATCTGAACATGAACAGGAGGATTTCTGCCTCGCAGAGGGCAGGCTCCATGGACAGGGAACAACGTTCCATCCACTGGTGCCGGAAGGACCCGAGGGAGAGAGCTCATGGAGCCCGCCTGTTTCCAGGCTCTCCGGGCCACCGGAGGCTCACAGAATACTGGACGGGTTGCTTTCAATGGGGGCCAGTCCGATGACCTCAGAGGATGCTCCAGGTTTAAAACAATGCATAACCAATGGAATTTGAAATTTCCATTTCAAATGGAACTAGATGGAAAGTTGGCTGCCCCTTGGCCTGAAATAGCCAGATAACCATGCAAGCCTCTCCCAGATCCATCCTGATGGAAAGTCTCTGGCTTCCATGGCGGACCCCATATTCCCCAACAGCTTGCCTTGTAGGGTTTATCTTGTCGAGGTGAGTGAACAGGCATTGAGAGCAACCAACTTTCATGAAAGGAAACAAAACAGATGCTGGGACCAACTCCATGGTCGTGGTCAGCTTTCCACTGCAGCATTTCTCTGGCTAGAATTCTGTGATGGAGACCATCTCCCACCTGGTGGAAATCCTGAGGACGGCCCTGGAGCCAGGACCACTCACCTGGACCCTGAAGTGGTCGGTGAGTAACCATGACGGCTGCTGCAGGGGTCTGCATCTCCCTGAGCCTCCTGGTGGGCGCTGTGAAGAGGGGAGGGTCACAGCCTCCCCTGGCTTCTTGAGGTCGAGATGAGATGACAGAGGTTCACTGCTTAGACCTGGGTCTGCTCACAGCACAGCAGTATTAGCGCTGACAGCTGCATAACAGAAGTGCACACATAGCACTAGGGTTGAGTAGCGCCCAAGAGCTTTCAGTGTATTCACACGCAACCTTTGGGAACTTCCCTGGTGGTCCAGAGCTGACTCTGCACTCCAAATGCAGAGGGCTCAGGTTCGAGCCTTGGTCAGTGAACGGGACCCCACAAGTCACAGCTACAGATCCTGCCTGCCACAACGAAGATCACAGATCCCATGTGCTGCAACTAAGGCCTAGCACAGCCAAATAAGTACAGAAATATGTATTTTTTTAAAGTTATGATTAAAAAAATGTAACATTCATGATGTTCCAAGATGTGCAGGCTGGGTGCCTATAGGTGGGGGTGGGTTGGGGATAGCGGGGTCGAGGAGGAGAAAGAACTGAAATGCTAAAGGTCCATGGTTTGTTAAGCCAAGAAAAGTGATGCACATTATTTATCTGAAGTGAATCTGAATGTAGAAGTTGCGTGACTTGTGTTATCTGTACCTGCCCGCCGCCCCCCAGCCCCCAAAGCACAGCCAAGTCAAGTTCTGATTTCCTCCCATCAGAAGAGTCGTGGACAACTCACAAAATGGCCTGATGTCAGATGTTTGGGATCAACTGAGAATATGTTTATTTAAAAGCAATTTTAAATATTAAAAAAAGTAGAAATGAACACATACAGTACTGAAAAACAGTCACATTAAATACATGTGAAATGACGAGTATACTGATGTCTGAGCATAACATCCAGATGGGAATTCGGAATTTAACTTGCGGCGCTGTGGGATCCCTATACAACATGTTGAAGTTCTAGGCAATAAAAAAATAAATAGCAATTGCTGTTCAACAGTAAAATAAGACACACACTATTTGCAGAACATAACTTTCCCCACTGCGGGGGGGCAGAGAAGAATTAGCTATTTTTCCCATAAGGTTCCACACCTTCAAAATACTCTCTATCATGTACAAAATTGCAGATAGCGGCTCACTGAGTTTAAGAACAATACCAGATTCAAACTCAACCAAGGTCGCCAAAGATACTTATTTATATCTATTTTTCCTATGTCCCACAGTAAGCTGGGTTAGAGAGAACTCAGGTTCCTGATGGAAAACAAAAACAAAACCAGGAAAAAAAAAACCAAAACAAGTGTTTTTTTTTAAAAAAAAATCATCTGTGTAAAAGTTGCTCTAAAAGAGGAAAAAAGAAAAGGAATTAACTTCATGTAATTTTAGACAGCGTGCTTTCGTGTTTTTAAAAAGCCAGTTTGAGATCAGTTGAAAACACCGTAGGCCACAAAAATGAACAGTGCGTGAATGCAACTTACGTGTAACTGAATGAACTGGGACATGAAATAACTTGGGGTGGTGACTTCCTGTCCTGACCCCTGGTGGCTAAACTGAGGCTGCCAACACTGTCGGCCACGCACACCAGCACATCGGCTGGTTCCTTGCATCTGTGTGGAGCTCACGTGTGCCGCGATGCTGAGGAAGCAATTGCTTAAAATCACCTTCCGATAACAGCTGGGGAGATACGTTGCAGGTTTGTCATGCAAGGTTTATTGGTTAGGTGGCTATTCAAAGTTTTCATAGTGATCACGTAAGCAGAGCTAAATTAACACTCACCGAGCACTGCGACTTGATTAAAGAGGGCTTTCCCTAAGGGTTTGGTTGGGAGTTGTGCTTCTGTGAAATGAACATTTCTCACCCGTTGCCAGGATGATCTGCTTAAAAATATTAGTTTCCTGTGCTGCTGCCAACGCAGCAGTTTAAGCAAGCGCACTGCCAGGATGACACACGGGGCTCGGAATCCGAGAGCAGTCCCGCTGACTGGGGAGTGGGGCTGTTGTGTTCTTTTCCCAGATTCAGGCTGATGGAAAAGACTGAAAAGCTCAGGATGGTCTTAATGGTCTGATGAAGGCGGCTGGGATGAGGAAAAGAAACCAGGAGGGGCATGGACCCCTGGCAGAAAAGCGCATTTCACAGTGCGATTCATAGCAGTGTTCAGAAACTTGGTTATGAGTTGACCTGAAGATGACGTGTCTGTTCAACAGAGCTGGGAAACTTATCTACGACTGGGGTTTAGTAAAGAAAATGGGGGAGGAAAAATAAAAAAAGAAGGCTGGTTTCAGCACCTGGATTCTACAGGGGGGGCGGGTGGGGAAAAACGGTGGGCAGAACTGATTTCTGAATTCGTCATCTTCTTGAACACTCTTTTGAAAGTTTAAATTTATCCAGAACGAAAACTAAGAGAAGAATTTAAAACGGACACGTTAGGGGTGTTAACATAGTTGAAGGATGCTAATTCATAATGTGATATGTGCATTCATACTCTTGAGGAAGCCAAATGACTGACTGGAAACAAATATTTGTTGCAACCTTATAATTTCTGCTTTAATGGCAATCAAGTTTAAAAAAAAAGTACAGTTCAACTTATCCATACTATTCCTTTATAAAAGGCAGATTTCAGGTAAGCTTCTAAATGCATGCATAATGTAGAGGCTAATATTTTCTGGCAGTCCTTGGTTCCTGAAAGTTGAACTTTATCAGATGTGTCTTAAACTTCTGTGAAAATAGTCATGAAGGATATGTTATTTTTGCATAATGAGGTAATATCAGGGGCGGGCACTCATCTTCTTAAGACAGCATAAACCCACATGTCTAAACCTGCATGAGGCTGTGGGCATTGCAAAACGCCACCAACGTTCTGGGTCAGTGGATATTTTGCAGAAGGAATAACGCTTACACTGAACTGAGCACTTTTCTGTAATAAATACCAAAGTTGGTTCTTGTAGCTGTAAACTGTGTACACAGATAACAACAGGCTGGTCTGTCACGGAGTGGAAAGATTCACCTGGAAGACAGTACCCACCTCTTCGCTAATGTTGCATTTTTCAGTAACACAATGGAGAATACTGTCAGGTTAGGAACAGAGAGGCAATTCTATGCCCTTCAACGGTTGCTGGAGACCATTTCTATTTGCAAAGCCAGCAGTTCCTATATTCCTGCTTGTTTGTTTGCTTGGAAAACAGCGTAGACAGAGATGTAAGTGCTAGATGCCAAGGATGGCTTTGGCAAACCAGTAAGGCGCACCGGGTCCCAAGGCTACCCTAATACTGGCGAAGGCAGAGACCACAGGGTATTTACAACACGCGCTCCGTTCCCCTCCTGAGGCGGCCCCTCCGGGAGCTTCCACTCGGTAACAGCAGCTATTTACACGGTGTGCACGGGGTCCCGGGGAGGCAGCGGCCTAGCATGACGGGTGCGGACAGTCTGAAGGCTCTGCTTTTTTGCTAGTCGGACAGGATGTGGACAAAGGACACTGGGAAGACGCCCTTCCTCTCGGGCTGCCCCTCGATGTGCCCAATCTGCAGGGAGAAAGGAGAGGCGTCAGGCGGGAGGCGGCCGGTGGGTCTGAGCGCCCCCAGGGCTGATGCTGATGCAGGCGGGAGGCAGGCCCTGGGGAGACACGATGTAGGCGCCACACACGGCGGAACCGCTTTCATGGGGGTTGCTTTGCCGGCAGGCAGCCCCGGGAGGCAGACGGTGCTGGGGCCCTCACTTTTTATACGAAGGGACAGGGGCCCCGAGTGGCGGTCGGGTCTGCCATGGTCTCACCGGGGCTGCGGCCTCAACCATGCGCTCAACCAGGCCGCTCGGCCACCTCTCGCGCTGGGCGATCTCTCAAAGCGTGCTAAGCCTCCTGTCTGTAAAACCGGGCTGAAAAAGCCCTGCTTCTCAGGCCTGTGGGGAAGCTACACCAACGATTCTACACATAAGAAGGGCTGCTAGGCACCAAGAACTTGCTTTCTGGTTGCGGCGGCGGCGAGGATGCTGCGAAGGTCTCAGAGCGACGAGGGCACATTTTACAGCTGTTTTTTTGTCTCCTGCCTAAGCTCGCCAGCCACTGCGACCTGCCAAGGCTCCCAATAATCTGAATTACATGAGAATTAACTGCATCGAAAAGAACCCTATCAGGAAGAGAAGATCAGCGACATGCACGCTGGCTTCGGATGGCCATCCCGGAGAAAGACGCGTGGCCTCCTTTGCTCACCGGGCCTCTGTGCACCGGTTTCCATCTGACAGAGGGGTGAACAGCAAGGCCGGGATGACCCACGTCACTGGGTCTCAGTTGGCATCGTGCACAAGAGTCCTCAGACGTTCCTGTGAGGGAGGGTGGCCCGTGCCTCCCTTTTCAGAGGGGGAAACTGAGGCTCAAAGAAGGGACACGCTGCACCCCGGGCCACAGGGTGAATCACGCCAGGATTTCAGCGCCTATCACCTTGTCAAGGGATCTAACCCGCCAGACTTCACGACAGACAGAGAGAGGAAGGGGGCCTCTGGTTTGTCAACCCCAGTGCTCCTGACATTTGGGGCAGGGGGTTCTTTGTGGTGGGGCCTCCTCCACACGTCACAGGACGTCCAGCAGAGGCCTTGGCTCCCCCCACCCCAGAGGCCAGCAGCACCCACCCTGGCCAGGCCCTGATGATGAGAATGTTTCCAGATGTTGCCACACGTGCCTGGAGGGCGAGACTGCCCGGGCTGAGCCACTGCTGTGGCCCAAGCAGCGTCCTGACGGCTGTGACCGCGAGTCTGCAGTCACGGTCTGGGCCCGGGGGAGGAAAGGCGAAGGGCCACGAGTGTGCCCGTGTGTGTGTGTTTCTGGGCATTAGCAGGCCCTGGGCTCAGCGGTGAACACAGGTCCCTTTCTCGGCACACAGGGCCGGGCCCTCTGGGCAGGACGGGACTCTAGCTGCCAAGGAAGCCGAACTTCCATGCTGGGGGTGGGGAGTGATTGACTAGGAGGTGTCCGCCCGCTGCCCCTCTGTACGGCAGGGGCCGCTGGAGGCTTCCTCCCCTGACAGCCTGGACAGCCGTGGACATGCTGGGTCCCCTGCAGCCACCCAGGACCTGGGCAGCTCCCAGGCCGCGGTGGGAGGACAGGGCTGCCTTTCCTTCCTGACACCTGGGCAGCAGGTTTTTAGTGGAAAAGGAGCTGTCACAGATGGTCTCCTCGAATCCTCCCCTGAAGTTATGTGAGGCAGGGATCCTCCTGACAGAGAACTGCAGGCTGGATGAAGATGGAACCTGAGATGTATGGTGGGGATGTGTGTGCATGCATGTATGTGTGTGCACACACATGTGTACATGTGTGTGTGTGTGTGTGTGTGTGTGTGGTGTTGGTGGTGTTGAAGGGCAAGGCCTGAGCAGAGCTGGCTGGGCCAGTGTTGAATGAGCTTCAGTTTTGCATCTGAAAAGCCAGAAAGTACCCGTGGCCCACAGGCTGCCGTGTGACAAGGGTACTTCCTGAGCCGGTTTCAAAGCTCCCGGCTGGAAGGCAGGCCAGGCACTGTGTCCTCCTGGCGCGTGTGCGGGCTGACCACGGACAGCGCCACGCGGCTGGTACATACCCACCACTCCTGGTCCTCCTCCCCGGTGACCACGATCACCTCGCCCTCCATGAAGGTCAGCTCATCATCGTTGTCCGCCTGGCAGTCGTAGATGGTCTTCACTCGCCTCACCTTGCTCTTCCCCTTCAAGAAAGCAGCGGGGTTTTAGCTCACAGGACAGACTGAAGGGAAAGGAGGACAGGCTGACCCTGGGCGAGTGGTTTCACCTCGCCGAGCCTCAGTTTCTCCCTGATGAAAGTGGGGAGCGCCCCCAGTCCTGGGTGCTCTCCAGACAGGAGGGCCCCCCTCCGCCCAGGGCAGCAGGGGAGCCCAGTGAGAGTGGGGAGGGGCGGGTAACCACCGATGGCTTCCATCTGAGAGCAAACATCATGGGTAAGGGATCAAAATCCAGCTTCACCAGAAACAAGCGAAGTGCCC
Organism: Muntiacus reevesi; assembly: GCF_963930625.1. Classification (NCBI taxonomy): domain Eukaryota; kingdom Metazoa; phylum Chordata; class Mammalia; order Artiodactyla; family Cervidae; genus Muntiacus; species Muntiacus reevesi. The sequence goes on from NC_089260.1 coordinate 67,506,016, forward strand.
GACCCCGCCCCGCCCCACGGCAGCCTGCACAGATGACAGCAGAATCTAAAAATGGTTTGGGGAAACATGATGTAAAGCAGACCAAACACATGCAGCATAAACACATTTCTCAGCCCCTCATGCAAAGCGCCGTGTCAGCATACACTGCTTAAACAGAGCAGGGGAGCCCGGGGCGCGGGCGGGGGCCTCCAGGCAGTTCCCCTAAACGTTTTAGTTTCTGACCCATGTTGATTCGAGCTTTTAGTTGTTAGATTTCCAGTTCTCTGCAAACAGGAAGATGGAAATAGAGAACTGACCTTCCAAAGGATGGTTCTGGCGCCTGGCTTATTAAATAATTAGGAATAAAAAAAAGCAAGCCGTCACGCTCAAAGCTTGGGGTCAAGTGCTTTTCTTCTTGGTCCAATGGTTTCTCCCTCACTCTCCCTGTTGACCCACTTGCTTCTACAATTCCCCTCCCCGGGCTAAGCCAGAGCTGCTGGGGTCTGAGAAGCCGAGGGCTACGGGCAGTTAAGATCTTAAGTCTTTTCAGCTCTAACTCTACCAGCAAACTGGAAGACCTGTGTGTGACCACTCATAACAGGGAGGGTTAATGAGATAATAAAACAGTGAAGAGTGCAGTAGCCCAGGCTGGAATTGTGTGCAAGGCCACGGGTGCTGCTGAGGCTTCTCAAGAGCCTGGTGAAGAGCAAGTCGCAGCTGCTGAACATGCTTGTGAGCTCCCACGTGGGAGAGGATCGGTTTCACTATTCTCACCTTTCCCTCAGTATTGAAGGGACACACTTTTATCACAATGCTGCTTTATCATGGGAAGATGTGAGCAAGGCTTTTGGTCCCCCTGCTAACTGTGTTCCTTAAACCGGGGTGCTCCCATCTCTGTTGGGGTGTGGTGTGGGCAGGACAGACAACACTTGTGCATCTTCCAGGGCTTCATTTTTCCAAAAAAATATTTTGGGGTGGGGGTGGGGAGGGAAAGGCATGTTTAAAGTAAAAAGGACATATAGAGTAGAAGGCATGTTGTGAAAATGAAGGGCTGGGCGACTTCAAACCAAGCTATGTTGGTTGGTACAAGTCTCTTTGGGCCGTGTGCCCAACTCCTCCAGGAAGGTGCAGAGAGAAGCTGAGGCCTGAGACCGCTTCCCTGGGACCCTGGGAAAGGAAAGTCTCCTGGTTCCAGGATCACAGACAAGAGCGACCACTTGCTGGGCGCTGCTCGTACTCCCCTGCATTTCATTGCCCATGAACCCAGGCAGCGTTCTAGCCCCTTCCGATGAAGGAGGAGACCGAGGTTCAGGGCAGGCGAGGAGCTGGCCACGGCCCCGTGGTCACAGGGCAGGCAGGTCCTGACGCCTGTCTGCTGGGGTCCACAGCCCGGTCTCAACCCCCCGGGCCCTGTGCCCCTCACAACACCGGACCCCAGGCTGGCTGGGTGGGCACGTGCCTGGGTTTACGAGCACTACTCACCGTGTTGATCTTCCTGGGCAGCGGCACAGGTGTCTCTGGCAGGGTGGGCGTGAGGTCATTGGTGTCCTCAGACACCTGCTTGGGGACGTTCGGGGACAGGTCCGCTGGGTGTGACTTGGGGGCGAGCTCCGGGGGTGGCTGGGCCTTGGGCGAGGCGTCTCCCGTCTGGGGTTTCGCCAGCAGCTCCCCCAGTTGTGGCTTGGGAGGCAGGTCCTTCACCTGGGGCTTGGGGGGCAAGTCTGCAAGCTGGGGCTTGGGGGGCAGGTCACCCAGCTGCGGCTTGGGGGGCAGCTCGCCTGGCTTAGGTGGCAAGTCTCCAATGGGGGGTTTGGGAGCCAGTTCCGTGGGCTTCGGGGGCAGGTCCCCGGGTGGCGGCTTCTGTGGTAACTCTGCCAACTGGGACGACTTCTGGAAGATCTCAGGCGGGATGTTGGCTTTGTCAAGGGAGAGATGATGGCTGGTATCTGTTTTCCTTAGTGCCACTGCGGGAGGCGACCACAGAGAGGGGTCATGAGCAGAACCGAGCGAGCGCCCCATGCAGTCGCAGGCCCAGACCCCACATGAATTGGCCTGCTTTTTTTTTGGCCTGCTTTCAAAAAAAGGTGAAAGTTGGAAGCCTGGAGGCATCCATCTTACAATGGACGATCTTATGCCTCAGTTATATAAGAACAGGACATCCAAACGAACCCAGAAGTAAAAAAAAAAACAAAAACAAAAAACCACAACTATACACATAATAGATCCTCTGCAGAAGGGAATGGCAACCCACTCCAGGATTGTGGCCTCGAAAATTCCATGGACAGAGGATCCTGGTGGGCTACAGTCCACAGGGTCGCAAGGAGTTAAGACATGACTGAGTGACTAATACTCTCACTTTTTCATACACATAATACAGATTATGGAAAACTGAAAGGTGCAGAGTTAAAAGGAGAAGTTTTCCATAAGTCTACTGAGTAAATGCAGCCATTTGAAATACTTTGGTATAATTTCCTTCTGGACTTTTCTATGTATTTTTCATAGACAAAACATCTATCTGCTCTTATCTATATACTGTTTTAGCAAGAGTATTCACCATGGTAATAAAAATTGTTCATTAGTACTAAGCATATACTTTTAATGCTGTATCCTATTCCGTTCTATAGTGGTATCATTCTAATTTCTCACATTTTATATGATATACATACTGTGTAAGAGGGAAAAAGTTTCTCCTCTCACCACTCCCACCTACCACCCCTTTGAGGTCAACTCTGTTCCTTTTAGTGGTGCCCATGCATGTATATATGAATTATCTTTAAAAACCTGGGACTACAACACATACATTAAATGGGACGACAACACATACATTGCCTGCAACTTTGTTTCCCATATAATATATTCGGGAGAATTTCTGTTAACATGGGACTACAATACATACACTGGAGAAGGAAATGGCAACCCACTCAAGTATTCCCGCTTGCTCTAGTCCATGGGGATATGGAATCGGATATGACTGAACGACTCACACTCACTCACTCATACACACACACAACATACGTCTACAACCTTGGTTTTTTCCCATATAAAATGCTTGGGAGAATTTCTATCGATAAGTCAGTTCCTCCTCCTCCTCTTTAACAGCTGTGTAGGACTCCATCGCTTCGAGATTCTGCAGTCTGAACCTTCGCACAGCTCTAACCAGTGGAACCTAGGACATGTCTCAAAGTTGGGCTCCACCACTCAGTTCCTAGTTGTGTGACCCTGAGCAGGTTACAAACCCCCTCACCCTCCTCATCTCTAAAACACGAGCTGACATGACGAACATGCCAACAGGACGAGGTAGACTCTAGGTACAGTATCAGAATATTATGGCATATTATCACTATTGCTGAGACAAAGTTCCTTGAGGCCTAGATTCACCAAGCGCATCGTATGTGCTCAGTGGGGGCTCAGACTGAAGCACACTGAAGTAGCCAAACTAAGAACTGTATTCTAAAGACACAACACTCGGAGAAAGACTCCTAAAAAAAATTTTTTTTTAAAGAAAGGACAACTCCTAGTATTGCAAACTGTCATGAGCTACACTGCAGCTGTTCCTGCTCGGGGCCTGCCCAGCCACGTCCCTTCCTAAGGAATTCAAATTCAAGGGCACCCTGCTCCCGGGCTGGCCAGTGAGCTTCAGCCGACGTGGCGCAGTTCAGAAAGTGACAGCAGGACCATCAGATTCCTCTCTTGGAAGTCAAGACACTGGGGTAAATAAAAGTCTGAGTCAGGGGGTGATGGGGGAACAGCTGGGGGAATCCCCCGAGGCAGAGGGGCTGAAAAGCCTAGCCCTGAGCCACACTTACGGGGGAACAGAAACTATGAGGAAGTGCTGGGCCGCCCAAACAGGCAACTCGGGTTCTAGGAATTTATCCAAAAAAGGGATCAAAGCCAGGGCACGTGCCTGTGCCAGGGTGTTCAGCATGACGCTGTTTATAGTGAAAGGAAAGTGTGAACTGGGTGGACGTGGAAGAGGACAGACTACTTAACACAGCCAGCTATCAGATAACGAGTACTGCGCAGACAGTAAGAGTATAATTAATCTCATGGAAAGGGCTCCTGATTCACTGTATGACAAAAACCAGCTTAAACAGTGACAAAAAAATCGTAGGAAAAAGACTGAAAGGGCTGACTAAGTTGCTTTATCCTGGGTGGCGAGACTTTGGGCAGTTTGTCTTTTCTTTACACTCCTTTGCATTTTTAGTATCTACAATGAATATAGGTTAATTTTATAATACGAAGAAATATGAAAAGAGACACTCTCCCCTCTAAAGAAGTCTCTCCTCTATTTTATTTCCAAGATGATTTTGTGTTTTCCCCTCTCTAATTTAAAGTCCTTTGTGAACTTCATTCTTTTTTTATAAAAGTATTTATTTATTTATTTTTCTGTGCCAGGTCTTAAGTTTCATCATTTGACCTTAGTTGTGGCATTTGAGATTTTCCCTGACCCAAGGATCAAACTTGGGCCCTCTGCATTAGGAATGTGAAGCCTTAGCCACTGGACTACTAGTGAAGTGCCTAAACTACATTCTTAACTCTGATAGGCAGAGAAGCAAACTTCCCCCAAAGTTGGATGACACAGACCACGCTGCTCGAGTGAGGACATCAAGAACGAGAGAGGAGTGAGAATTCTACCCCATCCCTGGAGCTTCCTTGGTGGTCCAGTGGTTAAGACGCCACACTTCCACTGCAGGGGATGTGGGTTTGATCCCTGGCTGGGGAACTAGAATCCCACATGCTGCATGGCACGGTCGAAAAATAAGAAAGAGACCCAGGGGGTTATGGTGCAGCTGGTTCATGCCGGCAAGGTTGGCTGGAAACAAACAGATTCGGCCCTTTGAACAGCAGCGTGACAGAGAGCTCAGGTGCTGAAACACTGCCCTGGACTGTGATGGTTCTGTTTCTGAGAACAGGCTCTAAGGACATAACTGAGAAGGAGGAGGAAGACGAAGAAAGAGCCCGCATGCTCTCAGCTCATGTTTCCAACAAAAGGGGGCGCCAAGCAGAGGATGGCAGCTGCTCGATGGCAGAATCCTAAGTGGAAAAACCCAGGATGCAGGGCTGGACTTTCACTGTGATGACAACTAGGGAAGAATGTAAGGGACCGAGGCCTGCATCACAGCCCAACACTACCATGACTCTGTTCAGACTGGAGAGCCCCCTGAAGTTTCTGTATGACTGCCTTTTAAAACTCTTTAAACAAATGGCTCCATGCAGCGGTCCATCCCCAGCTGAGAAGGCTTTCACTAAGCCCTTTACAAGGAGCCCAAAGGATTCCCTGGTGGCTCAGACTGTAAAAAATCCACCTGCAAAGCAGGAGACCCAGGTGTGATCCCTGGGTTGGGCAGATCCCCTGGAGAAAGGAATGGCAACCCACTCCAGAATTTTTGCCTGGAGAGTCCCATGGACGGAGGAGCCTAGAGGGCTACAGTCCATGCGGTCGCAAAGAGTTGGACATGACTGAGCAACTAACATTTTCAAAGGATTTAAAAAATAAGTGATGTTTGGAAGGGAAAAAGAGTGAGGTGTGGTCAGGACAGTCCATGCGGAAGCGCCAGCATGCGCTGGGGATGAGGATGGGTGGGCAGGAGAAGGAGCTGCAGCCTGTCCCTCTCAGCGTCACAGACACCCTGTGCCTCAGGCTGAAGAGGCTTAGAAATACACTGGAACTCTGCCTGCTTTCTGGGTGAGACGGATGGGTGGGGCAGGAGCCACTGATAGAACACAGAGCACCCTGGCTCTTCTGCTGGGGAAAGACTGCAGGGCCAGGGTGGACGCAGGAAGACCAGGGAGGAGGCTGCAGAGTCCAGACAGGAGAGGACGGTCCGGGAGACCACGGTGAGAGGGGAGACACGGGAGGATACAACCAACGGAGAACCAACAGTGTGTGTGGATGGATGAGCGGCATGGAAGGAAGGAGCTGGAATTCTTTCCTAGGTCTAAGATCCAATCACTTGGACCTGGACAAAATCGCCTGTAACAGACAGGGATGCTGGGCGAGGATAAGGTTTGGCTGGAGGGGTGTGTGTGTGTATGCTGGGCGAGGAAAAGGTTTGGCTGGAGGGGTGTGTGTGTGTGTGTGAAGGGTCTTCAAAATCTTAGGTTGAGAAGCTGTCAGATGTCTGGGGGTGGGGTGTGTGTGTGTGTGTGTGTGTGTGTGTGTGTGTGTGTGTGTGTGTGTGTGTGTGTGTGTGTGTGTGTGTGTGTGTGTGTGTGTGTGTGTGTGTGTGTGTGTGTGTGTGTGTGTGTGTGTGTGTGTAGGGTCTTCAAAATCTTAGGTTGAGAAGCTGTCAGATGTCGGGTGTGTGTGTGTGTGTGTGTGTGTGTGTGTAGGGTCTTCAAAATCTTAGGTTGAGAAGCTGTCAGATGTCGGGTGTGTGTGTGTGTGTGTGTGTGTGTGTGTGTGTGTGTGTGTGTGTGTGTGTGTGTGTGTGTGTGTAGGGTCTTCAAAATCTTAGGTTGAGAAGCTGTCAGATGTCGGGTGTGTGTGTGTGTGTGTGTGTGTGTGTGTGTGTGTGTGTGTGTGTGTGTGTGTGTGTGTGTGTGTGTGTGTGTGTGTGTAGGGTCTTCAAAATCTTAGGTTGAGAAGCTGTCAGATGTCGGGTGTGTGTGTGTGTGTGTGTGTGTGTGTGTGTGTGTGTGTGTGTGTGTGTGTGTGTGTGTGTGTGTGTGTGTGTGTGTGTGTAGGGTCTTCAAAATCTTAGCTTGAGAAGCTGTCAGACGTCTGAGCAGAGACACTCCAGTGGCAGGTGTGTGGGAGCTTAGACATCGGAGGGATACTTGGCTGGGTATATGATATGCAGGTGCCAAGGCAGGTACCCCAGAGAGTGAGGGCAGATTCAGAAAAGAAGCGACCGCGCCTGAGCCAGTCTCTGGAGGTTGAGAACACGAGGGGCCTGCACACAAGGGGAGGGGCTGTCAGTGCCGTAAGAACAGGATGGTGTCCACAGGCCAAGTGGGAGCCGTGAACTTGACACAGAGAGGGGCAGTCGGACGGCTTGTCCCTCTCGACAGAAGAGTGCACTGCCGCCTGGGAAGGGTTTTGCCAAAGCCTGAACTAGCAGCATCTGATCGGGTCTCTTGATCCAACTTTCAATTGATAGGAAATACTAGAGGACAGAGGAACATGTTCAATGACTACGTGGGGGTGCCGATCAGCAAAATCCAGCCTTTCTGAAGTATAATCTCACCCCGTCCTCATAAAACCTGGTGGAGTAGGTGTCCCAGCCCCGTTGACAGGTGAGGAATCTCAGGCTCAGTGAAGCTTCTGAGTCCCCTGCCCAGGCCTCACAGCTGGAGCGCCAGGACCAGTTCTGAGGTCTCTCTGATTTTGTTTGCAAGAGAAGAAATGGTACTTGGGGATACTAATGAGGGATCTTCTGAAAAAGCATTGCTTTTTCAGGAAAAGTTTGGTGCTTGTTAATTACAAAACTTGAGCTTGTAAGTATTTTTCTTCACTGAACAAATATTAATTACACATCTCTTACATGTCAGCTGCTGCTCAAGGCCATCTGAGATAGAGCAGGGGTCAAAAGAGACAAACACCCCCGATCCCTTGGAGAATACAGTGACAGTATACTGCTGCTACTGCTGCTAAGTCACTTTGGTCGTGTCCGACTCTGTGCGACCCCATCCCTGGGATTCTCCGGGCAAGAACACTGGAGTGGGTTGCCATTTCCTTCTCCAATGCATAAAAGTGAAAAGTGAAAGTGAAGTTGCTCAGTCATGTCCAACTCTTCGCGACCCCACGGACTGCAGCCTACCAGGCTCCTCCGTCCATGGGATTTTCCAGGCAAGAGTACTGGAGTGGGGTACCATTGCCTTCTCCGACAGTGACAGTATAATTACATGTAAATGTGAAAGAGAAGATGAGATGGTTAGATAGCATCACCGACTAAATGGACAAGAATTTGAGCAAACTCCGGTAGATATCTAGTGAAGGACAGGGAAGCCTGGTGAGCTGCTGTTTCTGGGGTTGCAAAGAGTCGGACAACAGCATGAAAAAGAGAAATCTTACCTTTCTGAGGTAGTTTAGGAAGAACTCTTGGGCCAAGGGCAGTCTTTGCAGAACCGGTGCTAATGAATAAATAAGAATCATTTATGATCTCAGAACGCTATAAAATCAATAGTGAAATAGTATTCACAGAAATCCACAAAATTATCTATCTAAAAATGCTTTCAACATTTCCCTAACAAAAGATTATAGTCCACTTGCCCAGATTTGAAGTTTGCCTGCCTTTCCCTGAGGATTATCTTTTTAGTCCCAAGTCTGCAGAATGGAATCCAGAGGGAAAGTAACAAAACCTCCACCAACCTTCTAAGTGAAAAAGCCTAATCCCTCCTCTTTTTGACACCTTTCCCCGAAAGAACAGTGCTGATGAAAGCGCTGGGCACACTGCAGGTCCTGGGTCAAGTGCGCTGCTCTGAGGCAGCTCTTCTCATGCGACCCCACGATGTTATGCTTGTCACCCCCACCTGTAGCAGAGGAAACCAGAGCCCGTGCACCTCCAGTGACCTGTGGAAGCTTCCGGGTCTGACCAGCAACGGAGCTGGACATTCAGGCCCAGCTCCATTGGACTACGGAGTCCTCACTTTTTCCTTGCACCAGAGCAAATGGCGTGGGTCTCAGGCCTTCAGGCTTTCCCTGAGTTGTTCCTCCTCTTGAACAATTTGTAAATGAGCAGAGGATCCGGGCAGCAGGCTCCAGGCACAGAAGCTGCCCCATGTCATCTGGTATCAGGGACTCCCCACGACCCTGCCACCACCAAGATGCCAGCAGTGCAGGCGAAAACTCTCAGTGGGAATCCGCTCTTTCCCTTTAACAAGAGGCTGTGACTGTGTTCAGGGGACCCCAGGGGCCCTGAGGACCCAAACAGCACAGCATCCCAGTGCCAGACTTGTATCTGCCAAGAGCCCCTTCTGTTACCTCGTTTATCCTCTGCTGTCCTCTGGTGGCCTAAGAACTGACTCCACCCCTCTTCTCTCTTAATTGCATTTAAAAGGACAGGAAAAGCCAAGCCAACCAAAAAGAAAACAAAGAGTCCAATAAAGAAGATGAAATGCATGTGTCTTTCATCCTGGCCCACAAATCACTCCTGGTCTCCGGGACTCTTTCCTTGGCTCCCTCGAAATTCTAAGGCCTCTGGGCTACTTGAGGCTAAGACTGGTGAGATCAAGTCACCCCTGAACCAGAAGCGTTTTGCCTTGAACACATCTGGTGCATGTTTTGGCCTCAGCATCTTCACAGGGACGCATATCTGCCCATCACAGACGTGAACGCGATGCCTTCCTGGCCTGGGTATGGAGGCCAAGCCGGACACTTGGAAGCGCCTCACACAGGAGCCCTGGGGTGAACCTGGGCTTCTTCGCGTGCTGCCGGTGGTGCTATGTGCACATGTATGTAAGTGTGTGTGTACATGTCAGGGCTTGATTCCCTGTAAAAACCATCAGTGGGCACTTCCCCCACGTCAGACTCTCCCCTGGAAGACCCCCACCGGCCCTGGGGTTGACAGCCCCCGGGCAGTGTGTGTGGGGGGCGCTGAGCGCGAGGGGCAGGCAGAGTATTGACTGTGGTGCCTGAGAACCCCCCAGACTGAGTCCCAGGGCCCCGCGTCCTCATCTGCAAACCTGAGGGCAGCAGACTGGGCTACCTCACGGGCTCGTAAAGACGAAAACAAGGCAGAGGCATTAGAAGAAATGAGGATTTCGGCTTTCAGCTTTGAAAAACTTTGGAAGGCACCCCCCACGAACCAGCTAACTCCTCCTGCCTGAGCTTTTGGGTCAGGAAGCAGCTCCCTGTGTCCTTATCTGGGATCAAGTCTCTGGGGAAAAGCCTCTGGGCTGGGACTGGGTATACACTGTCCATAGAAACTCTTCTGAAGCATCTCATTTTGGTGAGGAGAGGAGAAAGGGCCGCCTCTCCATTAGCCTAGCTTAAGGAACTCTTAGAAACAGAAGACTTGGAAAGAGTTCTATTTTTATGTTTGAAAATCTCTAGACTAATTGGATCTCCCTGAAGAGATCTTTTTACTCTCAGGTCTGCAGAATGGAGCTAAAAGAGAAAGTAACAAAACAAAATGACTTCATTAAAAAACTGAGAATAATAACTCATTCCAGCGCAGACTGTGCAGTCCTCAGGAAAGTGAGGTCCATTTGCGCCTGGAATCTGGACGGGGAGGCGCTGCTCCCCTGAAACACTGTCTGTAGACCGTCTGGGCCCTGAGAACTGTGTGCCGAGGTGGGCCATGCAAAGTGATGGAGGCTTTCAGGTTCCCATCACAGTCAGCATCAGCTGGCAAGCCCCACCTTGAGCAGACGGCCCTAAAGCTCACTTGTGTGTAACTGTCCACGGCGACCCTAAGCACCCCCCAGGGGAGTCCGTGTGGAGATGGCTCACCTTGACTGCTGGGACAGGCCCTCGAACTTGTTTGCGGTCTTACTGGACGATGACGGACCCACGTCGTTACCTGGGGGAGACAGGATTGAATGGACCAACGGCTGCAGGTCACATGGTTGCCAGAGGTCCCACATACAAATGTACCTGGAGTTTCATTACTCCTTGGAGATGCCCTGAGAGCAACATTAATAATAGCAACTGCTGTGTATTCAGCCCTGACTATGAGTGAGGTACTGTGCTAAGTACCTCACAGTCATTACATCAGTGAAATACATATTATGGTGTGGGGGTGCTCGGTCATGCTCCACTCTTTGTGACCCCATGGACTGTAGCCCACCAGGCTCCTCTGTCCATGGGATTTTTCTAGAAGGAATACTGGAGAGAGTTGCCACTTCCTCCTCTAGGGGATCTTCCCAGGGACTGAACTCGTGTCTCCTGTGTCTCCTGCGCTGCAGGTGGACTCTACCCGCTGAGTCATCGGGGAATCCCAGACACACTATTTGCCTTCCGGTTTACATAAGAAACAAAGAAGTAAAGCAGAGGCCAGGGTCAAGCAGCTGGTAAGGGTCAGAGCTGGGATGCGAAGCCAGGCAGCCCTCCTCCAGGGTCTGCAATGAACCCCCACCCATGCCGCTCCCACCCCAGCCCTATAACCTGCAGGACAGGGAGAGGATGCCCGAGTGCTCAGATGGAACCTCTTGGACGGGAATGTAATGCCAGGAACATTGATGCATGAAGAAGGGGGCCAGACTTTCAAATACAGATCTAGTTTAATTAGATACTCCTTCTAACCATCAGTCTATTTCCACGACTCTGCAGCTTAACGCCGAAGGTCTTCCTTGGCAGCCTCTCACGGCATCCTCCGAGTTGAGACTTCCTTTTTTTAAGGCAGGCGTTTCTTTTCAGAGTGGTGCTCAAATCTCACACTTTCAGACTTAAATGGGTGGTAACAAAAATGTCAAAGAAAGTTCTAGATGAGGGGAATACGCTGCCGCAACTGCTCATTCCTGCTCCAGGTAGAAAACACCCCAAACCAGCGATTCTCACCCTTTGTGCAGGAGCATGAGACCACTGGGCTGCAGAAGGCCCCGCTCCGCTTGGGGCCACCCGCTCCGCTCTCACAGACAAGCCAACACGTCGGGGGCTGTGGCCCGACACCACAGCTCAAACGGCCGGAGTCCTCACTTCACCCTCTCCTCTGCCCACTTTCCAAAGACGCCACGTGTTTTTACGCCTCTGTAACCTCGTCCCCTCTGTTCCTGCTCCCTGCAACACCTGTCCCCTCCCACTTGTGGTAAATTCCTCTGCCACCTTAGAAAAGAGTCTCTGCAAAGTCGGACTCGGTCCCTTCACCTCCCGGGTGAGCCGATAACCATTAATCACAGAGGATGGTCAGGGTGCAGATTCTAGAGCCAGACAAGCCTGGCTCTGGATTCCAGGCGTGTGCCTGACCAGCGGGCATGAGTTCTGATGACACTGCTTTTTCTACCGAGTCTCAGTTCCCTCCTGCATGAAAGAGGATAACAGCTACCACTCCACTAGGCGGCATGTGCGTCATGGGAGAGAAACCACGGAGTGTGGTGCACGGGGCTGGACTACGGGGGTGTGACACGAAGGGGGATCGCTGTTCCAAGCTCTCTGATGCGATGTAATGAAAATGGTGATGATTTACTTCCTCAGCAGGTGAGCCCGTCACTGACAGGGGCACTGCCCTGTCCGGCTCCGTGACCCTGCTCTCCGACCTGGTGAACGCCCAGAGCCGCCTCCGGGTGCTGCTGAAGGAAATCGCGGCCCACAGAGCCACCCCCAGCCTGGCTTCTCCCACACCTTGGGGGTGATGGTGGGCCTGGGGAAGGCATCTGAGGCTGGGGAGACAGGAATCCTGTCTTTCTCAGAGCCAGGCAAAGGCCACCTGCTATGCCTGGGAAGAGAAATGTGGTTTAGCAAAATTTCCAAAAATAGGAGAGCAAGGTTGGAGGCAGGAGGAGGAGCAGGAGCATGGAAGCAGCTCAATCCTTTCCCCTCTTTCTGTGCAACCTGGGGAAGGACTGTGGTGCACGCACAGATGTGCAGGCAGGGAGGGCAGCAGACAGACGTAGGGCAGGCAGTTTAAGAAGCTGTGGCCAAGGGCGTCCCTGGTGGTCCAGTGGTTAAGAATCTGCCTGTTAGTGCAGGGCACAATGGGTTCGATCTCTGGTCTGGGAAGATCCCACATGCCTCTGGGCAACTAAGCTTTCGAGCCGCAACTACTGAAGCCCGTGTGTCATAAAGTCTGTGCTCTGCGACAAGAGAAGCCATCACCACAACTAGCGAGTTGCCCCCACTCACTGCACCTGGATAAAGCTCACGTACCGACCAGGACCCAGCATAGCCAAAAGTAAATAAACAAACAACAACAAACTCTGTGACCGAGACTCGAGGTCACTTGGTATGGCTCAGCAGCTGTGGGCCAAGAGTGGAATGAGAGGAGGCTCCACCCAGCAGGGCCTGGCACACGGGCTCTAGGAGTCTTCTGGAAGAGTGGACACTCGTGTGAGCCTCTGAGTCGGGAACCGATGCAGATCCCAGCTCTGAAGTTACTGGACTTGTGATCTTAGACAAGTCACTAGACCTCTGTGCTTCGATCTCGTCAGTTAACCCAGGACAATGACAGTCCCTATCTTACAGGACAGTTATGATTTAACTAGGATTGACTGGTTTGATCTTCTTGCTGTCCAATAAATCCTAAAGGAAATCAATCCTGAATATTCACTGGAAGGACTGATGCTGAAGCTGAAGCTCCAATACTTTGGCTGCATGATGCGAAGAGCAGACTCACTGGAAAAGACCCTGATGATGCGAAAGATTGAAGGCGGGAGGAGAAAGGGAGGACAGACGACGAGATTGATGGATGGCATCACTGACTCGATGGACATGAGTTTGAGTGAACTTTAGGAGATAGGGAAGGACGGGGAAGCCTGGTGTGCTGCTATTTATGGGGTCACAAGAAGTCAGACATGACTGAGCGAACGAACAACAAATGACTTAATACAAGAATGTATGAACAAATGTACAGGACCTGAGAGCTGGTGAATAACCTATACACGGTAGTAGCCATTACTATTTCTAGAACTGCATGTAAAATGGGGTTGGGGTGGCAGCGGCAGCTGAGATGAGAATATATTGGGAAATCCAAGAAAAAGGAAAGAATTAGGAAGTATCCACCCAAAGGCTCTCTTACAAGCCAATGCTACTTCCACTAAGTACATGTGGGCGTCACGGATCAGACATTTCAAATACTGACTCTTTCACCTGAAAGTTCTGGCCTGGAAATAGGAGAAGTGAATCAATTTTGGCTATAGCTCTTCATTCATTATCTATCCATTATCTGTTTTCCATTTAAAAAAAAAAAAAAAAAGGAAGCTTGGGGAGGATGGGGGCCCGGGAAGTAGGGGAAAAAAAGGAAGTGAATAGACCTTTTTAAGTCCTGGAAGCTAAAGACAAGGAATTAAAGTAATTCCCAGAGGTCACTCAGGCAAGAACTGGTGGAACACGGGTCAGAACTCGGGCTTCTGGAAAGTTCATTCGGTTCACATTACGGTTGCCCAGGATGTGGCCCTGTAAACACCTCCATGAATACCTGGCAGAGGTCCCGGGGAGGCTGATCACAGGCAGCAATTACAAGGATCTCACGTTCGAGAAGAGTTTACTATCATGGCCGCCACCAACTGGATAACCGGCTGCACTGTTGCCTGTGCTCTCGCCTGTGAGAACCTCAGGGTCAGACCCGTGGTCTATTTCCAGCCAGCGCATGCGCCCTGTGCTGTGCCTTTAGTGACGACATCACACTCCTGGCCTTCACTTTACTTTGCTACCTTAATCTCCCTTTGTCCTCATTTCCTGACTAATTTAATTCGTGTTACAATGTGTTGGTCTCTTAGAGAACAGGTTATAACCAGCTTATTTTATCTCCGAAGGCGAGGTTTATTGACAAGCCACCTCAAAAATCAACAGTCCTTGCAAAAACCCGATTCTGCCCACAGGCCTGGCTGTCTTCTGATCAAAATCCTGCCTTCGCCATCTCCCCAGTGATGGCTGAACTCATCACCGTGGCGGGACTGCAGCCACGTGACACCTGGGCTATCTGGATGCTGTGGATCCAGTGGGGAGAAGGCCCGGGGCGACCTCCCCATAGATCAGGGCTCCATGCCGCAGGGGCGGGGCGGCACAGGCAGGTGGAGGGTGTCCGCCTGCCAGGGTCCCTTCTCCCCAACGCCATTCAAAGCTAGAGGAACAACTGCTGAGACAGGAGAATGGCCACAGCGATCGACGAGCCGCTACAAGCAGAACTCAGCGGAGCACCGAGGGGGCGAGGGCCACGGGCTCTCCCAGCCACAGGGGATGCTCTCTCACCAGCCGGGAGGACCTGGGCAGGGCACCGAGCCTTTCTGAATCTCAGTGTCCTTACAGTCCAGACCCCCATGTCCTACTCTGTGAAACTGTGGCGAAGAATCCAATGAGGGCTATTAACAGCCCCATTTTACAGCTGGAGAAACTGAGGTAGGAAGTAAACCAAATAGAACCGCTGAAAGCCACAGGGCTACAGGTGGTAGAGACGGATCAGAACCCAGGCAGGGTGACACAGGTCCACACTGGAGCTCTGCAGACAGAAAAAGCTTGTGCCTCCGTAAAGCGTTCATACCGTGCTAAGAAAGGGAGAGCAGCCAGCAGGACCACCCTGTGATAATCCCAACGCCAGAAGGGGCAGAGGGTGGGCAGGTGGGGCCTGGCGAGGGCTCAGGGGCTGTGCTACCCACTCCGCACGCCCACCGCCCCCCACCCCCTGGCCCTGACAGATCGCAGACAGTCCAGAAGCCCTCACCCTCGGGGGCTGGGAGGAGAAGGGGACTTTAGGGGAACATAAGCGCACTGGAAAGTGATGCTTTCCAACTGTGAGATGGTTAGGATGGCATCATCGACTCAATGGACATGAGTCTGAGCGAACTCCGGGAGGTAGTGAAGGACAGGGAAGCCTGGCGTGCTGCAGTTCACGGGGTCACCAAGTCAGACACAACTGAACAATAACAACAAACAGCATTGGCAAGATGGGCTCCTGGAGGGAGGCTGCAGGCACCGTGAGCATGCCCTGGGAACCTGACACCCCGTGTGCTTTATTTACAGGAGTCTGGCCTTGCCTTCAGCTTCTGGACCACGGTGTCAGCAGGAGACAGGCAGAGATACAACCTGTGGGGATGACAACATAAAGCATGTGGCCCGAGTTAAGAGTCAGCGTGCCTGATGAGAGGCCTGTCACTGACCTGCGCCTACGTGTGTCTGCAAGAAGGTCTCCCCTATGTGCACACACACCACGTCAGACAGACGGCCCGATGGTCACGGAATGACCACCTGGGGTCGTCTGCGACATGGACAGTCGTCACTTTTGCACGGACAGGTTCTGTCTTTGTCCCTGGAGGCGGGTGGTAGGCGAGTGGCTCTGGCAGGTGGTGATGGGTGGGGAGGGCAGATGACTGCTCGCAGCCCAAAGTTTTCAAAGCTCGAAGGCTCCCTCCTGCTCACTGTCCAGGACACTGACTCTGTCTCATAAAGGGGGAACCTTGCTTCTTAGTGAAAAAATGCCCCTCATCCCCAACAGAACCACCAAAACCAAAGCCAAACAAGATGAACGGCAGCTGTGAGTCCCGCTGCTCAGTCAGGTGGAAGGAACCTACAAGAGAGATGATTCTTCAGCCAGAAAACAGAGATGTAGTAAATTTCAACTGCAGACCAATGGAGTAAGGCATGATAAACTTCATGGAGAAATAAAAGAAAACCTGAATGAACAACAGGATCAAAGCTTAATGAGATTCACAAAGAAGGTTAATCGGAGATTCATGGTAGGAACACTTGCAGGAAACTCGTGACCGTCAGTGGGACGCTATCTGGGGCAAGGTCCTTTTGGATGAACACTGGGGACTCCCGAAAGCCCTGGGGTGAGGGGTGGGGGAGTCTTGGGCAGCCTCAGGGACCTGTGTGTTGCTGATGGGTGCTGGGCGGTGCCCTTCAAGGCTTCCCCGGCTCGTCTCACCGGGAACTGACTACTCAACACCCGCTGCGAAGTCCCCAAGAAGCCTCCCCACGCAGCTGGACGCCCTGGTCCAGCATTTCCACAGTTTGGCTCATAGGGCAGCCTGGCGGTGAAGAACACACTGCACACGCATTCCCACTCATCTCCATCCTGGAGCACGCATGTGCAGAGGCCCAAACCCCAGGCACGAGGCAAGCAGAGTGGAGGGCTGAGCACAGACAGCCCACTTGATTCCAAGCCACGTGCAGCTCACGCGTGTGCCAGTCTGCAGACGGCAGCATGGCTGTTCCCCAAAGTTCCCCAAGTTTGGAACACCTAATGTCTTTAATGATGGCCTTTCCTGGGGATCAGCTGGTAAGCAGACCGCCTGCAATGCGGGAGACCTGGGTTCGATCCCTGGGTTGGGATGATCCCCTGAGGAGGAGACGGCAACCCGCTCCAGTATTCTTGCTTGGAAAATCCCATGGACAGCGGAGCCTGGTGGGCTACAGCCCACACGGTCACAAAGAGTCGAACACGACTTGGCGACTAAACTGCCAAATCACCAATGCCTTTAAAAGCATTCAGCTGAGTTCCCTATTGGTTGCAATGAGAAACAAACAAAAAAGCCACAAGGCGACATGCTGGAAAGGGGAGGTGGGACCTGTGAACCCGCAGAGCCAGGGCCCCAGGGGACGCCTGGCTCTTGACTGAAGTTGGTGGCAGGCTGGCAAACTAAAAAGGTAGATGGAGCTGGAAATGGTGCTCCTCGTGGATGGAAATATGCTATCCGCCATCAGTTGTCACAGAAATTGTAAGTTACTGACTGACTCTGGGTGGGTTTATTTATTCTCCAGCGATTATTGAGTACCTGGCTCGATTCTAGGCTCCATGGACACAGAGAGAACCAGATAGACAAGGGCCCTGCTGTCACAGAGACCAAAACACAAACACATATAATAAAACATTCTTGTGTCGGTGGTGAGCTGGGCCCAGAGGGAAACGGGGTTGGGGGCTCCCTTAGAGAGGACAGCCAGGCTTGAGAAGGACGAGAAGGAGCCAGGCTTTCAAGCCCACACCAGAGCTGCAGGGAGGAGGTGGCCCCAGGAGGCTGGCGGGTGTCTGGTGCACAAGAAACGCTCAGCACCTTATCATCATTGAGCTTTCTAAGTGGTGACAAAAATATTTTCCCAAATGTTTCTTGGCCGTACGAGGCTGCGCGATCACACGTGTCTAAGCCCTGGCCCAGTGTGGGTGCGGGCTCCTCCCGTCTGCTGAGCGTGCTAAGTGCCCACTGCCCCCCGAGCCCCGTGGCGGCCCGACCCCGGGCAGCCTGGGCCCTGACTTGAGGATGACTTACCCCAAGGAACTGCGCCTTTGTTTGGGGGCCCGTGAGGTAGTGGGCTGGGAGGGTCGGACAGGGTTCTCTTGTGTCCGGGTGGTGGGGGAGGAGGCCGCTTCTTGGACAGGGTGGAGCTGCCACTAGAGGTCTGGGTGCTTAGAGGGAGTGTTGAAGGTGGGCCAGGTGGACCTGGAAAGGAATCGAACGGGGCAGGAAGGTTAATCCCGGTCTCGCAGACAGAACAGCCCATATGCGGTTACTCCCGAGCACAGAATGTGGTATGATACAGAGAGATGAAAGCAGGAGCCTGGGGATGGCCCAGTCCATCCACCCAGTAACCCATGAGAAGGGTTTTAAAAAATTGCTGGTAAAAAAATTAAAAAGGAGAATGCGCGCTGTTAAGAAATAAAACGTCAGTCAACATGAAATGCCAGTGGGTTTACATCCTCATTTGGGTGCAACGGGAAAAACACATTTCAAACCAATAAACTCCCTGGAACTACTGCAAAACCTACTGAGGAAGAAGACGCACAGCACTGCCAGCAACATTAATGGAGAGAAGAGCAAAGAACCGACGAAACCTCCAAGCGGCCTCAGACCAGGGTTTTCTCTCCACTGCAACCGCTTCTTCCAGTCAGCAGACTTGGCCAGAAGTTTTTTTTTTTTTTTTCTCTTTTCTGATGACTTTTATAAATAAAGAAAGCTCTAACGTAAAGGGTTACTTGGAAAAAAGGGAAAGACAAAAACCCTCTTTTCCCCTCCAAATCCTGACCTGTTCTGGAAATCACAAAGGTGAGAAGTGTTATTTGCTCATTCATGTCCTATGCGACCCTGTAGACTGTAGCCCATCAAGGTTTCTCTGTCCATGGGATTCTCCAGGCAAGAATACTGAAATGGGTTGCCATTTCTTTCTCCATGGGATCGTCCTGTCCCAGGGATCAAGCCTGGGTCTTTGGCATTGCAGACAGATTCTTTACTGGCTGAGTCACTAGGGAAGCCCCAGAAATCATAAACCATCCATTATACTGCAAGCTTGAATAAATTATTTAAGCTTCACTGATTTCTAAAGGTTTTTAAAATTGTTTTAAACACCCTAATTTTATTTTTTAAATTGGAATATAATTGCTTTACGGCTGCGTTAAGTTTCTGCTGTACAATGATGTGAATCAGCTGTGTGTGTGTATATATCCCCTCCCTCGAGTCAATATGCTTTTAAAAAGATTCTACTTTCTCTAGAGGTAATGACAGGATAGCAATAATGATACTAATATCACACATACACACACAAACCATTACTACCATTTCTAATGTTTTTAGGAAAAGAAAGGGATTTTTAAGTTGTATATATGCTGTTAATTTTATTTCAAGTGACACTGAAGTGGCTGGTGTGTGCCTGGGCACCTGGGTGACGCTGGGCACCTTGACACACCTCTCTTCATGATTATTACCACATATATGATTTAACTAGACAACAGTTTGCACAAACATTGAAAGAAGAAAAAAAGGAAAGAAATGAAAAAAGCTAGGGACACTGCCACCTCAAATGTTTATGGCAGGAGGGTAGGTACCCGGTACCCCAGAAAGGCTCCAAAAGAGCCTTCTATATTCCACGTATTAAAAGAGAAGCTTAATTACTGCTGGCCTCCTTCCTCGGAAAACAAGCTCTGTTGTATCCCATGATCAATTATGGTCAGTACCAACACAGACTTAAACCCCTGTTTTTCAGAGATAGTCTTGTCTTGAAGTAAATACTGCTCAGTTCAGGAAAACGGTCATTTGCTTTAGGATGACATGACCCTGGCTGTAGCATTTATTCTCAGTCCTACTGACAGATATGTGACGGAAGTCTGTTACCCCAGAGCAATGCCTAATTATGACACCAGTCACTGCCGTTTCAGAAACGATTTTATTTTTGCAACAATAAAGGCATTGTTACTTTAGCCTTGTGTTTGCATAGGGCATCTTAGTTTTTGAAATATGTTCCTATATGGTGTTCCCCTCAATTTTCATAACAACTCTGTGAGGCATGTGGGTCAGGTATTGTTCTTGTTGCTAAGTTGTACCTGACTCTTTTGCGACCCCATGGATTGTAGCCCACCAGGCTACATGGGACTCTCCAGGCAAGAATACAGGAGTGGGTTGCCATTTCCTTCTCCAGGGGATCTTCCCAACCCAGGGATTGAACCCGCTTCTCCTACACTGACAGGTGGATTCTTTACCACTGAGCCACCTGGGAAGCTGGGGTCAGGTATCACTGGCCACACTTCGCAGCTAGGAAAGTGGAGCTGGAGTGATAAAGGTTAGGTAGCTGAGAGGGGCTCGACTGGACCACGATGCAGGTCTCTGGGGCTGGCAAGGGCTCGGCCTGTCCTAAAAGCCAGGCCAGCATTTTCTGGGCTCAGCACACATTGATGCAAACGGCAACAACGCTCCGTACTAGGAAGTGTAACTTTCCTCTTGGAAATAGATGGAGAGTAGATAACAGACAATGGTGAGATTCTCCGGCGGCTCGTCTTTAGTGCCACCTAGGGACTTCTCGAGGTAGCGCATCTGAAAGGCCATTCAATGGGTTCCAAACCCTGCCTGGAAACACAGACGGCCAATGGGGCCATGTCTCTGGGCAGAGCGCTCTGTGTACGTGATTTTAGGGGAGAGCAAACCAGAGCAGTCCTGCAACCAACCACAAACCAAGCAAAATCAAGCTTTCTGAATCATCATGTTAAAAATGTAGGGGTTCATGTTCCCTTCATCACGTCATCAGGCTGCCTTGCCTCACTTTCTTCACATCAGCTGCCGCAGTCTCTAATTATTCCTTTTCTGCTTACTTGTCACGGCTTCCTTCCCCACCACGCTGCAGGTTCTATCGAGGTCAGGCTTTTCTCTGACCTGGTAAGCTGAATTTAATAATGCAGTGTCGAATAAATGGATGAATAAACTGCTACTTCTCTTGTTTTAAGGCTAGTGATCCTTAAGGAAGATAGAATGTCTCACTTAGGGAGACAGAGCAGAAACCAGGGAGAGAGGGGACCTAGTGAGGGTGGCTAGAAGTTCGAAAAGAAACATTCAATACTGTAATCTACCTTCACAGAAAACACACACACCCAGATCCACCTACCGTTCTGGTACAGAAGCCACAGAAACGAAGGTGCCACTGAATCTTCCTAACTGGTAGGTTATGAGTTAAAAAAGGATGAAAAACACTATATCAGACCCCAGGGAAGCAGACAAAAATTTTTCAAGTTGTAAAGAGCTCAAAACATTTCCAAAATGAGTAACTCGTCTTTAGGCACTGAAAACAATGTTTTAAGTGAAATAAACCTGAGGACTGGCTCAGTCAGGAAAGAAGCAATTCCCGCAGGGTAAAGAAAGCTAAACAGGGACTTCCCCTGGTGGTCTAGCGGCTAAGACTCCACACTCCCAAAGCAGCAGGCCTGGGTTCGATCCCTGATCAGGGAACTAGACCCCACATGCCACAACTAAGCCTGGTACAGCCAAATAAATAAATAAAATATATATTAAAAAAAAAAAAAAAAAAGAAAGCTGAAACAAAAGAGAACAGGAAAGAGTAGACACAGCATCAAACATACTCAAAAGGGAGGCAAGATTAACAGGTGGGGAGGGGAGAGACTTGGGCAGCCAGGTTCCTCCCCTGAACACTGCCGCGGCATGTGGGAATAGGCAGAAAACACCCTAAACCACAGGGCCCACTAACATCATCTATTATGTCAAAATTATCCGCCAACACTTTTCTTAAAAATATGGGTCTAGACTTACAAAGTTGCTATAAATAACGCTGAGGTTACATTAATAGAAAGGCTTTCACGAGGAGGCAGGGTGTAGCGCAGCTCTTGCTGGGGGTCCGCGTGGCTGGGCTGTGGTTCTGCGTCGCCAGCGGCCTCTTGGGTCTCTTGTCTGTTGGACACTCTTCCTGTGCCTTCAACTTGAGCGGCCCGCCTGGACACGCCCTGAGCTGTGCTGCCGAGAGCTTCTCCCGGTCATCAGCTCGGGGAGGCCCCTCACGGAGGCCGACACGTGGCCAGGGCTTGGGAAGCTCACCAGCCTGGCGATGCTGTACCTCTCAGGAGCCAGGGCGCCCCCTGCGGTCCCTCCACCTCAGCGTCTGTCAAGGGCCAGCTCCAGTGTGACCTTATCCAGAAGCCTGCTCTAACCCTCCCGTGCCCTGAAGCAACTGCGGCAATGAATATTTCTGCACACACAGGCTGATTGGCACTGCACACTCTCTACCCAGCATCAGACCCACACTGTCTCGTCCCCAGGCTGGAAGCCTCCTCAGGGCAGAGGTCACCCTGTCCTCCCCTCTCTCAGTGCCCGGCACGTTCTGGGCACAGCCTACGGACAAAAATCACGGTATAAGTCGGGAGGATTCTTCTTCAGAGTCCTTGTATCTTTGAAAAGAAAGTGAAAGTCACTCAGTTGTGTCTGACTCCTCGTGACCCCATGGACTATAGTCCATGGAATTTTCTAGGCCAGAATACTGGAGTGGGTAGCCCTTCCCTTCTCCAGGGGATGTTTCCAACCCAGGGATCGAACCCATGTCTCCTGCACTGTAGGCAGATTCTTTACCAACTGAGCTATCAGCGAAGCCCTTGTACGTTTGGTTCTTAATAAGACAGAGAACCCAGAGGCCCCCCATGCTAGGAGACCAAAGGTACACCTCTGAAATTTCAATTTAAAGAAAAACCTAGAAGGTGACTTTAAAAATTTACCTGACAGTTTTGGGCAGAAAACTGTCTATAAAAGTATCATATATATATTCTAACATGCCATATGTAAGTGTTAATGACAGGAGCTAATGACAGAGTTATACAGACAACTCTGGACAATGCGAATGAAAAATTTAGCATTTTCTTTTTTTAAAATTTAGCACTGTCTAATGGTTTTCACAGTATGGAGCTTCAAAGAGAGGACAGTTTACATCACTTAAAACGTAGATAAAGATGCACTATCTTTATTTAGAGAAGAACTGTCTGTGTACAAGGAAGAAGCTACAAACACCTCCTTGCTCAGAAGGGGAAACGGAGGCAGAGTGCGGTGGAGGGAGCGTGTGGAGAAACCATGGTGGGGTCCCAACACGGCGGTGAGACGCTGTGAAGGACCCAGCGTCACAGAACACACGAGAGCTGTTCACGTCTCCTTCAACCTCCTTCCGGGAATATTAAGAGGAAAGAGCCAAACTCAAGGGGCTCAGGGTTGGCTCTTTAACGCTTCCTCATGCATACTTCTATGCAAGACGCACGGCAAGGACTTCCTTTCCACGCCCTGGCAGTCAGGCGGCTGGGCTGGCCAGCCTGCGCCAGTGACCATGGCCCAGGGCGGGAGTGACAGAGGTGCTCTCGGCCAGCGCAAGGTGACGCATGTGATGCTTTAAAAAGGAGCGAGAGAGACTGAAAAGAAAACAGGCCAAAAACATCTCCCATCCCACAACACCCACCCCCAACCAAAACCTAGAAAATTCAACTGGAATGAAGGACAGTGGTCCCTAGGAAGTATTAAAATCAAGACATTCAAGTTGCTATCTTCGTATGAGATTAAAAAAAAAAAAATCCCAGGAAACTTAAGAGTCATCAGCATATGAATCATGTCCCTCTGGGGGAAAACATCTCCTAGGCTCCCTGACACACTCTGAGGGTGGTCAGCCACCTTCAGACCCCTGGTATAAGTCTCCTCCCTGGCCGGTCTCCTCCCTGGCCACCCCTCTCTGTTGCCACAGACCTCAAAAGAGAGTCAGAGAAATGGTGTATAAAAGGCTTAAACAACTGAGTGTGGGCATAAACATCCTGCAGGCCAACTGTCTATCACATTCAGCAGATCAACTGTCTGTCACGCCCCCAGGACATCTGGGTTAGTTTTCTGACTATCCCCTCCTTGCTCTGGCCACACACTTCTGGGATGTGCTTTCACTGATTCCACTGTTGTTTATTCACGCAATAAGCGCTGATGGAGCACACCTGTGCCGGGGATGCAGGGACAGCTCACTCACAGCATCCCTGCAGGAGCAGAGGGGGGAGTGGATGGGAGACTTCCTCCACCCTTTCTTCGAACCTGCAGCGGCACCCACAGCTGCCCCGATGGCCAGCTCACCCCTCTCTCATCCACTGGAGCCCGAGCTCCACCCTTTGCTACCTTCCCAGGACCCGGGACACTTGCAGAACTGAACATCTGCAGCAGGACCAAATAGGCTGTTGTACTACATACTGAAGGCCCACACTGTGCCAGTCACTTTGCGGATATGACTTCACGCTCTAAGCAAGGACCCCGCCAGACGCCCAATCCTGAGTTTTCAGACGAAGAGCCTGAAACTCGGCAAGGTGAGCTGAATGTGAGAAGGAGCAGGGCGGGACACGCTTAGCACTTGAGAACGCCATGCAAACACAATCACTTTCCTTCCCACACATAAGGGCACGTGAGCCAAGCTAACCGCAAGAAGTGGCTCCTGTTTCGAATCCTTTCTACAAGTCACGAGTGGGCCGGGCTTCTTGTCTCTCTCCAGCTCGGAATCTGATGTCCTGCTGTGAACGGCCTGGAAGAACACTCCTGATTTTAGCAGGGAGGGACGTCTATGTTCGAATACGGGATTTTTGGGGGGCAGGGGGTGAGCAGTCTATCCTCAGCTGACCACGGCTGCCATGGCAGTCTCTCAGCACTTGTTTCAGCAGCTGGATCATTAAGTCAGTCTGGTCTTTGTCTTCTGGGCCTTTGGTAAAGAGCTAATGAGAAATTTATTCAAGGCAGCAACAGATACATACTCTGGTGTTCAGTCAGTGTACTTAATGGGTTTCTGCGTCCCCTTGAGATAGAATTACAGGAAGGGGTACAGGGAGGTGAGGGGGGCCTCCTGGCTCCTAGGACTCTGTGTCATTTCCTCCTGTAGACCTCAAGATTCTCAATGACCTGGAGGCTCTGAGAGGCTATCATCACTTTTTTTTGTAAGCACAATTAGGTCCTCTTTAGGATGAAGAGAGGAACGCTGCTCTGAGCAGACTGCTACCCTGATGGGGAACACCATCACCCAGAGGTGAGCGGCAATACAGCCTTCTTACAGAGCACCTGCACCCCGACCTGGCAGTGATGTAAAAGGTACATTCCAGCATAACGCATGGGATGGGAAGGACCACGCCGGCGGGTGAATAGGCCTGTTGCTGCTCTGGTCACGGGTTATCTCTGATGGGCACCATTCGTGCCCGTCTTATTTTAACTTTCTCCGCTATTTTATAATCTCTGAGGCCATTTGGGGTCTAAGAACACTGCTCCCATTTATAACACTATTTCAATGGAGAATAAGCTCTGAAAAAACACTGTTTTGAATAAAGCTCACATTCCCCAGAAAAGAGCCCCAGTGTGACTCCAATAGGCGCGGCATTGTGCCCGGGGAGCCCCTGAACCTGCGTGACCACAAGCCAAACAGGCAGGATTCTGCACTTGGATTTACTGGCTGAGGCCAGACCTGGAGCGCCAGCTCTGGGCACCTCTCGGATTCCCCTGGGCAGCGCTCAGTCGCGTCCAACTCCTTGTGACCCCAGGGACTGTGGCCTGCCAGGCTCCTCGGTCCACGGGATTTCCCAGGCAAGAATACTGCAGTGTGCTGCTGTTTCCTTCTCCAGCGGATCTTCCTGATCCAGGGATCGACTCTGGGCCTCCTGCGCTGGCGGATGGATTCTCTTACCACTGAACCACCTGGGAAGCTCCCCACCACTCGGCAGGGTGACTCCTTAATGTTACCATTTCTGCTTCTCAACCTGTCCCCATGTAGGTGGGAATACATGGACTTTCTGGGCAGGATGTTCTACGGATTATAGAAATGGGGGGGGGGGGGTGGAATCTGCAGACTGTCACTCCCAGCACTCTGATAAGATCCTGCCCTGGTTGGCGTCTCACGGAAAAACCACTCCTCATCAGAGAGCACGGGAATGTGGGCTGGGGTCACACAGCACCTGGGGGAGGATCCCAGCCACCGAGAACCTCAGGGCAGTGACTCAGCCTCCCTGAACCATGGGTCCCATCTGCCTGGTGCCACCAGCTGTCCTACATACCTCATTCTGTGAGCGTGGAAAAAGAGGTTCTGGGTTTAGGGTCACTCATAAGGCAAGAGCTTCGTAACTATTAACTATCACTGTTATTACATTTTAGTGTCGAGGAAAGAAACTTCGCAAAGTAGAATGGAAATACCACCCCATATTACACAGCAAAGAGCACTGGTTTTGGAGCCACGTGACCCTGGATGGACCCTCAACTCCACCATTTACCGGCTGCACGACCTTGGGTAAGTCACTCTACCTCAGTTTCCTCATCTGTACAATGGGCACAGAAGCACACACCTCACGGGAAGTTGTGAGATTCACTTAAGACAAGGCACGAGGTGTGCCAGTAATGCTATTTCTCGGCTGTAACGCAGCAGACGGCAGGGTCCCTGTTTCAAACCACCCTGATGTCACAGCCCTGCTGTTCACACTCACCCCAAGATTCTGACCTCAAAGCCGGGTGGGTTCCCAGCTCTGAGGATGGAGTCACGAGGCCCTTCCCAAGGCTCGTACCTTTTGTGGCGTTTCTGGGAGGCAGCGGGGGCGCCTCTGCGATGGGTGACGTGGGTGAGTCTGTGCTTGCGGAGAAGATCTGGTTGGTGAAGGCGCCGTAGGAGAGTCGCTGCTTGTCCCTCGGCGTGCCAAAGCCTGGCAGTGAGAGCTTGTCCTGCGGGGAGATGCTGGACGAGTGGCAGAAGCTCTGGGGTCGGGGGGAGCGCTCCTTCTTGATGGGGCTCGGCTGGCAAGCGAAACAACAGTGCGGGGGGTCAGCCGGTAATCAAGGTGTCCAGGGGACGTGGGCAGGGCAGGCTCAGGAGGGGATGGGGTTCCCGTGGCTCTGCCCATCGGGAATCAGTCACACGAAAACTTAAAGAGTCGTGACACAGCACAAGGAAGACATCTAGAGAGTTCACGTCTGACTCCTGTCATCACCAGGGTCCCCCTAGGGACATGCCTGTGAGGGCTCACAGTATTCAGAAGCGTAAGGTTATAGATTTAATCTTTTTTTTTTTTAATTTTTAATTTGCATTGGGGGTATACCCGATTAACAACCTTGGGATAGTTTCGGGAAAAGAGTAGAGGGACTCACATATATACATGTATCCATATCCACACACATACACGTATCCGCTCTCCCCAAACTCCCCTACCATCCAGGCTGTCACGTAAGCCTGAGCAGAGCTCCCCCCGCTCTGCAGCAGGTCCTTGCTGGTGATCCATTTTAAATACAGCAGTCTGTGCGTGTCCATTCCAAACTCGCTAACTGTCCCTTCCCCCATCCCTCCTTTCTGTTAACAACCGCAAATTCGCTAAGTCTCACAGATTAAACCTTATCCACAGATACCTCCCCTGTGCAGGACAGTTCCCCAGCGTCTGGACAGTGAGTCCTGTCTGTAATCTACGCTAACTGTTCGTTCCCACTCAGCCCTTTGATGTCCACGCTCTCCACCACCCTCCCCCTTCTCATTCTGCATCCTCTTGGGAGGGAACCTCACCCATGCCTGTGGCTGTAACTGCCAGCTAACATTGATTAACATCAATTAAAACAATTGATGCTTTTGAACTGTGGTATTGGAGAAGACTCTTGAGAGTCCCTTGGACTGCAAGGAGATCAAACGAGTCAATCCTAAAGGAAATCAACCCTGAATATTCATTGGAAGGACTGATGCTGAAGCTCCAATACTTTGGCCACCTGATGCAATGAGCAGACTCATTAGAAAAGACTCTGATGCTGGGAAAGATTGAGGGCAGGAGAAGAAGGGATGCAACAGAGGATGAGAGAGTTGGATGGCATCACTGACTTGGTGGATATGAGTTTGAGCAAGCTCCAGGAGATGGTGAAGGACAGGGAAGCCTGGCGTGGTGCAGTCCACGGGGTCTCAAAGAGTCGAATACAACTGAGCAATTGAACGACATATGTTGATGACTCAGGCCTGCACACCTAAGCCCAACCTCTCGGATTCCAGACACTTCCAACCCCCAGTGACAGCAATGGCACCCATGCAACCTCCAGATTTAGAACTTCAGTGGCACAGAGAATCACCTGGTCCTGCACGGGTAAGTCAGATCATGAGACCAAAATCAACCTCACAGAAAATGGATCTTATCTGCACGGTGGAGAAAACCCGGGAGCAGCGCTAGAATTCCGAGGCATCATCTCCACTCACTTTGTCATCCAGGTCGTCATCACTTTCATCCATCTCCTCCTGTCGAAGATTCCACTCATATTCCACGTGGACATGTGGATTGAACTTTCCAGATTTAGCCTGGGAAAGCTGAAAGTGACAGCAGGCAGAACCGTTTCAATTTAAAGGTGAGACACCCTGACATTATATAAATGCCAAGTAGCTTCCACCTCATTCCTGGTTTCAGATTAATCACCAGTGGCTGCGATGCAGGCAAAACTCTGATTACACAAATGGGACAGACTGCCACAGGACAGACCTGAGAGGTATTGCCAAGAATTACAGGCAGAGCCTTTCTAATTTGGATGGCTTTTCTTAGAAATGAAAAGTTTTCTTAATATTATGAATATGCGTCCCAAGAATTTACAACTTTAAATTGTTGGAGGGCAAAACTGGAGTCAGAAAAGTTTGAGAGGTCTGCCTCTAAAGTCAGATGGCCCCAGTTCCACGCGGGGTACACTTTCTTAGTCATAAAACAGGGCAGGAGTGACTCAACTTCCTCAAAGGATTCTTACAAAAAATAAAGGACAACTGCTGGGCCTGGGCACTTGGCAGAAACTCCAGGGAGCGTCACTTATCCTCCCTGTCTCACCCTTCTCTGTGGCTAAGAGAATCATGCTCTATGCAAAGGCTCAGAGGTCTAAGCAAGAACTAGTGGGACGAGAGATGAGTGTGTGCATAGAAGGGGCAGGGCAGGGCACTGAACAAACTGGAAATCGTTACACTCTGAGCTTTACTTGCCGTATTTTTGGAACTGGCTTCCCAAATATTTCTATTTTTTTTAAAAAATTATCTTATTTCATTTTATTTTTGGGGACAGCCTGCATAATCTTAGTTCCCCAACCAGGGATTGCACCCAGGCCCCCTGCAGTGGAAGCTTGGCAACTTAACCGCTGGACTGCAAGGGAAGTTCTCAAATAATTATTTAGCTACAGAGAAAGACTAATGTCCTGGCAAATAAGAAAAAGCAGTACTCTGGGACATCCTTGTAGGTCCCCCCAAGAAACCCCAAAACAACAAAAATATCCCCAGCACCTCAATCCACAACTCTGGCTGGTAACAAAACCTCTCAGATGCCTTTTAGCTGCTACACTGTAACTGCACGGAAAAAACGTGGATGAAAAATTTATCACTTCACTGTTTTTTAAAATGTAGCCTTAGTGCTGGTCTGAATTTCTTTAGCCTGTGTCCTCCACCTCACCTCCTCCTCAAAAAGTCTGCTTCTCTCATCCCCAGTCCCCGTTTTTGAGAACACCTTTCTTAAGGCAGAGGGTCTAACCCGTTTCCCATTCGGCTTACCAGGTCTTCACACTGAGTGGCTTTCAGTCTCTTCGCTATGTCCAGGGCGGTCTCTCCAGCCTGATTAACTGAAACAGGGGGAATACATTTGCACGATTATCTAAGATGCATCTTGAAAAGGCAAAGAACAAGACCAAGTGTACAACGGAATGGGTGTGTCTCAGTGTCAGCAGACTGAATGCTCTTACAGTGGTTATTCTTTCTCCTCTTTTAAAAAAATGTGTTTTATTTTTTGGCTGCACTACACAGCATGTGGGATCTTAATTCCCAACCCAGGATGGAAATTTCACCCCCTGCATTGAAGCGTGGAGTCTTAGCCCCTGCATCCCCAGTGAAGCCCCTCACTGTGGCTGTGAAGAGACACTTGCCCATACTCACCGACGTCCACGGTGGGCTTGCTCCTGAGCAGCAGCTTCAAACACTCTGGCTTACTGTACATACTACAGTAGTGCAGGGCCGTGTTCCCCAGGGCCGTCTGCTTATCCAGGTTCCCACTGAGAAACGACAGCATTCGGAAAAAAATGACTTGCTCCGTAACTTAGAACAGATGAACCACTTTTACCCATGCTAACGACTGAGTCAAATTTGAGACCTACTTCTTAGAGGCAGGGAAGACGATGATGTTTCTAGCATGACACCTGAATTTATAAGCAGCGTAATGACAACAACAGCCAGCACTCTTGGAGTGCCTACTGTGTTTAGGACAGACACACTTTTCTTAAACATATTATTAGCTCACTTAATCTTCACAACCACCTTACGGGGTGGGTATATTATCAGCTTTATTTTTCAGACGAAAACAGTTACAGAGGATGAAGTCCTCGAGATTACCAAGACACAGATGACGGATGGAGTAGGGATCTGAACACAAGCAGTGTGTCTGGAGCCAACGGTATGAACCACTACGCTGAACCACCTCTACAGAAGAGGCTGGGAGTTACAATCTGCCTTGAAGAACGAAGACACTGTTCTTTGAATGTGGGTTCAAATCCCCTATTTTGATCACTCTCCTTTGAATGAGCTCCAATTCCTCTTCCTGATCTGATTATAGAACTACCGAAAAAAGAATTCAACAAGCACAAACATCCTGTGCTCAATACTGTTCTTATTATGTCCTAAATTTGAATTAGCAATTGAGTCAGCCACACATACTAAATTTATCAACAATGAAAACTCACAGGTGTTTTACTTGTGCTGTCAAGTCTCCTCTCTTTCAACCTCCCTTAAGTAGCAGGTTTTGGATACAGAGAAAAGATTTTACAGTTATCTAGGCCAAGGGTTGGCCAACTATAGGCCATGGGCCATATCTGGCCCTCTGCTTGTTTTTTAAATGAAGTTTTATTAGAACATGGCCATGCTCACTTGTTTATATACTGATCATGGCAGTTTTCACACTATGATGGCAACATTGAATGGCTGTGACAGACACCTCATGGCCTGCAAAGCCTATAATAGTATCTGGCTCTTTACAGAAAAAAATTGCCGAGTCCTGATCCAGGCTACCAAGAGGGCTGTTTGTGTCAACTCACAATGCACATTCAGAGAAAACTAAAACTGTACCAGTTTTGTACAAGGAAGTCCACCAAATGGAGAGATGTCTGGTCTGCAGTTCGGACTGCAAGATGAAGAGCTGTCTCTCCAAGCTCCTAAAAGGAAAGAACAAGTATAAATGGGGTGATCAGATGTCCTAGTTTGCCTAGACAGGCTTCATTTATGTCCAGTTGCCCCAAAGTAGTTACTAATAGCAGCCCCTTTCACTCTCAAATTGTTCTGATTTAGACATGGTCACTTAATGTGTCACCTCACTCTGTGCTGTTATGACATCCTCTTTTAAAGTGGCTTTCCACATCCCTCCTCATCCTGCTTTTGGGGAGGCTGTTACCTGTCCGGGTTCCAGCAGCGGTTCCATTAGCTCCACCCCCTCTGCATAGACTTGAATTAGTGCAAGTAAATCCCTGGATTTGATGGCCTCAAGCAATTCGTTCAGTTTAGCTGATGAAGATGAACAGGTCTTCCGTGAAAATCTATGATCTACATACTTTGCAGTGATATATTCCTTCCGTACGGTCCTAAAATAGACCAAAACAAAATGAACTGATATTTTTTTATTTTCCAAGAACTAAGAAAAGATTCAAATTTTTTCTGACAAACAGTTCCGCGAAGAGTTATTTCATTTAAGGCACACTTCTCTTCGACATTCCAGCTGACTAGGTTTAAATCAAGCTGACTGCGGCAGAGACAGAATGAAGAACCTGATGGGAAACTGAGGCTCCGCGCGGCTGTCGCTGCAGCGCCTCCCACAGGCCATGCGCAGAGCTCCAGGGGGACAGATAGTTCTTCCTGCTGTGAACAACATGCCCAGAGCCTGGGTGGGCCTGGTGCAGCATTTCTGCTTCTCATTGGCACCCATCCCTCCTCTGTTTCGGTTCAGATGGTTCTGAGCCTGCCTCCCCAGTTGCAGGGGTGAGTCTATGACCTAAGTGCCCATACGGCCACCTTTGGGGAAAGGCTGACGTTGACACTGGCTCAGAGGAAAGGAGAGACAAGAGTCAGGAGAGTGAGCTAGGGTCCAGGTGATGCTGTCTGACATCTTGGATACAGACATGCCTGAACTCACCTTTTGAATTTTCCTGTTATGTGAGCCCATTAATTAAAACACAATGAATGGATTTGGAGTTCCAGTCTTAGTCCTACAGCATACCAGCTACGTAACTTTGGTCAAACTACTTAATCTTCAGTTTTTGTTTATTTCATCTGAAAATGAGGGCAGTAACTCACTGGTATATTTTGAATTAAAGAACATACAGTACCTAACAGGTGCTTTCCGCTTTCCAAGAGGGCTCTAATTCATGGAGTCTGGCTCCCGAGTCTACGTGAGAGATTCAGAGAATCACGAGCTCTTATAAGGGGAAGGCAGGGCCAATGCTGCCTCTCATGTGAACAGTAGGAAACAAAAATCCATGCTCTTACAAAATTTATCCTAAAGTAACGCCTTCAAGGTTTGGGTCATGTAAACACTTAAAAAATGCTGGTGTGAGCAAGACTTGGCTGTATATGAGCTGCATTTACTGTTACCACATTTGTGAAGTAATCCCGGACTGTATTTGGTTGTGGTTGTCTTGTAATCAAACTAGCTTCTGAAAGCCCTGTTTCGCAGTGCAATTTGAGCTCATTAGTGTGGAAAAAAGACATGCAAGCAGTTTTTGTGGTAGGATGATGGTTGGACATCATTGTTAAACCACACGCCCCCCAGATTAGCGTAGGGTATTATACATGCCCCCAACATCCTTGACTTCTCTTCTCTGGCACTTAAACCACAGCTATGAGTAAACAATCTATTGTTTAACTTTCTGGTTAGTACCCAGGTGTCCCGAGGACGGGATTTATACCTAGTTTTGTGCTTTGCCAGATCCCCAGCATCTAACATAATACAAAGCACAGACTAAATATACAATATGCATTTGTCGAATTCAAAGAAAAGACAACTGCCAAAGGCCTTCTGGAAGATTGCATTTCACAATTTCAGACTGAAAAAGCATGTTCATCGAATGAGCACCATAATAATTTTAGTGCTTTGCAAATTTGGTGCCTGAATAACCACCCACCCGAGAAGGGCTGGCAAAACACTGAGGCTGGCGTCTGCTTCTCTGATCACTTGAGTCAGAATTAAATCTCTTTTCTCCTTCCTATTTATCCACAGGATTTAGAATTTTAAAGTTTAAAGTCAACATAAACCCTTTTGAATAAGTTTAAAGAGTCACATGACTCGACAATAATGTGTTTACTCAGGGGGTCTCATGTCTATGCCTGCCCCAGAGGAAGGACTTATTAGTTTCCTGGGTATTTGTCAGTGTTTCTTTAAGCAGATCCAAGTTAAAATAAATGTATATGTTTATGTGTGTTCTTCACTGTTCAAATCACTTTGGTGCCTAAGTCCAGACAGAATAGCAAGAGTTCAAAAGTAAGGGATTAATCAGGAGATGTCCCCAAAATTTGGTTCCCGAGTCTGGAGAGTGCTTCTGGGTTGGGGTTTAAGGTGTGCCTATATGCACTTGCTCCCATGCCTCTACCCTTCCCTGCTCCAAGGGCAGCATGCAGTGGTGGCTGCTCTGTACCCTGACGTTTTCACTTGACAGTCATTCTGGAGATCATCCCGGATCAGGACAGGAGAAGCTCCCTCATTCCTTTTTACATCTACAAGGGGTTCCGCTGTGTGGCCGCACTATGGACTCTGTCTGCTTGTTGTTCAGTCGTACCCGACTCTGTGCGGCCCCATGGACCGCAGCGTGGCAGGCTTCCCTGGCTGTCACTGCTGTGAAGGACACAGGGCACACACTGTGGCTGGAGTCGCTAAGTCGTGTCTGACTCTCTGCGATCCAGTGGACTGCAGCATGCCAGGCTTCCCTGTCCTTCACCATTTCCCGGAGCTTACTCAAATTCATGTCCATTGAGTCGGTGATGCCACCCAATCATCTCATTCTCTGTTGCCCCCTTCTGCCCTCACTCTTTCCCAGCATCAGGGTCTTTTCCGGTGAGTCAGCTCTTCCCATCAGGTGGTCACAGTATGGGAGCTCCAGCTTCAGCATCAGTCCTTTCCGTGAATATCCAGGGTTGATTTCCTTTAGGATGGACTGGTTGGATCTTCCTGCAGTCCAAGGGATTCTTAGGTAGACATCTGCTTTGCTCCTAATTTTTCTCTAATACAGAACAGGAACAGCTTCCCAGAAGGGCAGTTGCTGAGTCAGGGTAAATAAATCTATAATTATGATAAACATGTTTAATTTTCCCTTGTGGCTGGTTCCGTTTGTACTCCCACCAACAACACAGGAGCAGAGATGCCTGTTTTCCCACAGTCTGGCTGAGCAGGCTGTTAAGCACCTGGATTGTTGCCAATCTGATAGGAATCTCGCATTGCTTTGGTATGTCTCTTATTTACCACAACATGTGATGAGTAAGCATTAATTGTCCTTATGAAGATTTATCCTCCACAGAGCAGCCACAATTACTTAGGGAAAGGTGATGGCAAAAATAGTTGGTGCATTCCAGAAATGGGCTTCCCAGGTGGCTCAGTGGTAAAGAACCCGCCTGCCAATGCAGGAGACGTGGGTTCAATCCTGCGTTGGGAAGATTCCCCTGGAGGAGGAAATGGCAACCCACTCCAGTAGTCTTGCCTGGAGAATCCCATGGACAGAGGAGCCTGGCAGGCTATAGTCCATGGGGTCGCAAAGAGTCAGACACAATTGAAGCAACTGAACGATAATTTCAGAAATGCTTTGCTCTGCTTTTTCCTCATAATGAGGTTTCCTATGGTGGGGAAGAATGCCATAGCCATGAAGGAGTTTGGGGAAGGGTAGAAGAACAATTATAGAACAGTGAAGAATTCAGTATATTAGAAATACTTACATATCACTTGAAGGGGTGGGTTTTGGTGAGGGACTGGGTAAATTTGCTTCCATAATATCATTAAAACTATTGTTTCCTACATTCTTGGCCAGCTGTAACATAAACAAAACACAGCAGAGCGAATGCATTACTACTAGTTTAGGAGATTACTATTACTTGCTTTTGAGATTTCTGAATGTATTATTTTCCCTCAACTGATTCAGAATACAGACCATTCTTCCATCTGGTCAAGAGATAATTTCCTGAGCATATACTGCGTGCCGGACAGTGAGCTTCTCAGTGGAGTTCCGGAACACAGAGATGAGTAAACAGTGCTCCCCCTCATGGGAGATAACGGACTGGTGGAACCACGGATAAGAAAACCAATGATTTTCACAAACCCGATGTGATAAATGTTCGACTAGAATAGGATGTGGTCCTACACACACACACACAGTCTGAGATTAAACAGCAGGTTCCAGATATGAATCTCATATGAATGAGGTTAAAAGCTATTGCTTAAAGCAAAAACTTCTCAATTATCATCATGACTCATTTTTAGATAAAGCAGATTTACTCTTATTAGCCAGAGAAGAGTGTAGGATTCCTTTATATTTGGGGTACAAATTAAGATGCTACAGGTAATTAATGAAGAGGCCTCAGGAAAAATTTTGCTTCTAGGTTCAAGACCATTCCAAGAAAATTTGTCCTGAGGGGCTTCTGGTCATTCAGATAATTTAGGGATCGATGCAAAGAAACATTCACGCAGTCAGTCTCTTGGGCTTCCCTGGTTGCTCAGATGGTAAAGTCTGCCTGCAACGCAAGAGACCCAGGTTTGATCCCTGAGCCAGGAAGATCCCCTGGAGACGGGAATGCCTACCATTCCAGTATTCCTGCCTGGAGAATTCCCATGGACAGAGGAGTCTGATAGGCTACAGTCCATGGGGTCACAAAGAGGTGGACATGCATGACTAAGCAACTAACACTTTGACTTTTCACGACTCTTCCAAAAAAATGTGTTTTTCAGGACAAATTTGGTCATTTGGTCACTCGGATCCTGGGAATCAATGAGAAGAAACATCCACGCGATCAGGTCTCTGGGGTTTACCGTATTTAAGTGTTTAGGATTTGGACTCGTCCTATTTCAAACTGTCAAACTGGGTTTCATTCACCCAAGTCAAGGAGAGGGACTGACACCACCTTCATATTAAAGAATGTTGCAGGTATTAGGTCTGAGTCTCTTCTCTAAAATGCTGAAGTGAATAGGGAGTCATGTATAAGTACCATATTTTCTAAATCAAGGGGCTCATGCAACACAAGACAGACCATCACTGCTTAATGAATGCTTAGACTTCAGGTTTTCTGGGCCCCAGGCTCCCTCAGGTTCTGCTCAAGAGTCTCTCCTGTCCGAGGAGAAGAGGCCCTGTTTCACTTCAAACCCTCGCAACCTTAGTATAAAGATCCTCTCATAGGCACCAGGTTCCAATTAGGCAAGATGGGGCTAATGACCATAAGGCATTATAGGAGACGCTGAATGCACCTCCCCCTATTATTTGGTGAACTGTGGGACCAATTTAACTTGGACCTGATGAGGGTGTCCTTTCTGTACCACAAAGCTGAGCACCACAACTGCACACAATTTTTTTCTGACGACCTGAAGAAGTTATGGGTTAAGGAGTGGTTGGTTTATGACAGTGGCTAATAGGCCACTCCTAATTCATGTGTACTTTTACAAACAGAAAAAAAAGAGAGAAAAACTCTTAGCCATTATTTTTTTAAAATGCAAGCCACTAAATAAACTGAACACATGAGTTTGACATCTAACTCCCTTTACTGTTATGATAGTGCATCATATAAATACTAATTCTAAAAGAAAAAAAAAAAAGCAACTTTGAAACAGGCTATCCCGGAAGAAAAGAGCTGGTTTTTGTCAAGCAAATTATAGAAATGCATGATTCGCCAGTTCTTCAGGAAACAGAAACAGTCAATGTTACATACCTCAAAATTTACATTTTAAATATCTATGCAAAAGAAAAAAGAAAAAAAAAAAGTCTATGCAAACTCACTGAACTCAGGAATTAGAATTCTTTGTACTCAGCAGAAACCAAAACACCCCAAAGCAAAATAATGTATTCATGACAGGTCGCTACTTACCAAGAGTTCAGAAGTTCCTAATTTGTCTAGTTCCAAAGACTGGATGCGAGAAATATGAACCCCCATTTCTCTATGGATGCCGGAACATTCTATACAGGTCAAGATACCTAAGTTGGTGGACAGCCAGGTGGGTTCTGTGGAAGGGATTTTGAAGACATGACATCTAATTTTAGTGCGCCAGTTACAGAGGAAGCTACAGCAGTAGTCAAGTTTTTAAAATTTATAAGGGAAAGATTTAGATGGAAGGTAGCAGCTATTTTTAAAACTAACAGCTTGTCAGAGAGCAAATTTTTCTTAAGACAAATCTGAAAAATATCTCTTCAGTACTGAGCTGAAAACAAAATTCAGTGCTTTGTTTTTGTGAAAATGTGAGGCCTATGAAACACCCTGATAAAGGACTTCTCAGTACAGCTCACAAGGGGCTGGGTTCTACGGCCATCGTTAACCTTCACACTTGGTTAACTCGCCGTGACCTGTTACCCTGGGTATGGCTTCTTCGCAAGCACCTCTTGGTATAAGACAGCTTCTCCTGCAACCCCCAAGTATCCTAGAACAGTGGAGCGAATATTTCTGTGACCCAAATCTTCAGGGTTCTCTGTCTGTGGCAGCTTCTATTTACTGCTCCTCTGCCGTCCTGACACTGTGCGAGGCAGTGTCACACACGTGCACGCAAGTAGAAAACCTGAGGCCTGCCTCTGAGGGGCTTGCGGCCTGTTGTATAGAAGAGCCCATGTGCACTAGTAGAACGATCTAAAAAGTCTGCCATAATGCTTAAGAATGGGTTTGCAGGCTGATGTTCTGAGCCCTACCAGATGTGTGACTTCAGGCGAGTCACTCAAGTTCTCCAGTCCCTCAGTTTTGTCATCTGTGAAATGGGGATAACATCATTATCTGCTCAGAGACCTCCTGTGAGGACTGAATAAGAAGAGACCAGCAAAACAACTGCCACAATCCTTACTATAATGTAAGCACTGGATAAATGTTAGCTAATGTCAATATGCTTTCCAGGTGTCGCTAGTGGTAAAGAACCCACCTACCAATGCAGGAGATATAAGAGATGTGAGTTTGATCACTGGGTCAGGAAGATCCCTGGAGGAGGACATGGCAACCCACTCCAGTATTCTTGCCTGGAGAATCCCATGGACAAGAAGCTTGGTGGGCTACAGTTCACAGGGTCGCAAAGAGTTGGATACGACTGAGAAACTAAGCATGCATGCAGGGTCAATATGGAAACAACGCAGATGCCATCTGAGCACAGAAATCTGGAGGAAGGTGATACCCATGTGATAGAAGGTTGGGGAGGTTTTATGGAACAGAAAGGAAGGAAAAAAAGGCATCATGTGACAGCCGATTTCAGAGACACCATTCCATTGCATCCTTGTAACAGCTGAAGTTCGTTATCCTACTTTTCAGATGAGGAAACTGCAGATCAGACTAGTTGGGGACCTGGCAGGAGGTGGTCTAGACTCTGAGGAGCGGGCTGGTGATTTGAACCCAGGGTGACGGACTTCACATCCAGTGGTCTCCCCTTTCTGTCCGTGACGCTTATCCAACTGGACCTTCCAGGACAGGGGGCATTTTGGCAGGTGCTATTTAAGGAGAACAGGGTGGTGGTGGTGGGGGGAATGTCCCAGATGGAGCAAACAGCATGGGTGACCACACTCGGAGGTGGGAACCACTCGAGTTGGGAATATGTGCTGGGCATATATCTGTCCGTAAAGAGACAAGGCGTTCAAACGGCTCGCTCACTCATACCCCGAGCAAGAATACCTGAAGAGCCGCAGTCGCAGCAGACGTCGTTGCCCGGGAGCCGCTGCACATCCTCGATGATGGCTTTTGTCAGGTCCTCCAGGCTGTTCTCCCCTGTGCTCTGCTCCCCCCGGAAGGCCATGGTGAGTGCCTCCTCTTTGCTGTTCGTCAGCACCGAGATCCACCTGCCGTCAGAAGCAGGAGGGGGGAGACGTAAGCGCCTGGCTGGCCACTACATTCTCCTTCCCCTGCAAAACACACTTGTATTTTCATCTAGAACTTGTAAAAGATAGCCCCTCGAGCAGTAACAGAAGGGAA
The DNA here is from genome assembly GCF_963930625.1 of Muntiacus reevesi. Lineage (NCBI taxonomy): Eukaryota > Metazoa > Chordata > Mammalia > Artiodactyla > Cervidae > Muntiacus > Muntiacus reevesi. Next base: position 67,544,903 of record NC_089260.1, read on the forward strand.
AAAGAAAGAAATTAAACCTGGAAAAAAAAAGTCAGAGATTGGAAAACAACACACAGGAGAAGAGGGCGCAAGGCGAGATGAGATGGTGAACATCAGTGACCACGGGCTTGTGTGACACACACGTGTGTGTGCTCAGTCAGGTCTGGCTCTCTGAGACCCCGTGGTCGGTAGCCCACCAGGCTCCTCTGTCCATGGGATTTCCCAGGCAAGGATACTGGAGTGGGCTGCCATTTCCTTCTCCAGGGGATCTTCCTGAGGCATCTCTTGTACTTCCTGTGTTGACAGGCAGATTCTGTACCACTAACACCACCTGGGAAGCCCAGGAGATACCTGTATTTACCTGCAGCCAGAATAAAGGGAGGAAGAGGACTCAGCGTGGGATCAACCCAGTGAAAGGATGAGAAAGAACAGGTGAGAAGGGAACAGGAGGCAGGAAGGAGGGCTTAGCAAAGGCATTGTTTTCTGGAAGCCCGTATCAGCGGGGGCACTTAAAAATGAAAATGAAGGGATAGTTCATTTTCCATGAAAATTTATGCTTACAAAAAAGGTACATTAACATGGAAACATGCTGATGTTTGTTATATGAAATGAAAAGTGCAAGCTATTAAAATATACATACAGCACAACCATAACATGGACCCAACAAAATAACTCTTCGCTACCAGTCTATGCATAAAACAGCCTAAATACACAACAACAGAGGTTCATTAGCAGAGTATGAAATAACCACAAAGTGGACTAGTTACTCAAGTACTGAACTTTAAGTTCCCAACTAATTTTTGGATGACACTGGGGAAATGCTTGCAATATAATGCTTTGTGAAATAAACAGGAAAAAAAACTTATATAATCTCAAATTTAAATGTATTCATGATTTATTTATTTTGTGGGGAAAAGGCAAGAAAAAAATTCACCAAAATGTTAATACTGGATGCCTCTTGAGTGATTTTCTGTAGGAAAAAAACAGATGGAATGCCTTCACTCTGTACTTTTCAGTGATTGTCCAAATCTATAATGAGTTGTATTTCTTTCAGGAATGAGAGGGGAAAAAGCCAATTAAATTTTTTTTTGGAAGAAAATGAAAACCATTTCTAAACCACAGCCACTTATTGCACAGACAGCTAATAACCACTCTCAATAAATACAGAGATCCAGAACTATGTCTTGAAGGATGTGTGCACTTGAAACAAAGCCTGTCTACAAGAGGTTTGGAATAAGCAACAGAGCAGTGAGAATGAAAAACCAAAGCAACTGGTGTAGGTGAACTGCAAGTTACAACTTTGACTCTAGGTGGTGCTGACCCTCACCATGTCCTGAGAAACAGGATTCTGTAGCTCAGCTTCTCCTCTGGGATGCAGAAAACCCAACTGTTCAGACAAAACCAACAGTCCAGGGATGGGGTAGGCAATTACTACCTTGTAAATTAAAAAATACTTTTTCCATCATGTAGAAAGTGAGAAACTAGAAATTATTCTGTTAAAAACAATGTAAGGATCTAGGTTCCACAGGGCAGGTGAGAAACTAGAAATTATTCTGTTAAAAACAATGTAAGGATCTAGGTTCCATAGGGCAGGTCACTGTGCATTTTATTAGCAGTAGTGTTGATAATGCCAGAGTTTTCACTTGACTGCAGTCCCTGTATTCCTTTCCTTAGTCATTTTGATATTTTGGCTATCTGATATTACCAGTATCAACTATGTGCCAAGTACTTATAATTTTTGAAATATAATCCTCCAAATAAGCCTCTGAGTTAGGGTTGACAATGCTTTAAAGAGACAGAGGCCTAGAGAGATTCAGTGACTTGCCCAGAGCCCTATAGTGGGACTGACGTCAGACTGGGATGAGAAAACAGCTCTGTTGACCCCCTTTTTTCAGAGTTCCTCCTGTTATGCCACATTTGCCTCTTTACTTGAGAACTCAGGACAAATTAAAGAAATAAAAGAGTTTGTCATGATGATCCAAAAATATACATTTAACGGACAATTCATTTTCTGGAAGAATAATGCAAATGTGGTAGAATAGCTACATTTCAAAAGGGTTGAGAATCAAAGCAACTATTTCTGAAAATTCTTTAAAAACCTTAAAAATTGTTTTAAGGTAACAGGCACATAAAAAAAGTATTAAGAAATAAAATAGTGCATAATTGTGTTTTAATACTTTAAAAGCCACTTTGAGCTTATAGGAGTAAAAAAAAAAATTGGCACTGTATGAGAGGCTTTAGGAAAATGGCAACCCAGTGTTCTTGCCTGGGAAATCCCATGGACAGAGGAGCCTGGTGGGCTACCGTTCATGGGGTCGCAATGCGTCGGACACGACTTCGTGACCAAACCACCACCACCATCGCACGTTTCATCTCAAGTCTCAAAATTCTGCAAGCAAGGCCTGTAACCCTCTCACGGAAAAGGCTGAGGTGGGATGGCCTTACCAAGGTCCAAAAGCCACTGACAGGCAGGTTGTGGACTAGAAGTCAAGTCTGCCTGACCTCAAACACTCAGCTGCTCTTCAGCTGTGCCTGCCTCCTTCCTTGGTGGGCCGAGAAAGGATTTCTCTGTTCAATTCACTGGACGCTTTCACATGAGACAACAGCTCAATGAGGCAGCGAAACTTACTCTGTGTGACTTGGAGAAAAATGAACATCTCTCCTTGAAGGATGCCAGAATCTCCTCCATCAAAATCAAGTCTCCCATCACCACCGCCGGCACCCAGAGAGAATCCCAAAGGGAGCCACTCCCCCAAACATGAATTACTCCAGTGCTGAGTAAAGCCCTCCCAAGTGCAGATGGCGGGATTAGAAATGAAGGCGCAGTCCTTGTCCTCAGAAGCTCCAGGTCTCCAGAGGGCTCGGACTGAGGCAAGGGACCCAGAGGGGTGTGAAGAGGTCTTTGGGGAGGGAGCAAAACCCCTTGGGCGGCGAGGCTTGAGCAGAACCTGGAAGGGGGCACCTGAGTTGACTGAGCATCCCAGACTAAAAGAAGAGACCCATGGGAAAGCCCAGGGCTGACAGCTAAGCAGGGGAAACCCACCAGGACTGGTTCTTAGTAATAAAAAGAAAACTTTTAAGTATACTATACAGGAGAGAGAGGTGCTTTTTTCAGTTTAAGGCATTGTGCCATAATTTCAAAACTACTTACGCTACATAATCCTGCTCATCTTCTGCCTGAAAGTGATATGTCCTGTTATCTGAAATACAAAAAATAGAAAAAAAAGAAAAATCTTAGAAAGCAGAATGCTTCAGGTATCAATACAGATTTTAAAAGTTCCTGGAGAGAACAGATTAAAAGTAGGATTCTGATATTATTATTTTTGCACCCTTCTCTTTTAGCAATTACACGATTCACTTTGTCAATACTGCTTTTCTGAAGAGAAATAGGAATACAACAAGATAACTGCAAACACCTCGCCAACGCCTAAGCATTTCTTTTGAAAAACAAGTGGGAAGGGGGACAGGTCCTACTTGGTGAAGTAGATCCTTTTTTTTTTTTGGCTGTGCCACCTGGCATGTGGGATCTTAGTTCCCCTACCTGGGATCAAACCCACACCCCCTGCATTGGACGTGTGGAGTCTTAACCACTGGACTTCTGGGGAAGTCCCTCAAGTAGACCTTAGTGAGAAATTGGAGAGTGCTAGCTGCCATAGTATTAATATTTCACTTTCCTTTTCCAATTTGCCTTTCACTGGTTTTTCTTTTTAAAGAATTTCTTTTTGTAAGGATTCATAAATCACAGGGCAGCCCTGACAATCAGACAAGTCCTGCCCGAGGTTGCTCTCTGGCTAAATCAGGCTTCATGAAGGGAGGGTTCAAGCCCTGCGGGAGGGTCATCCTCCAAGGTGTGACCCACATAAGGAGCGGGGAGGCTGGACCTGGGCAGTGTGGGCAGGTGTGCATGAAGGAAACTCTTCCTTAGAATGTGGGATTTACTCGGATGCTTCCAGACACTGAGGTCCAACTACCACTGTCTTACCCGCCTCACTTTCTAGACAGTCACTCACTCCAGGCCCAGGCCAGGCCCACTCCTGCTCCAGGCCAGGCCCGCCCCGCCCCCTGCGAGAAGAGGTGGTGTGTGTGCCCGAGGACACAGCACAGGTGCTGGGACCCAAGCGCCCCGGCTGAACCCCTGCTTTACTGCTGAGACTTTATGTTAAGTCACTGGACCTTCCCGAGTCTCAGTTTTTCCTTCTGTGAAATAGGAAAATGACAAGGCTTTTGGGAGGATTACCCATAATGGACATAAAGCACCTGGCACATCTGTGGTTGGAGTCACTAAGTCGTGTCTGACTCTGCGACCCCGTGGGCTGCAGCACGCCAGGCTTCCCTGTCCTTCACTATTTCCCAGAGCTTACTCAAACTCATGTCCATTGAGTCGGTGATGCCATCCAACCATCTCATTCTCTGTTGCCCCCTTCTCCTGCTCTCAGTCTTTCCCAGCATCAGGGTCTTTTCCAGTGAGTCAGCTCTTGGCATCAGGTGGCCAAAGTACTGGAGTACCAATGGGACCCATGAAAGAGGAAAACTATCTCCCCTCACTCTTAAGACTATGAGGACACAGGTTATCAGTTGAAGGGGAGTTTGGGCCAAAAGCACGCTCTGATCCATGGAGGACAGTGACCAGAGTGCAGTCATTGATTTATGACATCAGAAGGCAAGTCTTGGAAGCAGGAAAATGACTTCTTCTTTCAGAGCTTGACTCTGCAGGGGTAAACTCTGGAGCTGGGCAGAGACAGTGGCATACCTCACTATCAAGTCCATGTCCGTGCTTCTGTTGTTTTTTTTTATTTTATTTTTTGTGGCGCTTTACAGCATGTGTGATCTTAGTTCCCCAACTAGGGATTGAACCTGCACCCTTGTAATTTGGAAGTGTAGAATCTTAACCGCTGAACCACCAGGGAAGTCCCTTGTCTGTGCTTCTTAACCACAGGTACACATCAGAGTCATCCAGGGACCTCTTAAAAGATACCTATGTTTGGGCATCACATCAAAGACTGATTCAGCACATGTGGGAGAGAAATGGGAATGTGCTCAGGGAAATCCCTCCCAGGAGATAAAGCTCCTGGTCAAGAACTGGCCC